>NW_020825356.1:600000-1179047 GCF_003286085.1 Drosophila persimilis
ACAATTGGCATTTATAAGTATTTTACGGCATAAGGCACATACATACATACATATGTCACTTTTTCGGCCCCTCATTGGTTCATAGACCGTGCACTCGAGCGATCTACACTCGAGATTTTGGCCAGCAATTGAGATTCAGAATTGGCCTTGCCATACCATTCCGATCCGATTACATATACAATACAAATATACATACATACATAAATACATGTGTGTACAACGATATTCTTCGTTGCTATTTTGGAAATTCTTGAATTTCCTTGCAGAATGCGGAGGAGGAGAGAGGCAGAGGGAGAGGGCGCGCACAAAAATGCAATTGAGAAAAACCCAACTAAAAATAAACAAAAACGCAAAAACAAAAGTTGACAGATTCAACACACAGACACATGAAAATTGTTTCTACCTACCTGCGAGAGCGCAGGCGCAGCATCTTTGGCTCTGCACTGAGAGAAATTTGGCCTGCTTAACAGCGGGTGCGGGGGTGGTTTGAACATGGCATTTATTGCATTAAGCTGAACGAATCGTACATCATCCAAACCAAACTAATGTACATATGTGCTCCACTGAGCAATAGTACAAACCAATTTTTAAAACAAAGAATTGAGTACAAACTTTAGTATAGAAAACCTATATGAACGTCTGTATGATATATTTCCTACGGTAAACACATTTACTTTAAACGTTGGAAGTATTTATTTATTTGCTAACACTTGTAAATGTGTTTGCTGTAAATCGTTCTTCTTTCTTATATAATATCCCAACTTTGTTTCGATTTCGTTTTTCTCGCGAAATCTTTTAAGCAAAACTTCATATTGCAGAACATATGTGCATGTGAATTATATTTTCCCACATTGCAATTAATTGTTTACTTGAAAAGTGACTCAAAAGCAATTAATCCAACATCTGTTTCGCCACAGACACATTACCGGAAAGTTTTTCGTTGTATTGATACCATTGTTTTTCCTCCAGTGTACGACAGAGCCTTCCACCGAAAGAATGTGAATCGAACCAAAATATCAATCAAAAATATCATTTACGTTGAGAATAAAATATTTTCTGGTTCTAACTGGTACGAGTGGGGTGCGATCTATCGTCCTACCTCCTATTCACCAACACATGCATATATTTGATACCCTTGAAAATGAACGGATTCCATGGTATATCATTTATTTTTATTAAACGCTTGAAACTGAGGGTTGTGTCTGGAAGAAATATTTCTATATGTTATTTTTCCCACAATTAGTATGTAAATACATATGTACAGATATGTCTGCAATGCAAAATCTGGTCAAAATCATCATACTCTCTGCAAAGGGTATTCAAATATCAACAGGCTGTTTCTAAAAACCGCGTTCGTTGTTTGTGTTGTTTGTTTTGTATCCCGCCGCGGTGGCGCACAGTGGAACGCCAGTCGAAAAGATGTGGCAAAGTCATTTTCTGTTCAAGATATTGCGATGTTTAAAAGACTTCCAAGGAAAAAATATATTCGTAAACTATTTTTGGGTCTTTTTGTGAGACATTTTGGAAGTTTTTTCCTCTCATATGCAGGTTATTTCATGAAGATATCTTAAATCGTTCAGGATGTTTTCATTTATAAAGCTAAATTGTCGAATGTCCCACTGTGCGGTAGCAGGTAGAGGAGAGAGCGCAGCTCATAATTGAAACGGAAGAGAGAGAAAAACGCTCTCTTTTCTGGCCTCAGAAAGGTAAGGACCGTGAGGAAAATCGGTCCAGCAACATTCCACGGCCCGTACGAACCTCACCTCGCCGTGTTAGATCAACGACATGCTGTGATTGCTTACAAGGCCTGTACAACAATCACGGTATATTAAGAATTGGGGTGGATTTTGGCTTGCCTGTGGTGTATAGTCTGGACCGTTTTGCTGGTTGACCATACCCTCTCTGCAACGCACGCTTGTTGCCGATCAACATTTTTAGGCCCTAGCAACATTTGAAGGCGGGCGTATTTGAACACGGCTATGCCAGAACCCCACTCCGATCAAATTCAAAATTCACCTGGCCCGCGAACAACGAAACAACGGAGATTGTTAACTTAACTTAAGATTAACTTAACTAACTTGTTTCCGGCGAGTGTTAAGACAGTGCATCTGTGTGTGTGCGTGTGTACCTGTAACCTGTGTCAGTGTGTTACCTGCTGCCCCGTTGCTAAATTAATTTATTTTTTCGAACTTTTTTTTTCTGTGTCGTCGTTGCTGCCGCTGCAAAACTGGTTTCTGGCGCAGCAGCAGCACAAAAAAGAGGCAGAATCTAGCTGTGAAAAGAAGTTAAGAAGAAAAAATCAAGAAGAAGAGGCGAACAACAGTTGTATTTTTGTTCGTCTTTCGGTTTTTCGGCTTTTCGGTTTGGAAAATCAAGGTAGCGTCATCTATAAAAACGTAACGCATCTAGAATGCCCTGCTCGGCGGTAACACTGTCGATAGCGACGATCTGTGCGATCATAGCCACCGCTCTTCTGGCCATTGCCTTCTCCACGGACAACTGGCTCCACTACGATGTCTGGCGCAATCAGATACAGGTTAGTACCACCAACAACACGAAGCCGCCCCCAACCTTCCCGCTAGCACAGATCTACACGGGCGGGGGGCTAAGATTTATCCAAAACGGTGCATCTTTGCCGAAGCCGCAGGCGTGCCTCGAGTTCCGTCACAGTGGGTGCAGTGCATGAAAAGCAGTAAAAATATACTGTTAATCTCGATTCTAATGGAAGGCCGAAAACGAAGCTTACATTGGTGACAGTGGGTGGAGTGCATGAAAAACACACACAACAAAAATATGATCCAAGGAATATACTGCTAATCTCCATTTATTCCAAGAAGCATATCAATTCTCTTAATAATCCAATAATTGTTGGGTATAAATATTTGTACATCGCACAAGTAAATGTGTGTGTGTGAGACCCACTGTGGCAAGCGAAAATCAGAAGCGCAGGTAGCGGGCAACAGTACGGTGGGTAACAGTAACAGTCGCTTCAGCCAAAAGAAAATAAGGGCATGGCGGAGACTGAGTAAAGAAGAAAGGTCGAAAGCAAACAGACCAACAACAACAGCAAACACCCGTCAGAGGGGAAGGGGAGGGAGGAGGAGTGTGTGCAGGTGGGGAGGGGACAGCGGTGGGCAACGGCCGCTACGTTAACGTTAAAACTTTCTACGCGAGCGCTTAGCCAAGCCAAACGTGAAGACGAGACTCCCCGGGCGGCAGCGGCAGCCGCAACGATGAATGGGAAATAAAAGAAAGAAGAAGAAGCCACGGCAGAGCCAGCCCCCCCCCATCATAATTCCCCATTTTGCATGTTCGTACATGCACGGACACGCACACGCAGGCAACAATTAACGGCCGCTGCCGCTGCGGCTGCGCTACTTGTAGGTGCAATTGTCGACTGAGAAAGAGACAGAGCCAGAGAGAGGGAGAACATTAGAAGGAGAGCCGGGGAGAGAGAGAGAGAGAGAGAGAGATAGAGAGAGTGTTCGAGGCGTGATCGTGCATACCATTCGCATTCCAAAACAAGTTCAACCTAAAGTAAAAAAAAGAGACTCCAAAGTGTGTGCCGAAAATATTTGCACGTTTCTGACTGTGAAGCTCCGACTGTCGTCGTCGGTGTCGTCTCCACCGAAAGTTTTGCCGCCGTCGCCGCTTGAGGTGTGATGGATAATAATTTTTCTGCTAGTAGTAAGAGTAAGCGATAGCTCTTACTGTATCCCCCTTCCCTCTGTGGAAGAGGAGAGACGGAGAGAGAGCATATACTATATAAAGCCATTAGAATTAATCGGAGGGAACGATGGGAATTTTTGTATTCATTTACCTCTTGACCTCGCTGTCTGGGGTTTCCGCCCTTAATCGATTGGGATTTTAGTGGCCTTTGAAGTGGCCCGAAATGCAAGAGCAGCAGGTAATTGGAGCTCCTACTCTCCGCCTCCTACTGCTCTGCTGATTGCCGTTCTACCTGAAGCAAGCGAACAGGAAACCATGCTATCCCCCTCCTACTTCTGACAAGTGCATCATCCCTTGGGAGCGTAGACAGACTTTTTGGATGGAGAACGATAGACGCAGAAAGAAGATAGAAGCGAAACCGGAAAGCCATGCTTCTGCTGGGAGCCAGACAGATATGGGATGCACGCTCAAGATTGTAGAAGTGAAAAGGTCATTGCATTTCATTCCTGCATTCCTATCTATTGAACTATTGACACATTGGCATTGATAATGGAAAAAGAGCCCAATGGATCTGCACTATGGCGTAACACACCTCAACACATAATAATCATCTGCCACGAGCTCAAAGATGGCTTATTTTTATGTTTTTTTGAACCTATCTTCGGTGCATTTTCCTTCCTTCCTTTTCCAAGGAAGTTCAGAGGGAAAACAACATCAAGTTTCTAGCACAAACGAATACTTGTGTACATATGGGAGGCAACATACGATAAGAAGAGGAACAAGACCTAATCGATTATCCAATCTTTCATTATTTTCATTAATTGCTGATCTCTAAAACAGATCCGATCCTGTTGCTGCAACAAAGTTCAAGCACTTTTGGGACCCCGTCTTCATTCTTCCTTCATTCGTTATTTGTGTACTCGATACCTGCCACATGCCCCATGCCTCATGCCCCAAGTCTCTCTCTCTCTCTCTCTGGTATTTTTGTTTTGTCTTAAGCCAAAGGCAAAGCCACCATTTGGCGTTGGCTTTGGCTTTGGATTTTGTATCTGTTGTATCCATCCCATCCCATTCCTCCTACCCATACCCCTCCCCCTCCCCCTCCGCCCCTTCTGGCGATCCAACGAGCTGTGGCTGCCCCTCTCGTTGTGGCCCAAACGGGTTTTCGAGTTGAGTTTTCACTCGATTCACGTTTTCGAGACAACAACGACGACGGACGACGGACGACGACTCAAAATTGGTATGCGGCTGGTTGCCCGGTTTTTGCTTTTGGCTCTGGCTCTCGGTTTGGCGGCCCTAAGTTGCTGTATTTCTCTGTTTCTTCCATCGCATTTGTTGTTGTTTTGTTTTGTTGTGCTTTGCTGTCTTGTGTTGCATACATACCATACCCCTTGAAGAGAGGGTATTTTAGCTAACTCGAACGGAGCGGAAGGAGTTTTTTTGATCTCTTAAAAGTTTATTTTATGAAAATGGTCCCTCGTCTTGTGGATAGCGATAAACCTGTTGCGGATGATACTCCAAACAAAATATTTATTTACTCATCTTATAGTCTTCTATACTCCCTCCTCCCACATACGACTTACATACATATGTATATCTTAGTGTTACGGCACGTGGTCCTCGACAGAAAACATTCCCCGATCTACATTCAAACGAAACCTAGGTGTGATCGATATTAAACGATTAAAAAGAGATCCGTATTCCTCACGGCGAGTGGCAAGGAATATGGTCTTTCGTTTATGGGAAATTTGTACAGCGAATCCACCGAATATGCGTGTTTTTCTATATTTTAGGAGGGTATCTATCTCTTCGTACCGATCCCCTGCCATGGGCCTGGTCTTTTCTTTCTTTTCTTGTTTTTCCTATAGTCTGAGGAGTGCCGTAGGGGAGCGACGGGAGAGGGATTTGGGGGACTCGCGCATTGGAATCCCCGGAGCACCCCAAACCCAATTTGATGAAACTGCGTTTTGGCCTCGTCTCTGGCTTTTGGCTTTGGCTTCAGCTTCGGCTTCGACTTCGACTTTGACGGTGGCTCCCAGCGGATCGTGGATCGTGGAGTGTCAATACGAAAAAGAGAAAACCCTTCTTCATATATTCATTGCATATATTGTATCTTTCATTGTGTTTTCTCGTTCGTCGTTTCTGTCTGTCTGTATGTCTTTTCGTTCGTTTCGTTTCGTTTCTTCATCCGTCATTTCTTGTATTTCATTTCATTTTTTGGATTTGGAGACGTTTTCTTGTCTTGGCTTATACAAAAAAAAAAAAAAATTAAAAACCCATGAAGAAAACCCATGAAAATATCAAATGAAAAGCCACTTGGCTGCTGACTTGCCATTTTCCCCCACTTTGTGGGGCTGTTGCTGCTGCTGTTTCGTTGATGTTTCCTTTTTGGCTGCTTTCCATGAATGAATCTCGTGTTGTACTTTTACGCTGAGTAAGCGCCTTGCCCCGGACTCCGACTCCGACTCCGACTCCAACACCGACTCCGACTCCGACTCCACCTCCTCGACTCGACTCCACTCTGATTTTGAATTGATTGCAGCAAGCAGCAATTGGTGGCAGAAGCCGCCACTTGGAACAGACACACAACACATGTTAATTCCATAGTTAATTAAGCCTCGAAACGCCTCAAGAAGATTTCATTTTTCATTTCTCCTCTACCTTTACCTTTACCTCTACCTCTATCTCTTTTTTTCTAATTGCCTTTCTCCCTCTCCACACACGACACCCGAGTACTTTCTGTACTTTGAAACTACTATTTTCCAAAGAAAACAATATTGAAAAGATGATGCCAGAGGGCCAGCCAGGGACTGTCCTTTCTTTTATGCCCAAACAAATGGGGATGTCCTTCCTTCAAGGTCATCCAGCCATCGTTTCCTTCATACTATTAAATAAGGATATTATATTGATTTTGTTTCTTTTAATGTCTTAAAAATCTTGAAAATATTTTGAAAATTACGCAAGTGTTTTTTTTTTCCTAATGAAAATAGATGGGGTATAGATGAATTATAGAATTCAAGTTTTAAGACTTTTTGATTACTATTTCTGTTTCTGTAAGACAGTTTTTTCCGATTTGAATAGTAGATTTTTAAAAAATAAATAAATCTGCATTTCTTAATTTCTATTAAACAAATTAGAATCCTTACGATCCCGCATCCTTGAGTATTTACAGCGTTTAAGTATCATATTTGGGAGTAGTGTATTTATATGTACACCGAAATTCGCCTTTCCCAGTCAGCGCAATTCCGTACTTAACAAATTCGAGTATTATTGAATCTAAACGTTCACTTGATTCCAAAACATTAACCCGAAGTAACTACTGGGTAAATTTCTCATCTATGGGGTGCCTACGGGCTCCGACATTCCCCGCTATTGGTAATTTTCGCCACAGAGACACTGTCGAGAGTCGGAGCCAAATGCAATTCACTTTATGCTAATTCCCAAGCATTTATCCAACAACA
The DNA here is from genome assembly GCF_003286085.1 of Drosophila persimilis. Lineage (NCBI taxonomy): Eukaryota > Metazoa > Arthropoda > Insecta > Diptera > Drosophilidae > Drosophila > Drosophila persimilis. Next base: position 607,131 of record NW_020825356.1, read on the forward strand.
TCATCAGCAGCAGCAAACAATAAACAGAATCGATAGATGGATGGAGGATGGGATTGGATTGAATCGGAGGTGATATACCAATTTGGAATTTCACATGATGTCAGCAAATTGAAATAAAAACCGACTAGTACGTAAAGCCTCAGGGACAGGGGATGACAGATTAAGAGAGAGATTCAGTCACCATTCGAAAGGGAGGGACTTCAATCTGTGGCTGAATTATGGAAGATTATTACACATCATTTATCATGAGAGAAATCCCTATACATATGTACATTTCTGGAGGCTGTAGAGATTTTTAGACTTGAGGGTTTCGTTCCTCCACTGCATTACAGGCAGGACACAGATATGCGGGGGGAAATTGATTCCTCTTTTGGTCGCTGGAGGATTCTAGGCTCTCCCCATTCCCTACATTTTAGAGCGTACATATAATCGTATTTCGTTCGGTTTCTTCCACTTTCCTCTGTAGAGGATGCAATATATCCTCATAGAAATCCCACCCCCCCAGCACTCCTTCTATGTTCTTCTCACCCAATCCACTTACCCTGAGTGAGCAAAAGGCCTGCAATTGAAATATTTAAAAAAAAAATATATTTGAAATTTTTCTTCGAGTGTATTTCTTGGGTTCTTTCCTGAAGAGTATCTCCATATAATCAGGTCCCCGGAACAAGTGTTTTAAACACTATTTTTGCTTTGTAATTATCCGCATGCGCGATTCTTCGGAGAGACCTAGAGAAGACGGAGACTCCCCCCCCGAGAGATCCATCATTATTCCGGACCATTTGAGCGTGCGATTCATTCGAGCTGGCTGCTGCTTTCGCTTCCCCACAACCAAACGACGATCAAACGCCCAAAGCAAACAAAATTTCTAGCGTTAATCGTCGCGGGTATTTCGATTTGTATTTGTATTTGTATTTGTGTTCCCCCTGGTTTCCTTCCATCCCCCACACCCCACCCGCCTTGTTCAATAAACAAATCAAATCATTTGATTTCAATCAGAGTTTCAGGTTTCCTTTCAACGTCTCACCAACGTGTGCGATATTATTTTCTGTATTTTTTTGTATGATATTTTTTATCACTTTGTAGCCACTTCCGCGTGTGTTTTATTTTCGGTGCGGAATCTTCTAGTTCTATTATAACTATTAATATTTTTATTTGTATTTTTACAATTGAAGCTTCTCTTTTTCCTCTTTCTGGCCATAATTGCTCTGCCATTACCATTCGTGTGCGTGTGGGCCAAAGTGCAAACAGGGGAGCGGAGTGGCCAAAAAGAAGAAGACAAAAAAACAAATAAATCTACTACTCGTCGTCAATGTCGCAGCTCCCACGAGCATATTTTCGGTTTGTTTTGTTTTTGAAAAAAAAAAAACAGAAAACCACCAAATGCGAGACGACTAAGGGAATACCCTTTTTGGCCTTCTGGCCCTTTTCTTCAGGGATTTTGAGCAATTTTCATCGTAAATTTTGTTCTTTCAGTATACCCCAGGGTATACATGCTCGTCCATAGAATACCATCTAAAGATATTTTTCTTTGGATGGAAATCCAGCTGGAAATTGTCTGTCATTGTGTGTTGTGTTTTGTGCTGCATTTCATCAGCAAATAAATTATTCATTTATTGAAATCTCTTGGCCCAAGAGATATGTATGTACATATGTGTATACTCTCCGAATTCTGGGGGCCACGCCCACACACAACGAAACGCAATTGAATTCCGAATACAAAATTCTGACAAATTCTTCTTGTGGGTAGAAGTTGCGCGGCCTTGACTTGAGCGCGTTTTGCCAGCAGCCAGCCAGCAGCTGGAATGCTGAAAAGCCAGTGGCGGAGGGATAGAAGATAGAAGGGGGGGCTGGGACACACTGGCATCCTGCTGCTGCTGCTGCTGCTGCTGCTGCAGAACCCCTGAGAGAGAGAGAGAGAGGGAGAGGGATCCAGTTTGTGGCTTGTGGCTGGTTTTTATCCGCCTTACACATGTATGGCCCCCCCCTTACCGATTGGCTAATCACCGACATCCGTCGTCGTAGTCGTAGTCGCCAGGTGCTGCTTCAGGGGGAGGTGGCTGGGAGGCTGGGAGGACGGAAAGGTGGTGCACTGGTGGGCCTGGGCCTGGGCCTAGGCCCCATATCCCCCCCTCCCCATCACCACAAAAAAAAAACTAGTTTTTCGCCTGGGTGTCATAAAAATACTTGTGGCTCTGTGGCTGTTTGTGCAGCAGCGATGTGCTCTGTGCTCGTGCGCTCTGTCCGAATGATCCGACACTGATCCGCTGAACAGAGCGCCGCCCATGCCCATGCCCCTGCCCCTGCCCCTGCCCAACGGAATTGGAAACCCCCCTGTATTTCCGGCGAACACTTGCGGCTACGTGATTTGGATTGGGAAACGAATAGAGAATTTTTGTGGAGAGCCAGGCAAGAAAAAGGTACTCGTCGGGCTGCTCTTGTACAGAGCTTTTTCTCACCTTTTGTCCTTCTACCCGCCCCTCAGTGTCGGCCTCCCCCTGAAATGCTCTTCACTTGCGAACTGGAGACGGGAGGGGATTCGATTTGATAAATCCTCTATTTAACGGAGATCATTCCATGAAATGCACTGTAGATTGCAGAAGACTGCATATTTCGCTTCTTAATTTATTTATTTCTTATCCCGTGATTACATTATGCAACAGCATTTTTACGCCTCGAAGCAAGCCAACATTTTCTGATAGAGTTGGGGCAAGCGTTAAACAGTTTTTTTTAATGGTAGTGCTTCTTTTTATCACACAACTTAAGTACCCAACACCTGGTTGCATTGAACTTTGCAATACTGAAAATGCAACCATTAATCGGACCCAAAGCACTCCTGTAGCTTCAGGTAGCCGTCTGGGAAGTGTTGAGCTTTTAAATTAAAAATGTATCTTTTTTGCGGTGGTATCGTTTGGAAAAATCTATGGATAACATGGATTTGATCAACACTCCCCACCATGAGCCTCTATGATTGTATTATAAAATTGAGTGGCGCTCTTAATTGTCCCAAGGGTTTGTGGAATATATTTTCTTAAAGAACAAGAAAAAAATTCAATGTAATGTGCACTTTTACTCGCACAGTGATCCTCAAGGGAGATTTCGAAGGCTGGACACCAGATGGGGCAAAGAGAGCCGCAAAAACCAAGTATACAGGATTATCAGGATATGCTTGCCACTTTTTGGGTATTTAAGCAATTTTCAAGATAGATTTTGATTTTGCAACGACACAGATGTATGCCTTAGATGCAACAGTCGTTTCCTGGTACATTTTTGGTGTATATTTTCTTCGAGATGTTGGCCACTAATCAAGCATGGCACAATTGCAATCCATACACTCCGCCACACTTGATGCCACACTTGATGCCACACAGCTCCCTGACAGGCGGAGCCCCTTCTCTGTCGCACAGATCTCACAGATGCAATGCTCGTACCTTTATGTGAGATATGCCAGATTAATCCACTTAACCAACCGATTAAATTAATTTCCAAATGCTCTCTCCGACATTTTTCAACATTTTCAAGCCAGAAGTCGCCACAGAGTCTGGGGGCGGCAGCCCCACTGGGGTCTCTGGTACACACGGCTGATTTCTTAATATTTTGCTTTGTTTTTCTCCTTTTAAAGTTTTTCCTTTGGTTGTTTTCTTTCATACATGAATGCATTTCTAATCCGCTCATCCCCTTCTTCGATTGAATTGAAGGTGAGGTGGGAAGGTGGAGGAGAAGGAGGAGGAGGAGCTTGAGCTTGAGGTGGAGCCCTTAATTGCCTTACGACGACTTTCATAAGAAAGTTACAAAATGTATGGCGGAAAGAGAGACCAGAGCCAGAGACCTGTGAGGCATGGGGCATGGGGCATGGGGCATTGGACATTGGGCATTGGGCATTGGGGCGTGGTGGTATCTGGCAGAAGCTGTAAAAAAGGGAAAAAGTGAAAGAGCGTGAAAGAGGGAGGAGGAGGAGATCCCAGACATGGCGTTATGCAAGCGAACAAATTTTCCAAATTTACATAACACCCAAAAGATTCGAAAAGAAACAAACAAAAATACCGAAAGACTGAAATGCTTTTCGATCCGAATATGAGAAGACTTGCCCCACTCCTTTTTGGAGTGGGGCAGATCTGCACTCAGAAAAAAACGCCGTATCGAAAAGAAAATCTAATATCCCGGGTTTTGAATACAACAAGAATGCAATTAAATAAGCATAAATGTATTTAAGAAGATTTTTGAATGGGGCCCATATTAAATCTGAATATAAAACACCTGAAAATAAATAGATTACAACATTAACATATTTAGATGTGGGAAATATCTGTATCTTAAATAAATAAATAAAAATGCACAATTGTACACTTTCTTTTAACGATTTCCACTCTCGGATTAAATCCATTGGTACACCTTTTGGAATCTAGGTGTAAATATACAAACAATTCAGGGCAGGGCTCTTTTCTCTGGGTGTTGGGGTCTGTGGGGTATTTTTTTCGGCTTGGTATTTCCTCCATTGTTGATTTGTTTGAGTACCGTACCGTGCCGGACATACCATAAACTAAAACACGTTTCTTGACTCGTTCCTCCGCTTCTCCTACTTTTCTTTTTATTTCTTTATATTTTTTTCATGAAAATGCAATACGAAAGAAAAACCCGTCTTGAGAGGCCCCCCTCTCTTTGGAGTCTCTTCTCTCTATTTTGTTTTCAAAGAGAGCAGCGAGAGACCCCGAAATTATAGAATTTCAAAGACGTGTGAAACGTGATATTATTTTAGTCTTTGGGATTTTTGCATTTTACGAAATATTAGACATCTTTTACGTGCGAGATCTGCCAAAAAATAGTGAATATTGAAATGATGGAATGAGACGATGAGACGATGAGAGATAAAAGATTGGGAGTGATGAAGTACGGAAGTAGGGACTCGATTGGAGGGAATAAGATATGTTACGAGTATATTTCTATTGTCACAGGGATAGACCTTCAGGCTCTAAACTATGCAAAACATAGAAGCATACAACCCTATACAACCCTATTTGAATGCTATTTGATGAGTAAAACATGAGTAACGGTAGAATGTAATGTTGATGTTTCCATCACGAATTTCAATGGAACAAGTGCTCGTGATGTCCTTTCGCTTAGGGGAAACTTGGAAGCAGCATTCGGGGACATTTGTGGATGATATTTAAGGGGTTCCACTGGGATATCCCAAGAACCATATGACATCAAATAGTTTTGCCTTCTCTTCTATAGCTTTGAAATGCTCCCCGATCTACTAGATCTAGATTTTTAAAGAAAGGTAAATGGAAGAGGTGACGAATATCAAGGAATGTATTCTTCTATTGAAAAAGTTGATAAATATGTAATGTTTTGTATTGAAATACTTCTGGGGGAACTCCATTTTTTAAAACATTCTCAATATCAGAGTTCCATTCAAAAAGTTCCTTAACTGGAAGTCTCTAAGTTCTCTTCGATCTTTCATCGCCTTATGATAGGGAAACGCACTGTAATTTTGAATGCATTTAATGCATGAGATCACCCCCGCACAGAGAGACAGAGAAAGAGAGAGAGCCTTGGGACTTTTTTCGTCTGCTTGTACGTTTTATGCATTCCAAAAAAAAAAAAACACACATACAATGGAAAACGTGCGGAACGTGTTTATATGTCGCTCTCGATCTCTCACTGGGGCCTCTGCTGCTACCACTCAATCGATCATCACTCACTCCCACACAGGCACCAAAAATTATGGTGAGGCATACGAGAGACGATCGAATTGTCATCTTTGGGATTGTTGCTCATTTGGGAAACTACTGGAGCATACTGTACGCTCCTTACTTGGCAATCCTTGACCAATCCTCAACCGCCTCTATCGTTTCCAATTCCAGGCCTTTGCCTCAAAGCACTCAGATGCCGAGTCGCTGCTGTACAACATGAACATGAAGTACTATTACTACACGAGAACACGTGGACTCTTCCGCATTTGTTATCCCAAGGAACGGCCGCCGGCCTCAGCAGGTACAGAAGTCGGATGGAAGACACCCGAAAGATGCATATATTAATCTCTGATTTGATTTGACTCGTTTATAGTGCCCACATATCTGTCACCGATTGAGACACACTGCTCGAACATTGACTACTTTCCGCAGGCGGAGGATGAGAAAATCGCCAACGAGGATGCCACATCGCGACTGCATTTGGCGCGCTCCTGCATTGCCCTGTTTATCATTAGTTTTGTGACCATTTTCTGTGCCTTTTGGACCGGTCTGTCCGGCTGCTGGAAGCGCTCTTCGGGCGCCATAACTGCCACATCGATATTGTTGCTGGTCACGTGCCTTTTGGCTGCTGGGGCCATGGGTCTCTGGCATACGGTGGAGTTCTTTGAGAAGGAAAAGGTCGTTGGCGAGGATTACTTTCAGCAGTGGAATACGGTATGTACATACAACATACCTCTCACGGAATGCCTCTCTAATCTGTATACACCTCAACTGAGCAGGTTCTTCGGGACAATACAAAGATTGCCTACGATTGGTCGTACATTGTGGCATGGGCTGGCATTGGGACATGCCTCCTGTCGGCCATACTGCTGTCGGGTGCCGCCGTATGTCTGCGCAACGAGCGCGAGAAGGAGGAACAACTGAATCTGCAGTACTTGATGCCTGGTAAGGAAGAGTCTCAGGGACTCTATTACACCCCACGCACCAGTATGCCTAACTAACCCTCTTTCGATTGCAGTGTACTCGCAGAAGCAGCCACCGTATCCGCCGTATGCCAATTATGCACAGCCACAGATCTATCCGGGTCCCTACTACCATGGCTCGCAATATGGACCCTACAACTATTAGGAGGAGGGAGAGGTCCTAGAGGTAAAGAGAGCATCATCAGCAGAAGAAGGATTCAACGAAACGAACGAAGGAAAGACATAAAGCAGTACCCCGCCCGCACGTCTTTACCCTGCAATATATATCACAAAAAAGGAGACCAGGATATATCAGAGATCATATATATATATATATATATATATATGTATAGTAGATAGATATATGTATGAGAATTCAGGGTCCAAATCCCCAGAGAGAAGGAGAAAATTTCAACAAAATTACATTCTGAAAATAATCTATTCATATGAATCTTTTTTTTTTTAGAGCTATAGAGCTATATATATATTGATATACATATATATCGATTTTGTGTGACTTGAGTCAAAAGGTTGCATCGAAGATTTTGGTGCGCAAAACTTTTGTGGCGCCTAAAGAAGAATTTTTAGAGGAACCGAAAGTAAGGAAGAATGAATGAAATATGCAAAGTAAAAGACACACAACAAACAATAAAGAGTTAATTTATTGTAGCGTGTAACGTACATGTGTAGCCTTATAATAATAATATTAATAATACTACTATAAACAAATGAAAAAAAGATAAATATGTATGTAATCGTAAGCTGAAAGTTTCCGTTTCCCCCCCTACCCCCGCCACCCCATTGTGTAATGTATATGAATGTAATGCGCGACAAGCTTCTAATTTGTCTTCCAAGTATAGTGCATATTGTATGTAGATCTGTACGTTTAATGAATAAAAGTTTTCTTACGTTAATCGAGGAGTCTCTTTATCGCCGTTGCCAGCCGCGGGGAGGAGCAAAAGTAAAAGAGCAAAAGTTCGTTAACCCTCTGCTGAGCAAGGGTTGCGCGGTCCTTTTCATGGTCGAGGCTGCATCTCTACGCTCTAGAAGGCGGCCAACTTTGCCGACAGCATTCAAAATATGATGCGCTAAACGTTGATTAAGGCGACATCTCCCAATCGGATTGTGTCTCTTAAGACTCAGGTCATTTTTCGAGAGTGTAGTACCTGGCAAAGGTTTCTAGGAAGATGAATTCCGAATTTCGGTAGAATGAGGAGCACTCCATGCATATTTTGAACATCCTGCTCCTTCTCCAAGAGGTCCCCCTATCCGCTCAAAATATTGTCCTGTTCTTTAATAAACAATACCCAACAATGTTCTTTACAAATCCGCTGACAAGGATCTCACACAATAAAAATATGGCGAAAAGGCGGAAGGATGGTTTAAGCTTTCAGCGTAGAGATGATAAAATGTATTGAGATATCGATATATCGTGATATATTTCAAGGTTATATTTTAATATTTTGATATTAATAATAATGATATAAATAATGATTACGTACGATAGTGCAATTATTAGTGATTTTCATGCACGTAAAGTTCGTCAAAACGATAACTCCTTAAAAAATCATTATCGTTTCGACAACATATGACGACATTTTTGACGATTTTCTTTAGTCAGAAATGTTGCTCGAAAACATTTAAGCCTGCTGCAGCAACACTGTTATACATAATACAATTTTACGTTCTTACCGTTGTCAACATCTAATTTGTATGGGCAGTTTGCTACCAGCAATATTTATCGAAAAATTATCAACACTGTCGCGCAACGTGACACGGAATGAGCAACAATCTGCATACACTGGAGAAAAGGATATAATAGGTTTGAGGTAAGTTGTGTCTTCTCAGGCTCCAATATATGCAGAAACTAGTCAGTCTCGTTTTAAAGCTATTTCAACTAAATTTTGCAGTGCATGGTCTTACAGCCATCAAGATTAGGTATCGGGATCGAGACATAAATATATACAGGAAACATATCAAATGCATGAATAGGTAAAAAAAAGGCAATCTGGGAGAGATTATTATGAATTACGTTTCAAATTAGCTTGGATAACAGAATTTTAATATTAATGAAAGGAAGTAGGGTATCCGAATGTCCGTACTCATAGCTGAATCCTGTTCATCAGCAACAATGACGTAACATTTCATACACACTACGTTTCATTCCGTGGACACTTTACGTTTTATTCCTTGACCTTTTTGTTCAAACCATATTTTATAAAGAATTAAATTAAAAGCAGTGCTTCAAATTTTCTAATCTAGTAGAAAATTGTTGAATTTATCGGATAAAATTATTTGTTCAGTGCTGAGAGTCTGAGCTAGATAATAACATTAAACTGAGTATCAAAATCGAGAAAATCTTCTTTTTCCATGGATGGTTTTACAACACTCTTTTTATCTGCCCTAAACGACCCTACAACACTAGCATATTGTTTATGTCTTAAAATCTATTTTTTTGCGTGATGGCCGAAAAAGCAGAAAAGGCCAAGATAAATGCTCAGATCAAGCATGTTCCGAAAGATGCACAGGTGATAATGTCCATACTGAAGGAGCTGAATGTCCAGGAATATGAGCCGCGCGTGGTAAACCAATTGCTGGAATTCACTTTCCGTAAGTGCCGCCAAAAAGTGCAACTAACGCTGCCTTAAAACGCGTGAATACAATATAAATACTGACTAAACAACATTTTTTGTAGGATATGTGACCTGCATATTGGACGATGCCAAGGTGTATGCGAATCATGCACGCAAGAAGACCATCGATCTCGAGGATGTCCGCCTGGCCACGGATATGGCGCTGGACAAGAGTTTCACCGGTCCACTGCCGCGTCATACCCTGTCGAAGGTAGCCGAGATACGGAATAGCATGCCACTGCCACCGATTAAGCCGCACTGCGGCTTGCGTCTGCCCCCAGACCGTTACTGCCTCACCGGTGTCAACTACAAGCTGCGGGCCACAAATCAAGCCAAGAAGATGCCCAAATCGGCACTGGAGGCGCGCGCATTGAAAACCGTCGTAAAGCCCGTGGCCAGTGCCAATGGGCCGAAGCGTGCCCACTCTGTGGTGGCAAAACAGCAGGTGGTAACCATACCCAAGCCCGTCATCAAATTCACAACCACAACGAAGAATGTCCCTGGGAATGCAGACACTAAGACGGACACCAGTTCCGGTGGCGACATGAAAATGGAGGTGGACAGCGATGCGGTGGCCGTGGGCAGTATTCCGAGCACCAGTGCCAGTGCCCCAGGCGTCAGCTCGGCCGTAAAGCGGGAACGCGAAGAGGAGGAGTTCGAATTTGTCGCGAACTGATTGAACAAAAATACAAATTAATTATTAAAGTATATTTTCAACATCTTCCGTAGTAAAAAAAAACATTGTTTCGATTGTGTCTTTTCAGGCAGTTGCACTTGTTTGAATCTTTTTTGTTTTCTTGGGCATTGGCATGAGGGGAAGACGTATAGGACATATAGGAGACGTCTTCCTAACAAACTAGAATACCCAAGACAAGAACAAACGATTCAATAAAATGCAACTACCTGATCTCTTGGGTCTATAAATATTTTTGTAGTGTATGGGGTGTGGTATGTATGATGTTCATTTCAGGGCTAGAATGATGCAGCAGCCAAGATCCATAATCTGCAAGTACTCGGAGCCGCCATCCTGCAGCCGATAGCAGCATTCCTGCAAAGAAGAGAGCTAAGTAAAGCCATCGCTCGGGCTAAAACTCCCCCAATACTTACGCCCAGCTTCTCGCAGATCTTTGCCTTCTGCGGATCGGTGAGGTTCGGATGATGGACAATAAACTCCACCAATTGTTCCATCATCTGGCCTACACTGTACGCCGAATAGCCGATGTCGCGTACAAACTGCTCGAGACGCTCATAATTCCCCGAGCGGCAGACGTCCATAAAATCATCAAGCAAGTAGTCCGGTATGACGCCGGACATTTCGAAAAGATCGGCGGTGTTTATGGTGTGTTCTGAACCTTGGAGACGGAAGCATGACTGAAGAGTGGTTATAGCGCGACGCAGATCGCCGCCGGATATCTTGACAATTGTCTTGTACGCATCCGGATCGATTTTGACGCTCTCCAGCTCGCAAATGTGCTGCAGCCGGGCAATGATCTTTTCCTCGCCGAGCGGCTTAAAGCGAAACTTGGAGCAGCGCGACGTGATGGGCACAATGATGCGCGACACATAGTTGCAAATGAGGCAGAAGCGTGTGCTGCTGCTCTCCTTCTCCATGGTCCGACGCAGCGCCGACTGAGCGGCATGCGTCATCGAGTCTGCCTCGTCCAGGATGATGATCTTGAATGGTGGCACTGGGCGGCCATCGGGACGTACATGGCTGGCCGAAAGCTGGGAGAAGTTCTTGATTTTGGTGCGCACCACATTGATGCCACGCTCATCGGATGCATTCAGCTCGAGTATGCGATCCTTATACATGTCGCCAAAGATCTGGCGAGCTGCTGCCAGGATGGTGCTCGTTTTTCCCGTGCCGGGTGGACCGTAGAGCAGCATATTGGGCAGATCGGCACCCTCCACACACTTCCGGAGCACGGCCACCACCTCCGATTGCTCCACCACATCATCAACGCTTCTGGGGCGGCTGAAATTAACAACAAATAAGCATCAAATCTGATTTCCCCATTCGATTCAATGGGACCTACTATTTCTCCACCCATGGAGCCGGTGGCTTGCGACGTTCTACGGTACCGCCTTGAGGTTTGTCCGACCCGCTGCTTGCGCCAGATTTTCCAGTCTTCAAAAATGCCTGCATCTTGAGATGATCAATCACAATAAAGTTCAACGCAGCGTTTGATTTCTAATATTTGGAAATTTGGATGCAAATTTTGCACATTTGCTAGCATAATGGTAGGAAAAAGAGGGTATGGACTACAAGCAAAACCGCCCAGAAGAGCAATCTCATGCAGGGTAGAATCCACCCCTATTTCCCAATATACCTTGAAGGCGAAAAGCCGATTTTGTTTTGGCGCGTCGTAAGACGATAGCATGCTATCGATTGAAAAATCCGAAAGGGTGGCAGCACCTGCTTATTTTTGTTGTCGTGCCGCCACTGCATTTTGTGTTTTTTTTGTTGTATTGGATGCTCCTCTTCTCGCCCCTCGCCACCCCCTCGTATTACAATTGATAAGTGCAGCACTCACAGAATATATATTCCAAAGGATATAAATAGAGCAGCAGCGTCGTCAGCTGTGGAAACTAACATGATAAGACGTGCCCCCGAGTGGTTATAGAGCGGGAAGGGACAAGCCGATTACGATTCGATTTGATTTTTGTTGTTCCCTTTTTTCTTCTTTTTGTCACACCATTTGACATCGTTGCCAAAACGCTGCCGCTGCTGCTGCTGCTGTTGCTGCCGCCGCTGCCGTGCTATTGTCGTTGTTATTATGTAAAATCCGTACGGAAGCAATTGGACATCAAACAAAGGCATCGGAAAATCATCTCCTGGACGCCCAACACAGCAGCAGCTGCGCGAAAGTTGAACGGCCACCAGAGGCAGCAGAGCAGGCCATCAACAGGTCACGCGACCCTGAGACTAGCGTTAATAAATAGCCTTGAAAGAAAGGCATTTGCCATTGCCATTGCCATTGCCATCTGAGACTCGTGTGAGTATTCGGAGATTGCTACGTGGGTTGTTTTATTTTTGAGTTACTTCAGTTGCAGTTCCTCGCCGATTGAAGTCATGACTTCGGCCGCAGCCACAGACACAGCCCAATCGCAGCATCCCAGTGCCAGTGCCAGTCCCAGTGCCAGTGCCAGCGATGAATCCACAACGACTGCCGCTTCAGGCTCCTCCAGTGGACGGCATCAGCTGCGACCCGTGAAGTACGACTATGCCGATTCATTTGCCTGCACCTACATTGTCTCTGTGGTGGCTGCCTCGGTGGCCGAGCTGGCCACATATCCCTTGGACCTAACCAAGACGCGGCTGCAGATACAAGGAGAGGCGACAGCAGCCACAGCCACAGCCATCACCACCAGCGGCAGCACTACTACTCTCCCAGGGGCCAAGGGCAATGTGAGTAAGAACCTTTTGAGTTGAACGAACGTTCGTTTCGTATGTGGTATGCTTGCCTTTTGGTTGCTCTTGGTTTTGATGTGCTCTCTGTTCTGTTATTTGTATATTGTGACTCTCTGTCGCTGTCGCTGTCACCGTCTCTGGCTTTGGTTTATCCTCCCATCCACTGTTGTGCCTGCCTTTCCTCTAATCCTCACTCACACACATACACACTCATGTATATATATGTATATATATTAACACTGTGGCTGCTTCTATCTACTGATTAATCGACTGTCCACTAATCTGTATCTGTAGCTGAGATAAGATTCCCGAAAAATTCCCATAAACGAAAGACGATAGAGTAGTATTTGGATAATACATTTAATATACCCCGGGGTTGGGGGCCCGGTCCCCTTTCCCCCCACTTGTATGTTTCACTCATTCCCCCTATCCCTACCCTATCCTACGCCCCCCTGTTTCCATCATACTATTCTGTGTACGTGTATGCGTGCGTGTTTCAATGTACTATGTATATACGGCGATGATGAATATATACTACAAATACTACAGCAAAAATCTCTCTATACTATATACAAACCAAAAACCCAATCAATTACCTACCAATCAATTTACCAACCAGATGCAATACCGCGGCATGGTGGCCACCGCCTTAGGCATTGCACGCGAGGAGGGCGCCCTCAAATTGTGGCAGGGCGTGACACCGGCGCTCTACAGACACGTCGTCTATAGGTGGGCAAACAAACAACCAAATAAAAAAAAGAACAAATAATTAAACACTAAAAGAGTTCTCATTGTATATCCACACACATCAACATTGCCTGTGGCATCCTCTGACTACTCTGCTAGCAGCAGCCTCCTGGCTCCAGTTGCTTTGATTTAATACGCCTCTGTATCCATATCCGTATCCCTATCCTGCAGCGGCGTACGTATCTGCAGCTACGATCTGATGCGCAAAGAGTTCACACAGAACGGTAGCCAGGCCTTGCCCATATGGAAGTCTGCCTTATGCGGAGTCACAGCCGGCGCCGTTGCACAATGGCTCGCCTCGCCCGCCGATCTAGTCAAGGTTCAAATCCAAATGGAGGGACGTCGCCGTCTGATGGGTGAACCACCGCGTGTCCACAGCGCTGGTCATGCGTTCCGCAGAATTGTCCAACGTGGCGGCGTGAAGGGCCTGTGGAAGGGCAGCATACCGAATGTACAGCGGGCCGCTCTGGTCAATCTGGGCGATCTGACCACCTACGATACGATCAAGCATCTGATTATGGATCGACTGCACATGCCCGACTGTCACACCGTCCATGTGCTGGCCTCTGTGTGTGCGGGCTTTGTGGCAGCCATTATGGGCACACCCGCTGATGTGGTAAAGACGCGCATCATGAATCAGCCCACAGACAACAAGGGAAAGTAAGTATCCCACTCGAGTATGCAAGGAATCGCAGATCTTTAATGGCTTATCTTTCAGCGGGCTGCTCTATCGTGGGTCTGTGGATTGTCTGCGACAAACGGTGGCCAAAGAGGGATTTCCAGCGCTGTACAAGGGATTTCTGCCCTGCTGGATAAGGATGGCGCCCTGGTCGCTCACTTTTTGGCTATCCTTCGAGCAGATACGCAAAATGATTGGAGCTTCTGTCTACTAAAAGAAACCACAATATAGTACATGCAATACAATGATATATATGTGTGTTTTTAAATCCTGATGTACATACATAGCATATGTATCTGGTACTTTAGATCGTTCGTTTGTTTGTTCGGTTTGCGACTCTGCAAGTCTAGAAAAGAAGCCTGTCTGTCTGTTCCTCAATTTCTCGCCCTCGCGCGACAGAGAGAGAGAGAAAGAGGGCTTTCCTAACCATTTTTCAGCAGCTATCCTTCCATCCCCTTTTAAACTGTAAGCAATTCAAACACTATTTCGTGTTCCTTTTTTGTTATTGTTGTTGCCCCCAACAGAATTATAAAACTCTATACAAATAAAGAGAGAAAATTGTTATTTTGAAAGATTTTAGATCCCATTCTTGGCTGTCGGCTCTCTTTCCCACTCAAACGTTCGGACCAATGCTGGGGAAAAGGGACAACTCTCTATTTTCAGAGCATCATATTTCCTCTCTTTTCCACACATTTGTTCGGACCAATTTCCGAGACTTATTCTTTGACGACAGCCACAAGCGCACAAGCGAAAAGTCCCAAAGAGTATGATCGAGAACGAAAACAAAAGACATGTCGTGTGCATGACAAGGGACGTGGCTGCTCGACTGGGAGACACGCCGACAAAGGTGTTTTGTCTTTTCCGACTAAATGCAATTTAATCTCAATATTTTCCCTCTTTCCCACCCATCTATTTCAGCCCACTTTCTTGTGACAGAGACAACACTATTGTTGGTTTTTAGATCTCAATATTTTTGGTACATAAATCTCGTATCTCGTATCCAAGGTCCAGCTTCCAGTGGTGCCATCAAACAAACGGAAACGGAAACAAAAACAAACAAAGACATACTAATATTAAACCTTACGGACACACATACACACATATGTACACAGATGATGCATACAGGCTAAGTATATAATATATATATATATATATATATCTCGTATATATCTAAAATTGCAATAACTTTTACATTTTAAAACACTGCATAATGGAAACGATGTACGACGCTACGACAGAGATGCAACGTACAGGTGTCTGTATCTGATCTGTTTGTGAACGACATCCGGATGTCCAGCCTTCCGTCCGAAAAAAGCAAAATAATTCCCTATGGGGCGTGTGTGTTTTTGCGGTGCAGTGTGCTTATGGGGAATGAATGGGCAGGAGCGGGCCTCCTGTGCTCCCCCCCTTAGAATTGGTCTCTGTGTTTTTGCTTTTGCTTTTGGTGTTGGTGTTGGTGTTGGTTTTGGGATCCTTAATCTGTGGTGTCTGCGGGTGTGTGCTGCTTGACTAGACGCTGCGGAACGCTGAGGCAAAGGGCTACGCTACCATGAAAGGGTGCTGCCGCATGCTGGCTTGACTCATTCCAGTCCCAGCACCCAATTGATGCCTAAAACTATGAAGAATATGAGCGGCTGCCAGGCCACCAGCCAACGGATCCAGTCCAGCAAACGGCCATACAATACATGCGGTTTCTCCCATCTGCATACAAAGAATTATATTTCCATTAGAGATTGTTTTGAAAACAGGCTGGCTGCTTTTCTTGGCTTACGGATTGCGGAACATTTTCTGTAGATCAACCTTTTCCTTGCAGTAGGGACACGTCTGCTTCTTGCCGACAATACACCAGCCCCGTATGCAGAACTCATGGAAAACATGATTACACGACAATTTGTATGTGTTCTCAATGACGCCCTCCTCCTTTTCAGAAACCAGCAACTGATTGCCGCACACGGCGCACACATTCTGCTCCAAGTGTCGCGTTGGAATCCCCTGCGGGGCATAGTACTGTGGCAACAAAAGGGAGAATATAATCAAATTATGCGCGAAAGCTGAACAAACACTTACGCCAATGGCTGCTGCCATTTTGTCCGAACAAATTTCGGATATGTCGCGACCAAGCACCCCAATGTAGAGGCCATAGAAGCAGAACATAAGGCCCACATCCATCCAGATATTGGGCAGCTGTGAGAACAGATAGTTCATGCCCATGAAGGCGGCCATGATCACGAGGTAGCCAACCAGGCCCAGTCCATAGCTAAGCTTATAGATGAAGTAGAACCATTTGTAGACGAGTCTGCAAAGGATTGGCATGGATATTGGACATTGGGGCAGGGCCTTTGATTAACGGGAATGACTCACCTTGGCGTTGTGCCCTGAATGGGCTTGCTTATCGCACGGCGCATAACCAGCGCCGTAATGATTGTGAATATCACCCAGATTACAATGAAACGTATCCATCCAAAGAAGCACGAGATCGTGAACGGTATGATCCACATGGCCAGCAGGGTAATCAATGAATAGGAGCTATAGTGGCGCTTCTTCCACTCCACCAGTATTACCTGGGCAATCACCACGGTGACAAACAGTATGATCACCATTTCCGAGTGCATCGCATCGTGGCCCCTGTGCTTTTCCACCATCAGCTGGTGTTCGGCTCTGCAAAATCAAGAAAAAGGCAGGCGGCTACAGTTGGAGGACTTCAGATTGGTCTCCACAGAGAGGGAAAGGGGGGCCTCTCACTTACCGCATGCGCTCCTCCGGCGTCATGTCGTCCAAGGACTGAAGGTATAAATATGAACATTATCATTAGGCTGCGATGGGGCCACATAGTCCAGTTTGGTCCGGACCGAAATGCCGAAGACGACTCACCTTGTTAAGGTCCACCGGAGCATGCAGATCCATGTGCTGTTGGTACATGTCGTTGTTGGTCCTGCTGTATCCTACCGCTCCAGGTCCTGACAATCTAAGCCGTCGTCTGCGTTTCAACAGTATCTTGGCGATGTTTTTTAAACTAAATTTTCGGATTCTTGAAAGGAAAACAAATAATTTGATAGTGTATTTGTGTGCGTGTCCACAAGTCACGGCGTTGCCATTTCGTATGACCCCTGACGGAAAAAATCGGCATATAAAAATCATTGCAAGAAAATGACAGAAACTTACTCAGCCGTAAAGGAAACTATTTGAGCTCATTGCTGTGATTAGTTTTATATATGTCGGATTAATTATACGTTTTCTAATATATGCTGGCGTTGCCATATTACAGAATCAGTGCCGTTAGCCAACACTGCCAGCGTTATTTATTTATTTTTTAGGAATTATTTTCGTGGCGCATTAACGAAAGGAAGCCATGCAAGTGGAGCACTGGGGCGCCTTGCCCGATGACGATGAGGATCCCGAGGACCTCTCCGACAAACTGGTGCCCATATATGCCAAGAAGCTCATGCTGGAGGAGATACGCCAGCGCGGTGAACTTGAACCGGAGGAGAACGAGTACGGAATACATTCCACCGAGGGGAACTCTTTTAATAATTGCTTAATCATTTTCCAGGCATATAGTGGAGCTGAAGAGTTCCCTCGTCACCCAGACCATCGAGGTGATGAAACAAACGGAGGTGCTGCAGTCCCTCATCGACACTTACTCCAACAAAAACGTATGTATCCAGTATTGCCAGGTTCGGATCGGTTCTGCCAGATGACCAGATCTAAGATTGATTGCTTTCTTCCTTATAGGGATCTTCCAATTACCTGCTCAATCCATGTCAAATGATACCTGAGGTGGACTTTCCGCCAGAAAACGCTGCCGACCTGGTCGGGGAGCAAAAGTTTCAGAAGCCCATCTGGTTCATCCCCACCGCGGACACATCGTACTCGCGTGGCGATCCCCAGCACTATCCGGAGATATCGAGCAACACCTGCCGCCAAGCCTTGCGCAAGGTCATGTGTGGAATGTTGCGCCTTGCCGGCTTCACCGACTGCTCGGAGTCGGCCATCCAGTTGCTGACCGATGCCAGCGAGGAGTTCCTGCGCAGCTTCATCTGCGAGTATCGCGCCTGCTACGATGTCGATCCCAAGACACGGAAATCGACGGAGCTGCAGCTGCTGCCGCTCGAGCGTGCCCACTCGGCGCTGACGGGGACATCGCTGACGCAGGTGCACAACTACTACAAGCACAAGGTGATCACGAGGAATCGCGTCGAGATCGGGGAGTTCAACAGTGTCCTGCAGGACTACGACCAGCTTATGAAGGAGAGCCAGAGCAGCATGCAGCGGCAGCAGGAGTTCAATAGTAACGACTTCCTCAACATACTCGACAACAGCACGACGGGCAGCAACCAGAGCATGGGCAACATTGTGGGCGATATGATGCAGGATCTCGGAGGCTCTAGCAGCGGCGGCCTCTCCACTATGACCATTGGCAATGTCTCCCAGCAGCAGATGCTGTACGGGCTGCTCGACTGCCAAGTCTCTACCTCATCCTCCAATGTTCCCAGCTCCAGTAGCCTGGGGACTGGGAATGCCAGCAATGGCAACGGCAGCACTGGCAATGGCAGCAGCAGCAGTGCCGGCTTCCAAACGAACTTCGACTCGTAGTTACAATCAAAAAACAATCAGAATAAAAACTTTTCTCATTTATCTACTATCAGCGCTTTTATTTCTTCTTTTTCCGGCGTATCTTTGATTCGTTCCACTTGTTCTGGAGCCGGCGCTCCGTGAATTCGTTGACTGGATGGAGGGCCTGCAGCTTGTGGCCCTGCTGATCAGTCGCTTTGTACTCGAAGAGTTTTCCCTGTCGTGGCTTGCACTTGGCCCACGAAAGCATGTCCTTTCCCTCTATAATAGACTCGCCGCTAATGGCCACATCGGCCAGAGCCAATGCCTTTGCGGCGGGTGAGCGGTCCTCGTTGAGAGTGCGTCTCTTGATGGTGGGCTTCTTCTGTGGTCCAGGGGGTCCTGTATCCACTATCTCGGCGCTCAAGTAGCAGTCGGCATTGGACACGAGGCGCACCTGGTCTTGGCAGGGCTCCTCTTTCGGTATATCATCGGCGGGTATCTGCTCACAGAACTCGATTTGATCTTGGATAATTGAGCTAAGTTTTCCCCATATGTGGGTTTGCATTTCTTCGGTGATACGTAGATCGCTGGCTGCACCAGCACCAGCAGCAGCACCCTGCTCGTCCAAGTGGCGTTCGCTTTTAGGCGGAGGCGGCGCCTGGACTACGGTTGCCGCCGCCGGTTTTGAGTCTGTTGCTGCTGCCCCCCGCTGGAACATGGCATTTGTGAGCAGTGTGTGATCAGCGGCTTCAATGAATTGACGCATTTGTGCGTCATCATCGTCGGAGTCGCTATCAGCGTCACTAGTTACCGCTTTGGGTTGCTGTTTAGCGAGCATTTTGTACAAAAATCTAATTATTGTTCTTTTGTTGACATTTCCCTCTTGGTTACAGTTATACCTATCACATGTGCGCCGACTGCAGGTATTTTGCAGCACTGATTAGTAATGTGAAGAAAATTGAATTGGAAATGTGAAAATTTAACAAACGTGATAATAATACCTGGTTAGTTTTAATGTAATCTAATGCAATCACATGTATGTATGAGATAAGCTTTTGGGAGTGGAGTGCGGATTAGTTTTGTTGGAAACCAATCACCGCTGTTCAGCACTAAATAATAGCCCGCCCGAATGTCAATAATTTGAAATGCCATCCATAGAATATTATTTTATTATGCATACAGTGTGAAATTCGATCACGAGACGGAGCTGCACAGGCCACAATTGCTGACGGGACACATCTTCATCTGCACATCCTCGCCGACCCGCACCACGGCTGCCATACCACTCTCTGAGTGAGGCGAAATGTGACAATGGAACATCCAATAGCCGGGACTGTCGCTGTAGAAGCGTATAATCGTGTAGCCAAAGGCTGGTACCTGCACCGAATCCTTTAGCGGTGCACTGCGTCCCCGTCGCGGCAATGGCTTGAGTCGATCGATCTCCTCGATCTGGCCAATCTTCGTCTCGCCCAGCACTCCCATGCCCACCACTTGGAACGTGTAGCCGTGCAGGTGGACGGGATGCGGTGTGTTCGACTTGCTGGAAATAACAAACTCCACATTCTTGTTCGCCGGCACTTGGATGACATTCGAGCACTGGCAATGTCGCTGTTTGCAGTTGAAGCCCATGTGCGCCTGCTGGGAGCTGTTGCAGAAGTACTGCCCGATGCCCAGGTTGCGGGTCTGCAGCAGGGACATCTTCGGCATGCTGAAGGTGATGTCGTCCATTTGGAAGCGGAATCCCTCGCCGGTTATCTGGAAGGCGTTCATGCTGGTGTAGAATGTCGCTGACGGCTTCATCACCGGTTCCGCACGCTGTGCATTGAGGGTGGCCAGCGATATGCTCTGGGCACTGTTGCCGCCGGTGTCATCGCCCAGCTCGTTCAGCATTATGCCGGGGGCATCGTAGGCATAGCTCAGGGTGTGCGTGTCCAAGGCCTTGGGATCGGCATCTTGATAATGGAGCACCGCCTCCTGATGCAGCTGATTCTTGGCACAGAAGCTGTAGCCCTTGATTCGGATCCAGTAGTTGGCCACCTCCTGATTGGCGTGCAGCACAAAATCGAATCTCTCCGCGCCGTGGAACATGATCTTCTGCACCTCAACGGGCTCGATGTCATTGCCATCGCTGGCAATAACCACCAGATCGTGATTGTCGATGCTCAGGCTGATCGGGCAGTTGGACACCCCATTGAAGATGACACGGAAGCGATACCGTCCGCCCCGTATGACCGGAAAGTGGGCATACAGTGTGGGCCTCACCTTGCTGCCCTTTTTCATGTTCCGCCCCCGGCCATTGATCAGAATGTTCTCCGCCACGCTCTCCACAAAGTTGTGCACCCAGTCCTGGATCATGATCACGTGCTCCGTCTGATCAAAGTCGTAAAGATGAGCATGGGGATTGAGCTTCGCTGGCTGCCGAACAATCAGTGGCCCCGCCAGCCCGAAGGCTCGCTGATGCTCGGTGTGGCTGTGCCACCAGTTCGTGCCGCCATGATCCACCTGAAAGCGATAGCGGAAGGCCTGTCCGGCCTCAATCGGATACTGGGTGACATGCGGTACACCGTCCATGAACGGGGTGAGCCGCTGGTGCATGCCATGCCAGTGGATGGTGGTCGTCTCGTGCATGCTATTGATCACATCCGCCACGATGGTGTCCCCGTAGCAGACCTCGATGGAATGCCCGGGCAGGCGGCCGTTCACGACCATAACCTTGGACTCCAGACCGTCGGCGTACTTGCAGTCATCGTTGGCGGACACCTTGGAGCTATCGATGTACTCCTTGCCATTGGCCAGTTTGAAACGATATTTGGTCTGCGGATAGACCAGTGATTGATTAATGGATGGATGAATGGGCGAAGGCCTACCTGAAGGAGGCGCTTGCAGGTCGCCGCCATCGTGTCGTCGTAGTGGACCACCAGGTAGTAGTAGCAGGTCATTGGCTGCTGATCCACGCACTCCCGCTTGCAGGGATGCTGCATGTCCTTGCCGGCGGATCGCCATTGCGAGGATTCGCTGCCCGTGTCCGGCTGGGGGTACATCTGCATGATGCGCTCATACTTACTAACAATTCGCTTTCCGCTGGCATCTGAAAGAATCAAGCATCAAGGATCGTTAACATTTCACACTCAGACTTCGCGTCGTCCTGGCCGTCGCCATCGCCATCGCCATCACCATCACCTTGTATGCCATAGATTTGCACAAATATAAGAGAACAAATTGCAACGGATGCTTTAACCAAATTAAATCTCATTTTCGCATAAAAACACAAAAGTATTGTAATAAATAGTAGGGAATATGTTAGCAAATGGGGGTGCCTATGCCGCTTAATGGATGTTAACGCTCATTTGTGGCTGTGGCAGACTGCCAAACGTAACTGTTAATGAGTTTCCGCCATCGGTTACCTTTTGTAAGGCGCAACGCAACTTCTTACGCCCGGTAATTATTCCAGAGCCAGATAGAAGCGACAGCCACACAGAGATTGCTCGGAATCGGAATCTGGTGTCTGCTTGTCGAACAAGGCGTAACAGTTAATTGAAGATTGTTCGGAACTGCCAAAAGGGAGTTTCGATCAGCGATACTACATCTGAGGTGCCTCTTTTGCTGGCGCTTCTCCATGAAAGATCTCGAATTTGCTATTGATTTCGGGATAGCGGGGAAATACCGAGTGTACCTTGGCCCACATTCTGATATTCGCAAAACTCTATCTGATCTTGCCGGGAAATCAATCGCAATCAATCAAAAATTCTTCAGCTCTGACTGATTTTACAATTCAAATTTGAAAATTCAATTCGGCCAGTGTTGGCAAGCGTTGCACCTCCGGCCGGTATGGGAGGGGAGGCTCCAAACTGCATTCGAAGATCTTTTTGTTGTTATTTGTTTTAAAGAGGTGTCAAAGTACGTACTCAGAAAGAGAGAGAACAAGTACGAGTAGCATCCGCTATCGGCCACAACACTCTTTGCTACCCCTCTGCCGTTTGCATGTACATAAGTAGTATAGTACGAGGTACACACATTTATCTTTTGATAGGGGACGCTGAAAAACAACCAACGGAAATATTGCCATCGTAGATTACACATTTTAATTTCTTCTTCTGACGCTGTCCTAATCAAAACGAATGCCCACCAGCCGAGCCTCAAGAGTAGTAGTAGTACCCCCCTGTCTGGTTCCCACCACCCTCTGTACGCTTTTTTTACTTTTTGGTGCCGTATTTTGAATTTTGTTTTCGATTTCGTTTACTTTTATCGCGAAAGCAACACTGTATGTGTGTGTTCGTCTTCATTTGTTTGTGATCGCGGGGCCACAAGAAGGCGAAGGAGAGTCAACGACGGCAGCGTTGATTATGCATAAAACAAGCAGCTAAAGAGTGCAACAAAACATACTCGCATAGCGGTAAATACATGTACATACATACAGTACATGCCGTAGAGTACATATGTACCATCTCTGCATATGACATGCATGTGTACATATGTATGTAGGAGTAACGTATCGCACAGTAAAACAAGTTTCAACGCCGCAACGCAAAATAGCTTTCGATTGGAGCTGACGGTGCGCCATGAAGTTCATTAGCTATTTCGTACGGGAGTCGAGCAGACGCATTCCTCTAATCCTGCACAGAATCCAGAATCCAGTGCACACAATCCACACCCACGTAAGGGTTCCAGTCACAGGTGGTTTGGCAACCCTGTGCCACCGATAACGGCTTGAAGTGCTAATGTTGTTGTTGTTATTTATGCTGGGAAATTTCACAACTTTTATTGGGTTGATTTCTTCCACACAGAGAAGCGCTGCCGCCACCATGGACACCACAGTGCATTCAGCGGGAATATCAGAGGTCCATCATGTACCAATGAGTGTGATCAAGCGGCCCATACCCTCCATATTGGATGAGCAGAAAGTGATCTCGCTCATGGACACCATCAACGTGCGTCACAACACTGATCCCCGCAATAAACACGCAGGCCTACACACATATCTTTCTCTCTTTGTGTCTGTCTCTCCCCCAGGGCGAGGCCAGCGAGGAGGAGGTGCCCCCAATCGACTTGCTGTGGATAACGGGTAGCGAGGGCGGCCAATATTACTTCAGCTTCGGTGGCTGCCACCGGTTCGAGGCATACCGGCGCCTGCAGCGTGAAACCATAAAAGCCAAACTGGTGCGCTCCACACTGGGGGATCTGTACCACTACATGGGCTCCAGTGCGCCGAAGTATTTGGCCTGATATGATTCGTTGCGGCTCTTGACCTCCACACATATTCCATCCCCGTGCAATGTTTTTCAATGTTTTCGATTGTAAATTCTTTTGTTTTGTTATTATCTATGTTATTTTTTGATAAGCAGCGTGTTTTTAATTATCAGAAGAAAGCATCTGCCGACAGCCATCTCCTGTTTATTTCTCCGTCAAGATTGGATAGCTGGCCTTTCCCACAGCAGGGAATCATCGTTGTGCAGTTCCAAGTTCCGTGTTTTCTTTGTGACGCTCTATAGTTTATTGTGCTTTGGTCGGCATCTTAAGTTGTACTACTGCATTCTGACTTAATTTTAATCACTTAATGATAATGACAATGGACCTTAACATATTCGAAATGCCATGTAGCTGAGCGGGGGAGGGACCAGAGAATCACCAAAGAAATGGCGATCGCTCTCGGAGTAGGCGAAGACCATGACGACTCCAGTCCACCTGCGTTATCCACAGCTCTCTGGCACTCTCCAACACCGACATGATGGCCGCACCCTTCCAAGCCACCATACCCGCATCCATGCCTTTGGTGAACACATTCACCTCGATGCCGGGCTGCACCTGCTGGCTGATGCAGCTTTGCAGCCAGGCCGCCAGGCCGGGTATCTTCACGCTGCTGCCTACGAGCAGAATGGAGCCGTACATCTTGCGCTTTGTCTCGTTGGTGGCGCAACGGCCAATGGCTTCGAGGACAGCCTGATCCAGTGGCATCACCTGACCCTGGCCGTACTGATAAACTCCATTCGCAGTGTCAGCGAAATGCTTTTGCGGATGACCGACGCAGGGGCTGCTGGTGTTGTGGACGGCGACGCCGTTAGAGGAAGGCTCATCCTGATCGACCACATTCAACTCCTCGTCATCGGCTGTAATGGGCGGTAGGAGGCGTGGCTGGGCGAGAAGCTGTGCAACGATTGGATCTGCTGCACGAGCGCCATTCTTTCGGCCCGTCTCCCGCAGATACTCGGCATCGAAGCAATCCTCGCAGTCGTACTGCTCCTGGGGCGGCTGCTGTGTGAAGGCCTTTCTCGCCTTGCCCGTAATGTTCAGCAGTTCGGTGTGAAAGAAGGCCAGGGGGGCCATTATGGCCTCGTCGCCCACCTGCAGGGTGTAACGCAGCCACTGGCCATTCTGTTTCCTCAGATGGAACTGCTTCTCCTGGGCCCCACACACTTTGGCATTGAGATGACAGAAGCGCTCCTTTAGCTTGTCCATCAGGCGGGCATCAACATAGCTGTCCTGGACACTGCACTCGCGATAGGGGAAGCCACACTTGCGCAACAGCATGAGCAGCACCTGGTTAATGTCACCGCCGCCATACTGCAACCGTACCCGCGAATTAAGCTGGGAAATGCCGTCCTCGATGCAGGCTATAGAGGTCTTCTGCGCGCCAATATCCACCACACAGCCGAAGCCAATACCCGCCCCATAGGTGGAGGCGACACTGTCCTGTACCAGGAAGCAACGCTGGAAGCCGAGACGCTGCAGCAGAAGGGTCATAAACTCACGCAGATGTCGCCGCACATAGACATCGTTGACCACCAGAACGGCCGAATGGGTGCGAAGATCGCGCAAATTAATCTTCAGTCTTGCCTCCAATGCGTACGACCATATCCGCTCAATGTGCTGCAACGTACACTACAAGAAGGCAATCGTTGACTATTGACTGTGCTGGCCAAAGGCTGACTCTAGACTTACCTGCAGAGAGCCACCTTTCTGCTTGTGTACATTCAGTTCTCCCCGCTGGATGGGGAAGTGGATGTCGTAGTCGCGAGCATCGAAGGTGCTCAGCCTCAGGATCTGCTCATCGAACAGCACCGGTGCGTCCCGGTCCAGCCACTGCCTGTTCCGCTCTTCGCTTAGATTACCAGGCGGCGGTATCTTCTCGGCCACACTCTTGCGATTGAAGTGGGCCAGCTGCTGCGGAGGCGTTGCCACGCGCAACCGTTGTTTGTCGTCGATCACACAATTCTGTAGTATGCGCGACGCGATTAGTCGTTGCTCCTCAAACTCTACCTGCAGTTGTGCGGGATTTATGTTGTCCAGCGACGGCAGCATCGGGTCATGGTAGGGCCAGTCGCCCTCCTGGTGCTTACGCTTGTAGGCGACCGCATGGAGCATGGTCAACGGATTAAGGTCACAGGCCCGGCCAATTCGCAAATGCTGCGACCCCGGATGTATCACAATGATTTTGGGTGCATCCAATGGCTGGACCTGTTGCGATGCCTGCAGGCGGCCGCTGCTGGTGCTGCTGGCGCGCGACCGTCTGCAAATAGTTTATTCATTTTCTGATCCACTGGACCCCAAGGGAATCGTGCACTTACTGCATAATTGATACTTCTGTGGTTGGGAGAGGGTAGGTGACGGCAGCCATGGCCTGAAGAAGAAATTTTTCACAGTTTTCGCCATGGCGATGTCTGCTTAGCGATGGGACTGTACTCGGTACACACGAGTATCGCACGTCAGCTGGTGCCTTGTGAGCCCCGGTGCAGTCGATAGTTGCCATCGAAGCTGTCAACTTTAGCGGTATATCCTTTTCTGTCATAGTTTAAATGTAAGTTCAAGTCCAACAGGAGTAAAAAAAAATCAAAATGGGAGACCTGTCAATGAATTTGGTCTTAAATTTGACCCGAATCACAGAATTGGTAACGGCCCTACACGTACTGAACGTTCCCATAGACGCTGACGATTTGGATGAATACCACCAACAATATAATATCATTGGTTTGAAGAATTATGGGTTTCGCTGCTAGCGGTTATCTTATTTCTTATAAGATAT
This sequence comes from Drosophila persimilis, assembly GCF_003286085.1. Classification (NCBI taxonomy): domain Eukaryota; kingdom Metazoa; phylum Arthropoda; class Insecta; order Diptera; family Drosophilidae; genus Drosophila; species Drosophila persimilis. The sequence goes on from NW_020825356.1 coordinate 633,825, forward strand.
GGCGAGTGAGGGTTATATACATATATATTCATTGATCTAACAGGCTTGGCCCCTTCAACTGGATAGTAAATATATAGTGGAAATTAATAATGGTCTGCATACACATACACATTAAAATATGGAAGCATATAAGAAAGCCGAAATCGGGGAACATTATCGAATCCAAAGAATCATTCAAAAACGTATTTGTTTTAGAATTGAGAAAAAATGTTGTCATCTAATGCACAAATTAAGGCCAAAACTAGTCAGTTTATTTTTTAAAGGTATTTCAACGATATTTTAAAGCCCATTGTCTTCTTGCAGAGACGAAGAATAGGATAGGTATCAGGATCGAGATATATATACAAAACACTCACCATATGTCTAAAAAATGTCAATTTGAGAAAAGGTCTTTATTAGTAACTTCATATCAATATTTATACTTTCATATAATAAAGGCCTATACTACGGCTTACACGCAATATAGCGACTCTTTTTTTGTTGATGTTTTTGGTTTAAACCTTTTTTGCAATAAAAGCAAGGATTAAAATCTATCCAATCTTGTAGAAAATTTATTCATCAATGGGATAAAACTATGTGGGCATTGCTGAGAGATTTAGTTAGTCAGCATTATTCAATGGAATATCCAAATTGAGCAGTTTCCTTTTTCGTTTGTTTTGATTGACCTATTTCGCTAGTTGTTTTTTGTTGGACTTATTTCGCTAAAACCTTTTTTTACGCAAAATGCAAGAAAAGCAAGTATTAAGAATAAGCCAGTTAAATAGAAAATTAATTCATCAATCGTATAAAATTATGTGGACATGGCTAAATGTGCTATATAGCTGAGAATATTCAACGGAAGATCAAAAACGAGGAATATGTAAAATAGAACTTGAATTCGTCGGTATATTTGCGGTATTTTTTCAAAAAGAGACGGTATATTTTGGCATATTTCTGAGGGTCGACGGTAGATTTTTTCGACAACATCAAGGAAAAGAACGTGGTTTGTATCAGAATTTCCAAAAACACCAGACATACACGGCCCCAGAAGTTTCTGTTGTGAAATTAAAAGTGAACTATTTAGAGATATATCAGGATCTGATTTCCGAGCCTGTGTGCATCCGAAATGTCGCAGTTCACGTGCCTCAATTGCGATGCGCGTTTCGCCACCGCTGAGGTGCAGCGCGAGCACTACAAAACAGATTGGCATCGCTACAACCTGAAGCGGCGCGTGGCCCAACTGCCCCCGGTGACGGCGGAGGAGTTCCAGCAGCGCGTACTGAGTGCACGTAGTGCCACCGAGATGGCTTTGGAGGAGCAGAAAATGAGCTCTTATTGCAACGCCTGCCGCAAGCAGTTTAGCAGCCAAAAGGCCCACGACAATCACCTGAACAGCAAGAAGCACAAGGAGTGCCTGGTCAGGTTCGAGCGGCAGCAGATGACGTCCAGTGCCGGCAGCAGCAGCACAGTTTCGGCCTCTGTCTGCACCAGGAGCGTGGTGGAGCCGCGTCCCCATCCTGCTCTGGCCGCCGCTGCTGCTGGAAAGGGTCGTCTGGCGTTCGCCGAGCGTGCCAAGCAAGTTGACGGCGAGGAGGACGATGAAGTCGACGATGATGACTTTGAGGATATCGATGAGGAGGAGGTAGGTGTTTTTTCTCGGCGGCTGGCGGCCATAACATTCATCTTCTTATCTATCTCTCGCCCACAGGTGGACTCGGATGAGTGGGACAAGATACCTGAGAATCCGTTGACAGAGCGCGATTGTCTCTTCTGCAAACAGACCAGCGAGGATATGGTGGAGAACTTGAAACACATGTCCGTAGCACATTCCTTCTTCATACCCGACACCGAATTCTGCACCGATCTGGAGGGTCTGCTCTACTATTTGGGCGAGAAGGTGGCCAATTATTTTGTCTGCTTGTGGTGCAACGATCGCGGCAAGACCTTCTACTCCCTGGACTCTGTCCGCAAGCACATGGTCGACAAGGGCCACTGTCAGATGCTGCACGAGGGCGTGGCCCTGGCTGAATACGCAGATTACTATGATTACAGCGAGAGTTATCCAGATAACGTGAGTACATTCTTTCCTATCCTTTCCTGCTTTCCGAGTTCAATGTTCCCCCCTCTTCCAAAAACAGAAAGACGGCATGGACATCGACGAGGAGGTAGTGCCGGATCTGCTCGACGGCGATGAGTACCAGCTGGTGCTACCCTCGGGCGCTGTCATTGGCCATCGATCCCTGTTGCGCTACTATAAGCAGCGACTCCATCCAGAGCGCGGCGTTGTCCTAAAGAAGTCCGACCGCAAGCTGCACCATGTGCTCAGCGAGTATCGGGCCCTCGGCTGGACCCAGACACAGCAGAAAGCAGCGGCCAGCAAGGCACGCGACATACATCTCATGAAGCGTGTCCAGTCCAAGTGGCAGATGAAGCTCGGCACCAAGGCCAATAAACTGCAGAAGCACTATCGTGCCCAGATCCTCATCTAAGTCACCGACTAGAGCCAGTCAGTTCCCCCTCTCCCACAAAATCTTATTCCATTGCAAATGAAATAATGATGATCGTTGCTGGTTTTTTTTTTGTTTTGCTTAAATTAAGCATACAGTTTTCTTTTGTATATTACTAGCGATTTCTCTTGAAAATAAAATTACATAATTTAAATTAACAATTAAATATAGTTTAATTTTGATTCGTTTATAGTTAAATGTTATGTCGTTATGGTTACAGTTAAAGATTTAATTTAAGCATTAAAATTAGACCAAAAAAAAAAATAATGGGTTCTAAAAACGCATTTCCAGGGGCTTTCCATACAGTTGGAAGCGAGACGACTGCTGGGAGCGTTTTTAGAACGTGTGTGTGTGTATGCGTGGGTGTGAAGTGACTAAACCATATTTGAGTGTATGTGTGTGGGTGTGAGGGTCAAATTCAGCTAGATTTGTTATATGTTGTGTATGTGGGTGGATTTCTCCCACGAGTACTGGAGCAACTGTGCTTTGTGGATCGTGGGATATAAGCTAGTCTTATATCCCACCACACAACCGTTCTTCTACACAGACTGTAGGTGTGCGTGTGTGTGTGGGTTTTGTGATAATGGATTGGCTGCAATAAATAGCGGTATTTCTGGGCAGCGGGACAATGAGCGCTCCACGCCACGACAGAACGGTGGTGCACAAAAAAAATAGTATTACATATTAAAAGACGATAAGGGATAACGCTTTAGGCTAATGTATAACTACAGGATTCTTTTGAACACATACGCCCACCATTGGCGATGAGGAAGAGGCATCGCTGCTGGCACCTGCCGCCGAGCCGCTGCTGTTCCCGGGTGCACCAACACCCACACCCACACCCGCACCAACAGACCCAACGACATGTCGTCGCTGGCCTGCGGATTGCATGGACATGGGCATTGGCATGGGCATGGGCATCGGCATGGGCATGGAGGACATGCCGCCCGTGGAGGAGGAGGACGTTGACAACGGCAGTTGCAATGGCAGTGGCAGTGGCTGCAGCGGCAGTGGCATAAAGGCGGACACGGGCACAGGTACCGCAGTGGCGGCGGTAGCTCCCATCGATGCCGGCCCGGCTGGCCCGCCAGCTGCCGACGCACTGATCACACTGGAGTCGGTCATCATCAGGTGAGAGGCGGCCGCGGCAGCAGCAGCAGCTGCGGCCGCGGCCGCTGACATGTTCCCGTAGTAGGGCAAGGATGTTGGCGCATAGTTGTTCGGCATCGGGAGCAGGGCCGGCACACGCATGCGACCGTTGGGCGGTGGGGGCGGCATCACCTGGCCGTGCGGCGGATCGCAGTCCATCGGATGCGAATAGCTGTTGTTGCTGCCGTACATGTGGCGGCGACTGTTACCCCCGCCACTGTTACTGTTGCTGTTAATGTGGTTTAGGCTATTCAGACTGTTACTGTGGCTGCTGTTGCTGTTACTGTGACTGCTGTTGTTGCTGTTACTGTGAATGCTGCTGCTGTTGCTGCTGTGGTGGCTGTTGTGGGCAGCCAGCGCAGACGGATGGGTGGCGGGCTGCAGACTGAGGGCAGAGAAGTTGTTCATGGCGCTGGCCGCGGCATTTGAGTGCATTAGTGCATGCAGACCTGTGAAATAGAATGTCAAGAAGAGAACTGTGAGTGCCAGTGTGTCGACAGATTAACAGAGGGATTATCATGGTCATGTAAGGCCCCCGCAGGAGCGGAACACAACTGTAGGAGGATCTGAACATTTGGATACCCTTTCTCAAAGATGGATTCTGTGTGTGTTTTTTTGTTGATTATATCATAAGTTTTTATTGAAGGTTTTTTTCGCTTTTTTTGTTTGTAATTTTCCTTTTGTTTTTTAATTTTTTATTATTTTTTTGTCTGCTTTAGTTTTTTCTTTTTATGAATTCCTTTTCCTTACGGTTGTCTTTTTTTGGTAAAGTTCCCGTTTTGGTTTTAATCATTAATAAATTACTTCGTACACGTTAAACTTAAATCATCCGCTGCGGTCTGTTTTCTTTATATTATATAAATGCCATACATGCCTATGCATGCAACTGTGTGGTGTATGTGTGTGTGTGTGTGTGTGTGTGTGTGTGTGTTTGTGTGTGCTTCTGTTTGTCTCGTCATCTGATGTGTTTTGTCGTTTAATTTTGTTTCTATTTAAATTTACGTTGCAATACTGTTTCGTTGAACATTCGCCTGTTCCGGCTCTCCGGCAAACAAATGCATTATGTTGTTAGTCCTTTCTGTGGCTGCTGCTGCTGCTGCTGTTGCTCTCGTGATGTTCTTGCACTGCAAGCGACGTCCAAAACGTAAAGCTAACATTCTTTCTTATCTGTGAAATGCTGTTCTGTTCTCTGTTACTGTTAAACACTTGCTGCTGCATTGTTTGGGCAGTGCTTAACTGTTACTGTTACGATACTGTTACTGTGTCTGTTCTTTCAATCTGTCACACTCTTTCGCTGGAAATTCGCAATCTTTCTTGTGTCCGTCTGTGTCCCAGTGGGTGGCTGAGTGTTTGTGTATTTTTGTATCTGTAAACTTGCCGACTTATAAACACTCTTTGCAACCGGTTTCTTTTGGTTTTTGTTTAGTATTTTACATAAGATTCGTTTAATTATTTCTCTCTGCTTCGTATTTAAATTCTTGAATTGTGTTCTCTCGGGGGCTAACCACTAAATTGTTAATTAATCTTTACGGTTTATATGTATTTTTCGTATCCTCACATCCTTCGTATGTATGCGGTCGTTCTGTCTCTGCTTCTGTCCTGTCTGTCTGCTGTCTGTCTGAATGTGTTTACAAATTAATTGAGTTGTGGTTTTGTTTTCTTTGTTTAATTTTTTGGGTTTTCGCTTCGTGTCATTTTTGGTAATTATTCGCATAATTATTCATAAATGTTATATATATATATAGATTTATGTATGTTAAATTTTATTAAATGCTAAAGTTCTTCCTTTTAGTACGTACTGATTTTTCATTTGTTATGCTTGCTATAAGTTTTCTCGTTTCGAATTTGTTTCCTTTCTCTTCATTTTGTGAGTGTTTTATTTTGTTGTCTTTTCTTCGTCTTGTGTGTTTACGAAACGCATTAATTCTCTCTTTTATTTTCTTCTTCTGTGAATTTTGCTTCGTTTTTTTTTCTTTGCTATTTTTACATGCCTACGTTTTGCCTCATTTCGTTTCTCCATTTTTGTATGCTCTCTTTTTACAAACTATGATTTGTGTTTGGTTTTCAACTCGTATTTTGCATATACTATATAATCCGCATTATCTTTATTTTAATCCGCCTTCTCAATAAAAACTTGTATGTATATATTTATATATACTATATGTATGTATATATTTACCGTTGAGAGAGTGTGAGAGTCGTGTGTGTGTTCGTGTGTCAATGTGTGTGTGTGATCATGCGGGAGAAAGCTGCCAACATTCGTGGGCTCTGTTAAACATACTACTCGTAACATAACAGTCTCTGACGTCCGTCTGTTAACATTGCTTTGCGTTAAAAAGAGGGGCAGTGTAAGTGGGGGTCGAATGTGCGCTTTTCGGTTGCGTTTCGTTATCACAAATAAGAGCGGCCTCTGTCAAGACCAGCTGCAATGTATGCTTTAGCTTGTTCGCTCACTCAGTCACTAGTTCGGATTACGCTCTTCCGTTTATCGATCGTTTAGTTCGAACCTCTGACGACAGAGTGACAAAGAGAGACAGAGAGAGAGAGAGAGAGAGTGACGAGACTGAGAGCGAACAGTGCTGCCATCTGTTTAAAATTCTCAGTCTAAGAAGGGAGATGAGTGTTTGTGTGTGATTGAGTGTACAAGTGTGGTGGGGCGTGTGTGCGTGAGTGGGAGGACAAAATGTTTCGGAAATGTGTGTTTGTGAGGGGGAGGACAACAGAGGTTAAGTTTTCGTAGGGCGTGTGTCTGTGTTGTGTCTGGTGTGTGCAGTATTTTACAAATTGATGATCCGTCAGCATTCTGTATAATATACATATATATGTATATACATATACACACACGTCTATATAAATACACATAAATATATATATAAATACATATACATATATATATATATATATGTGTGTTTATGTGTTTTCAAGTAAGGGAAGTATGTAAATATGTATGTATGAATGCTGCTGACGTTGCGTATGTTTATTATGTTCTTGCATATGTATTAACCGTTCTTTACTCATACATATGTATATCCACTCGATTAAATACTACTGCAAATACTTCGCACACACATATCGATCGTGTCCCGTACGTTCCTATATATACTATATATAACTATCGCTTTTTTTCCTCCACCTCTCGCACTCTTATTAAAGGAGTTGTGATTTAACCGCTAATATACTCGTTACTGTATCTCGTTACTCGTTACTTATGCATATATATATTTATTTATATATATTTATATATATGTATGGCAGTCATTAAGAAAGTCGTTAAGGATTCCTTTTTTAATTTTTTTTTTGTTTTGTTTTTGTTTTTTTTTTTAAACTTATTTTTCTTCATAAACTACACGACTATTATTTCTCTTCTTTCCTATATTTGCGTCTCTCTACAATTTCTATACGCTTAAAATCTAAGTATCATTTAGGCCCTTTTTGGTTTTTGCGTAATTCGAGTTGATAAAAAAAAAAAAACGTAATTATGTGAACGTTAAACATTTAACACACGATTGTATTTCCTTCTTTTGGAGCGTCTAAAATGCGTGAGCATACACATTTAAATATTTATATTCTATAAAAAAAAAAAACAAATCGAATAAATAAATTAAAGAAACGCACCGCACACACTTTTTTTTTTAGGAAAAAGAGTTGTGGGTGGATGAATAGAGAGAATGTGAGAGTGAGTAAGTGTGAGAGAATTACACACCGAGAGATTGAGTGAGATAGAGGCGCTGCTGAGAGAGTGAGCCTCTTACACTATTTACAATTGCTCTGGCTCTGGGCTCTGGGCTCTCTCTCCAGCGATCACACGCTGTTAATGCTACCCGTATGACTACTGCTTCTGCGTCTACTCCCACTGCTGTTTCCCATTGCTACTTGGCTCCGCTGTCCGCTGCCTGATCGCATCACATCATTCGGCGGTGGAGCCTCCTTACTGTGAATGTGACTGTGGAGGCGGCGGTGGTGGTGGTGGCATCCTTGTTGTTGCCGGCGATGATCCTGCTGATGCTGATGCTGTCGCTCCAGTTATCGGTCATCGGCGTTCATCTGTGTTACCAGTATCATGTTTGTTGTCGATACATTTCGATATTATTTGAATTTGTAAGACGCGCGCGTGTTTGCGTGTTTGTTAGAAAGAGAAAGGAACATACAGATCATTGTTTTTTTTTTGGGATTTCTCTTTTGTTTGCTACTTTTGTCACAAAGAATTGACTGTTTGGGGGTTGCTTTCTACCATTTTATAATCATAATTATAGAACCGAAACTAAAAACTAAAGATATATCATATGTTTACATGGAGATGTATGCTTGAGAGATACGGTACGTGGTAGGAGTACTGGAGGATAACTAAACATTGAAAATCGATCAAAAAATACAAAATCAAAAGGAAAGGCACGTGGCACACTCACAAAAAATAATTGCTGAAACATTCTCTACAGAAAAGGAAACATAAGAAACGAAACGAAACGAAAGACCCGCTCTAAATGGGGCAGCTACAAAACAACAGCATGATTGATGGAACAATGATGATTGAATGAATCAAGTGGGGAGGGGGGGAGGCGGGAAGGAGGATACTCCTTCCTACTAGTTCTACCACTCACCATGGCTATGGGCATCCACCACAGACGTTGACGACGATGCACCGCCCGGACCCGCCAGTGGCAGTGGCAGTGGCAGGGACATCGGCTGCTGCGACGCCGCCACCGCCAATCCAGAGCCAGTGCTGCCGCCGCTGCCGTTGCCACCACCGCCGCCGCCGGTTGTTGTCGTTGAGGAGGTGGTGGAGGATGAACTGGCCGCTGCCGCGGCTGCCGCTGCGGGCGCTGAACTGGCAGAGACGGCACTGCTGCTGGTGCTCGCACCCGGTCCGCCGCCACCACCACTGCAGCCACCGCCGCCGCTGCCACCGGCCCCGGCATTCGCTGTGGCACCGGCGCCACTTGTGTTGGTCGACTCGTCGGCGGTGCGCTTGAAGAAGTTGTGTTGCAAGGCATAGTACGGTGTGACGCGCGTCTTTGGGTCAAAGTCCAGCATGCGCAATATCAGATCCTTGAACTTGAGATAATCCGACACCGAATGACCGGGCTCATCCAATCGCCTACCACCCGGCCCACCCGTCTCCACGCCGAGTATGTCATGCAGCTTTCGCGATCCCGGGGGCTTGTATTTGCGTCCATTCTGGTTCTTCTTTAAAACATAGGAGCCATCGGTGACGATTTTGTCAAAGAACTTGCGCGTCTTGTGCGCCTGATCGAGCAGATACTTGGGCGGCATGCCCAGAACCTCGACAATCTTGTTCATCTGATCGACCTCATTGCAGCCAGAGAAGAGCGGCTCGCCCGTGTGCATCTCAACCAAAATGCAGCCCAGCGACCACATATCGATGGCCAGATCGTACTGTATGCCCAGTAGCACCTCTGGCGATCGGTAGAAACGCGACTGGATGTAGTGATAGATCTGTAAAAAAATATAAGAATATAAGATGAGAGGTCTCTGAATTGTGCGGTGGCTCTACAGCGCCACAGCTCCACTTACGCGCTGTCCCAACTGGCAGGAGCTGCCAAAGTCAACAATCTTTATGGCCGAGCGCTTCGGGTTGCATAGCAAGATATTCTCGGGCTTCAAATCACAGTGTATTATGTTCAGTTCGGGCGTGCTGAGGAACAGCAGCGCCGTGCACAGTTGCTGCGCAAATTTACGCGTGAGGTTCAGCGAGACGCCGCGGAAATTTGTGTTCCTAAGCAGATCGTACAGGTTGTATGAGAGCAGCTCGAAGACCAGGCACAGATGGTTGCGCCACATAAAGTGACGCTTGAGCTTGACTAAAGAATTGGGTTTGTTCGATTAGTATAGATGTACATATTGTGGCGAAGGCTTGAGGAGATATAACCATACCGATATAATATTTATTTTCAGCATCCGCACGATTCATCATCTCGAGCAGCTTGACCTCGATTTGTGCCTGATTTAGGAACGGTTTCTTATTCTTAATTATTTTGATCGCCACATGACATTGCTCCTCGTGATCGTAGGCCTTTACCACTTGACCGAAACTGCCCTTGCCTGAGGTATACAAGGGATAGAAGAAGATATAGTAGATATAACAGATGTAAACAAGTGTATACGTACCGATTAGCGAATCAATCTCATAGCGATCCAAGAACTTTTCACCATTCTTGATTATATAATCATGATTATCATCGTCATAGCCATCGTTATATAATTTGCGCTCCTTTTTGTTGGACGAATCATCGTCGCCCTGTGTTTGTTGGGCTCGTCGCTTCTTTTTCGCATAGTATACCTAGACAAGAACGATAGATGCAATTTTATTGATAGTCGTCATTGGAATTATATTAAAGCCCATTACTGGCGATCAGCTCTCCTAAGCGAACCATGCCAAACGAGAGCTATTTGGTTGCAAATCGATAATTATCGATATCATGGAAAAAACATGGCACCCTAAGCTGGTTTCCACCATTACGATTTTTTATATCGATAAATCGATATATTCCCAGAGGTATTTTCCCTGTTTTCCCTTGGAAAAGGAAGACTTGTCTTCCAATGACCATTCAATCCATCCAAGACGATGAAATTGTCAAGAAAAATGTCTTTGGAATTGATTAAATTATCGTTGTGTGATTAATCGTTTCCATTTAATTCATTTTCCTAATTCGCACTTAGATAATTGATCGATATCCATCAAGAAGATGCACTATACATTGGTATTTATCGTAAAAGAAATACCAAAAAAAAGCCCCGCATGCAAACACGCGATTTTACTGGATGCAAAGTGTGGCAGAAACGCCCCTGTTAACACTTCGATAGCTGCTCCACTGAGAGCGAGTGCTCTGATGCACGTGGATGGGGCAGGGCCAGTGGCAACGGCAGGGATTGGCACGGCACGGCACGGTACGGCATCCCATTCAGGCCAGTTATCCCGTTACTTCCACTTCATCAGAGACAAATGTAAACATTGCCCCCCCGAACCGGCGGCAGCGGCGACGACGCGACGACGCGACGGCGTGTGCTTCTGCCTCAACCCCCCGCCGCTTTCCCAACCATTGGGCAGCGGCAAGAGCAGCACACACACAAAAAAAAAGGAGGTTGCGCTTGGAAAAAAGTTGTTGCTAACGCGGCAAGCATGCGGCGGTGCGAGCGAGACGTCCTGCTTTTTAGTGGAGGGCCCTTCGCAGGTCCTTTGCAGACCGCCGCTGCGGAGTAGCAGGAGCAGTAGCAGGAGAGCGGCTAGCGTTGGTGAAGAGAGCGAGAGCGCGTGTGCTGTGGCGGGATGGGAGAGTTTCAACAACGCCTAAAAGCTGGCTGCACGGACCATGGCACGGAGGTATGTGTCTACTCGTTGAAGAACCGAGAGAGAGAGAGAGAGACCAAACGAGAGAGATAGCGCGCGAATGCTCTCCAAAAATGGGTGTATGCTTTTGCTTTTGATTTTGCTGTGGCAATGACGTTTTTTTTTTTTGCGGGGCAACAAAAGCCGTCTTTGGCGTCACAGTTAATCTGCAAATGACTCTGTTGTGTCTCTCCCTCTCCCTCCCTCTCTCGCTCTCTCTGTGTGTGTTTGCTGTTGTCTCCTCAGTAGAATGACGATGCATGACGCTGCACTGCACTCGCGATGATAAAGGCTGGTCACACTAATCCTGTAACGACGTAACGGGGCATTAGCTCCGCTTTACACCTCGGACAACTGGCTGTCCCCCTCACTCTTGTAGCTCAAGCATATTTTGTACTAAGCAGCGAATTTCTATCGATTCTGTTCCGATTATTCAGCGATTCGCGACCCTCGAGCAGAGCTGTGGCATTTTTCATCGATTCTATTTAAGGGCCACACATTTTTCAGGATTCTGTTCGATTATTCATCGATTTTTCATACATTTCTAGTCGATCCCTCATCGATCATCCCCCTAAAATTGTTAATCGATTGTCATCTATGACTATCAGAAAGTATGGGAGTATGGGATCGATGGACATCCAGCGTTCCGATCATCCAGCGGTTCACGATAATCCAAAATGGGTGTGTGATTTGTCAACGAATATATTTGATTATTAATAGATGCTTGGATAAGCAATCGATTGTCATAAATATGGTGGAGTTTCTTTGTCTCGAAAGTTCTCCTCTAGAAGGAACGACAAGGCATAGGCTTTCGCGTTCCGTCGTACGTCCAGATGGAAGGACAGGAATCCACGCCAAGGACTACCACAGGTAGATAGGTCATTGGTTGGAGAAGGAAATTATGTATTACGCACCCACGTACCAAATGGTGTCCCCCAAACCATCGCTCAAGGCTAGGAATTGGGTCGTCGTCGTCGCTATCACATCACACAACTGTGTATATGACACATGAGACATGACAATGCCTTTGCCGGCGTGCGTTGGCAGTTTCCATGTGGAGCCATGTGTCGCCGTCAGGCGCTTTGTTTAGAACTTTTGGCAGAAGGCAGCAAGAAGCGAGCAGCGGACTGGCAGGCTGGCAGGCTGGCAGGCTTTCAGGCAGGTAGAAGGTGGAAAGGTAACATAGAAGATAGATAGATAGAAGGTAACAGGCGGCAGTTGTACAGTTGCGTTGCGTGTCTCTTTGCGTCTTTGTGGCTGTTGTCAAAGTCTTCTCTTCCCACGTCAATCGAAGCGCAAACAAATGCGACCCGTAACGGGGTCAAGGACAAACGTACGTATCTTTAGAACACACCAGCAGACACAATATATCTGTCAGCAGATCTGATTCTGATCGAACTACTGCTAATATCATAAAAGCCAAAGTTAAAGAAGGAAAGAAGATGCATATGCAGATGGATGGATGCCAAGGTTCCGTCTCGTCTGGCATCAGATCGTACACAAAATACACACTTTACATATGGCAGTACTCACCTCGTTGATGTGCTTATAGGTCTTTATCAGATCGACGCTCAGCTTTCGTAATGGTCCTGAAGCGGGATCGCGAAAGTGTGCGGGAATGCGGGCCTGCATGGCACGCACCTCCGACGAAGACGAAGGACTAGGGTGCTTTTGTTTAGAAAGAAAAACGATAAGAAATTCAATTATATCTCTGTCAAATCTACAATCTTCTAATTATGTACTATGTATTTAATCCGAAAACGGACATCGTTTGTCCTTGGTTTTGGAAGGAGTGGGAGCACAACATTTTCACCTCTGGTTGGCTACGATAATGTTTTTGGTCAACGACCATTCGTTGGTAGTTGCCTTAAATAACCGGAGATCCAACTTTCAGTCGTAGGTGTGCTGGAAGAATGCCTTCACAGATTCGTTGGCATCGCAGTGGCGATGATTTCAAGCAAGCCTTGACCTCATCGGCTTTAGGGAGTAACTAAGTCCCACCGAATTGTACCTTTGGGTGTTCTGTTTAACGCCTCAAGCGACTGTTTGTGTGCTACAGGTCATTCATCTTAGAATGGATCAGCACTGTGGCCATGGACTCTTCATAGAATATTCAGTTCTGCCTCCATCCAATAAAGTGTCTGCAATGCCAGATGATGCATCGGGAAATGCTTTGCCATTACTTGATTCTTTCGGCCATTACCATTTGATATCAATAATTTTCCCTGTGAGTGAGACCAGTTTTAAGTGTCTTTGTTGATTTCGCTCATCTCCTGCCCCTTATGACTGGGATTGAGAGCATTGCGACATGCTCACACGCACACTTTCGTTATCTTGTTGGATTCGTTCGTCTATTCTCTCTACTCTACTATATCGCATGTTTCTTGCTTTATTTCTTCGATGGCCAAATGATAGGCTTGATTTTTTTACATTTTGTATGGGATATTTCTATATTTTTCGTACAAAACATATTGAACGACAAACAGCGAGACTCCCGATTTTTATATGAATATATAGATTATATAGATATTACGAATTAAACTATTCGCTAGGACACACAATTTGAATGTACTCTACCTAATAGAACTGTGGCACAAGAGAGAGATTCTATATATACGGTGCTATAAAGATCATAGAGATCTCCCTTTCCCTTTAAAAACTCTCTATAAATATACCATCGGAGTACCCTATGCGTTTGTATAATTAATTGTTATATTTATGTACTTACATGATGCATCACATCACGATGCGTGGCAGGCAGATCTTCTTCGACCACAAAGCGTCCATAGAGCGGTGCATGACGCTGTCTGCCGCCGCCGCCACCACCGTTACCACCACCCTGCGATGCGTCCACGGCAACGGTGCCCGCACTGGACCCATAAGCAGATACTGTCGGTCAGAGAGAAAGAGAGCATAAAGGGAAATTATCAATGAGTGTCACGGTTGCATGAATGTATTGAAAATATTCTCTTAAGATATAATGGAAATGTTGAGATGAGTTGAGTCTATCTAAAATACTAGGATACGATATTTTAATAGACTTTTAAGGAAATTAAAGAAAGAGAAAATATGTCCGTTCGCTTATGGGAACATTTTATAGCGAATAGGCGTCATTCGGGCATCATCGAGGCTTTCGGTGAAGGGTGTTCCTTTCACAACTTTTTTGCGATTGCTGCCTAGAATTCTATTTAGAATTTTAAGATTATGGGGCACGATGATACTTTGGAAACAGTTCAAAAGTGTTTAAAATTATGTTAGAGATTTCTGTAGAGACTCCAAAAGGTCCTAAACGGCTCATAGCTTAATTTTCGATTTCCTGAAATTGTAGGGTATTCTGCACCTACCCGTATTTTAAGGCACCAAATAGCCATAATTTGTAGCTTGTAATAGTAATATTTTCCTCACTCGAAGAGCAAAAACCAAACCAAAAGTGGATGTGTGTAACACCCAGAAGGAAGCGTTTCCGACCCCATACAGTATATATATTCTTGATCAGCATCAATAGCCGATAGCCTGTCCGTCCGTCTTGTTTGACGTCTAGTTCTCAGAGACTATAAGAGCTAGAGCAACCAAATGTTATATGTAGACTCCTGTGATATCAAAACAAGTGTCCTACAAGTGCTACAAGTCCCCACGGAGATCCACAAGTATTGGGTATTCCCAACGTTCCCGCTAGTTTGGTGAACATTTGTCAGACATATTTTATTTTTTAATTTTTATGAAAAAATCCCAAATAGTGGACAAAGTTTTGGCACTCAAAGGCACTACTTTTTGTGTGATAAATTTTGGGATTTTTTAAAAGTTTTCTATAAATCCGGAATATTGAATATTAACCATGATATTCTCTGAATCAGTATTTAGATCTCAGGTGTATTTCTGTGTGTATGTTTCTGTATGTTCTTATTGGTTCAATGACCGATGGGAAACGCTCTTTGGCCCCAGAACGAACAAAATGCACCTGTTCTCTCGAGAAACACACACCTGACGTACAGAGGAAGACGCTGCCAGCGGCAGCACACGAATGCTGCCAAAATGATGATAATGATGATCAGAGGAGCGAGGAAAACGACGGATGAAGAAGGGAGAAGCAGAAGCAGCAGCAGCAGCAGCAGCAGCAAAAAGTAGAGTGTGGAAAGGCAGCAGAAGAGTCGGTACAGAAATACCTTTTACCTTCTTTAATTTTAGAACCAGACGGAACTGAAAATTATTACACAATATGCAAGCAGAGCAGACAGGCAAGAAGATCATCTCGCAGTGTACACACACACACACACATATGTGTAATTCTACTGCTGTCATGTGTTGCCATGTTGCCATCCTTCTCTCTCTTCTCCTCTGTTCTGTGTTTTGCTTTGTGCATCAAAAATAGCCTCAAACAAAGCCAAAACAAAGCAAAAGAGGAGCGAGACAGTAGCATTTACTGCGTTGATTTTTCTTTCTTTCTTTTTTTTTTTGCTTGTGGATGAATGATATTGCATTTCATCATACACGAATGAAGAAGTCAAAGCTCGACGATGATTAATCGATTAATCCATCAATCAACGAAAGAGGGAACCCCTAGACGTGGAACGGAAGAAGCAATGGAAATGGAACGCAGAAGAAGAACTAGAGGTGGAACCAGCAGAATAACTAGAGATGGAACGCAGGAGAAGCTCTAGAGGGGGAACCCAAAAGCACTAGCGAAGAGGACGAATGATCTAGAGGGTTGGCAACGCCAAGGACACAAAATACGATGAAAGAGGGTTATAGAACCGTGCAGGAAACACTTTAAAGACGGAGATCCTGAATTTCATTTGCTTACAACTGTAGGATGTTGCAGGTATTGCGTGATGTTGGTTCTGCTTCAGTGCACCGCCGCCGCCGCTGATCAAGATATTTCCATCCACCTGATCGGCAGTCGCGAAAGAAGAGTTCCCCCGCTGGACTATGTGGAAGCGGGAGCCGATTTGCCGTGATCCATGATCCACATGATCCACATGATCCACATGATCATGATCATTATTAACGTAGCTTCTCACACGATGCTGGCAGCCAATTTGTGCCAAATAATTGATGTAATGAGGCGGCGGCGGCAGTGGCGCCTCCTTCAGCATTGATAGAGGGTTTGGGTCGCGTGCAGCAAAGGGTTGCATGTACGAGGATGCATGTGATGATGATGACGACGACCAGGCGCCGCCGCCACCGCCGCTGCCGCTGCCGGATGCTGTGCCAGTGGCAGTGGCCTTCTCATGTCCATTTGCAACGCTGCCGCCGTTCATTGACTGCCAATAAACCAAAGCCGTTGACATCTTTGTTTGATATTTTCACTCGGAAAAAAATATATATCCGTATTTTTACTGGGGATTTCCGTTATTTGTTTGCTTTCCTCATGGGAAGAGAGCAATACTCATTGATTTTGGGCTTCGATTCTCCCCACACAGCTCTTCAACTTTTCTTCTTTTCAGAAAGAGACTAGACCTCAGTAGAACAAAGCTATCTGCACCTTAATCCATCCAAGGGGTGATTGATTGGGGCCACAGTTTTGTAGAAGTTACTTTAGAGTCTTTTTTGCACTCGAAGTCGCGCCGCATTGCGCGATCTGCGCCGCATGAAAATTCAACGAAAACTGCGGTAATTTTCTTGGCCCCAAAGTCTTGCCCATTCGTTGTCGCAGTCGTTGCGGGATTTATTTATACGGAACAGCATTTACGTTGTCGTCGTTGTTTTCGATGTCGCTTTAGTCAGTGAGTGCATTTCTGGTCCTCTCATGACGACGATCGTCGTCATCATCATCAAAAAAGTAAGGAATGCAAGCGGTGGACCACTAGAGATCGTAGCGCTTTCAACACTTGCCCAAAACAGTGTTGATAAGCTATAAATGCAGTACGAGGGGAGACCAGACTAAATGGAATATTGCAGCACGCTTCAAAACAGTGTTGGGCAGTTCTGGCCGCGTTTCCAGTGTTGTTTAAGTTACTGAATAAGTAGGGAATTCACTCAAATCGCTGTGTGACACATCTTCTATCTACCAATAAATCGCTTTCCATTGACTTAACTTTTCTTCAGAACACTGTTCTCTCTTCGGATCCAGTGTTGGGCAAGTATATTTGCATTTAAAATAATGGAAATTGTTTTAAATCGTTGTAATCATTATATCTTTACATCTTTCTATTTGTTGCTTATTTTTTTGTTTAGCACATGTTTTTTTTTCGTTGGCCAGACCCTCCAGATGGCTTGGAGAGTTCCGCTTTTAGTGATAATGGAATTTCAATAATGGCAGAGACATACGAGACGGAAGTGAATGGAAGTGATTCTACAAAACGTGAAGCTCGAAAGGTGCGATGCGTTGCACCTTCCGCATTTTTCTGGGAAACAGATATGTATATTCTTTTCTTTGCTTCTTTGTTTACAAAAAATGTAGTTTAGTCCCCTATATAGTTATGAAACGCACTGTGCAAGCGTGTAGTGTGTGCCTGGCTGGGTCTGGCGTGCCTGTCAAAGGATAATTTTGGACTCGCGCGCTGAAACCCCAATTATAAAATGCTTATAAATAAATTGAACGTTTGCCAATCGATGGAAAGAGTTGAATGATAAATGACTTGGACACCACAAAAAGAGAGGGAGAGAGCGAGAGATACACTCTCGAATACACAGCCAGACAGACAGATAGTGAAGGAGAGTAGGAGAGACTTCTAATTATAGAAATCTCTGTTTATAATATGGGGTCCCCGTGACTGCCATTACGACAAACGTCTGTGACAAGCTGTCGCTCTGTCGCACTGTCGCACTGTCGCACTGTCGTTGTGTCACTTCCAACCCAAAAATAGTTGACGACATTTTGCATTTGCAGGTTTTTGCATCACCGGAATGCGAACACGGAGAGAGCGCAATCGCATCTACACAGCCGACTGCTGTTCCTACAAAATACATGATTGAAGGAATGGACGATGAATGACGCAGATGGATTGTTGGTTGGATGATGCCGTAGTGTGGCTCTCTTTCCTTTACTCATGTAACTAGTTTCAATCAATCGCATACACGGCCGGGAGTACATCCGCCTGGTGAGCGCAGCAGCAAGTGGAGTGCCGACCCAGAAGGTGAGTGAGTCATTGGGGGGAATGGCGGAGGGGGGGGGAACATATGGTGCCACAGCTAATCATTGCCACCATAAACACCACCTTCAGCCATTGGCTCCCCCCTTCTTATTTGTAATTTGTATGCACCCAAAAAGTAAATATGGGGAAGAACTCGTCGTGCAACGCCCCTGGAGTGGGAGAGAAGCGGAAGCGTCGCACAAGGTGAGTGATAAGCAAACAGTTGACACAAAATGCTAACTGTTAACGACTCTCTGGCTGAATGGGGGGAGAGCTCCCAATGCGTAACATTTCAGGGGAAAACAGGTGACAGTAAATTCTACGAAATTTTACGATCATTTTCCTTATTTACCAATGAGAAAATAATACCCCTTTCCCATCCTGTTTCTGCTTTCGAGCTGGGCTTGGATTCGAGAGAATTTGCGGTACATTTTCTCTGAATTCATGGTGGCTTTGCCACCTGCTTTCTGTAAATAATGAAGTTGGCTGCGCCTCAAATCATTTCGTGAAAGTGGGTTCCCCCCCACAGGGTTTTATAGGAGCTTTAAACAAATATTGATCTGTTGTAAAGACCAGCTGGATTATGTGGAAGACTGCTGTAATTTTACCCTCACTTTTGCCCAACTGGGGCTGCTTATCGATGCCTAAATATCGCATTCCAGTATTTTTGATATTATTAACTCTGAGTAAAAGGTATTCCATAGATTATTGGCTAGTTATTGTATCGTGCAACACTGTTTTACTGTGGTTCTATTATTACCACAAGGCATTTGGATTTTTAGGTTTCTAATGAAGTTAAGGGTCTGTTGAGCACTCCCTCCAAATGTTGAGATCTCCTTCTATAGAGTACAAGGCATTCACATGGGGATCCTCTATCTGTCTATCTATACATCTGTGTATGTATATTGTTATCAATTTGTTGATGGCGACTGTACTTACATTTCTGTTTATTCTTATCCATAACGCCGCCGCTATTCGTATCCTCTAATCTATACATGTGGGGGCTGATGTTTTTTGTTGGTTTACGCGGTTGAATGATTAATGAATTAGTTCTTAGATTTATCTAAATATATATATCGTGTGTATATATATATTTTACTCTTTATATATATATAACATATGTATATGTTTGTATATATATACTATATATATATCTATGTATATATATTGCGTTATTTGTTCATATGATTTTGGATAAATTGAATCAAATTATGTCAGATTTTGGTTGGTTTTGTTTTGTGATTTTCTATAAATTAAATATGTTTTTAATTTTTGTTTTTTCCTTCTACTTCTTGATTCGCGTGTTGCTTTCGCTGCTTTCCTTATGGTTCTACTTCTTCGGTTGCTTTTGGTTCTTCGTCCTTTTTCTGGTTGTTTTGTTTTCTTCAGATGTCGTTCTGTGTTCTGTCTTGTGTCTTCTATCGGTTACTTCTCTTCCGTTTAGCTTCCGCTTTCTTCGTGTCGTTGTTCTTGAATATTGGATTGCATTTGCGATTTGCTTTTATTGCTTTTTGTTTGTTTGTTTGTGTTTTTTTTTTGTTTTTTTGTTCGTGTATACAAGATATTACATATGTAGTTGTATATGTATAAGTGTGGCTATATTTATATGGTATTTATGCATATAGATATATATTTATATATATATATGTATATATATTTATGTATGTGTGTTTATGTATGTATGTTTGTGTATTTGTGTGTGTTTGTATTTTGTTGTTGTTGTCGAATACTTTTTTGTTGTTGTTTTTGCGTTGCGATTGTTTCTTACTTTTGTTATTTTTTTATTTAAAATTATGAACACATTCGTTTAAAGTCTTTTTGTTGTTTGTTGGGATTTGCTTTGAATGTTGTATTTTTGTTTTTTGTTTTGTTTTTGTTGTTGTTATATCACTGTTTTATTCCTCCTTGTTATCCATTCCATTCCTTCGGTTGCATATGTTTCGTTTTTTGTTGTTGTTGTTGTTGTGTGTTTCCGAGTGAGATGACACTATGTTTACAGCTGTTGTTGTTGTTGTTGTTGTTTCTCGCAGCAGCACATTTAGCGGTGCTTTTCATTTATTTACCGTTAGCACAGCAATTACACGCAATGCACTCACCCATGCACAAACCCACATGCAAATCCAGCATACGGCGGCACACGCACACGCACACGCACACGCACACACCTCTATGAGGCAGGCCCACGAGCGTGTTTGTGTGCTCTAATGAAAACAAAAACACACACACACACGAGCAACGCACTCTCGCACACGCACACGTACACACGTACACACGCACACAAGCACGAACACGCGCAAATGCAGGCGCCTCTACAAAAAGCTCAAGGGATCTCGGATCTTGCGTCCCGTTACACGCGACACGTCTCGTTTGAAGCTTAATTTTTGTTATTCCACTTTTTGCTGCGTTTTCTTAACCTTTTTTTTTCTCTTTTGCGTTGTGATTTTCCTTGCCGTTTGTTTTGCTTTGTTTTCTTAGGTTATGGTAGTTTTTGTTAGATTACTGCAATTTGTATTGTTATTGATCTTAAAGGAATTTTCTTTAAGATTTGTGGTCGCGACGGCTCTGCTGCGGTTGCACATTTTGCGGGGTATCATCCGATGCAAACATTTCACAATTATTATTGGTATTCCATTTGAAATATTCACGATAAATCCAACACACAATTAAAAAAAAAAAATGTTTAAGTCTAAAAACAATAATCAACTAACATTAATGACACGACTTTTCGGGGCGTCGGATTTAAATGTTGTTAAAATGTGGAGGCCGTTTTTGTAGGATTTTCATTTTCATTGCCGGTTTTTTCCATGGTAATACCCGGTGTTCCACTGTGCAGCAGCTGTTTATAATCCTTGCTGTCTGTTCCACTGTAATCCCGTTGCTTTCACGTTCCACTGTGCCGGTGGCTGCTGTCTGTTGTTTTTTCTTTTACCCTCTCTGCATAATAATCATTTGAAAATCAGACAGCTGTTGGTGGTCCATAGAGAGAGAGAGAGAGAGCTCTAAAAGGCTGCAAAAAAAAACAGAGAGAGAAGAGGTATACAAGAATTAGTTTAGCTGTGATTTATACAAAGATTTAAGGTATATGTACTAAAATAAGTTCTATGTTTAAACGCAGCATTCGCCGCGTCGCAAAATGCAAATAATAATAATAAGGAATAGGAAAAAAACACACACAACACGACGACGCTTGGCTGCTGCTGCTGTTCTGCTGTTCTGCTGTTAAGAAACAAACTGTTAAAAAGTTAACTGCGTTTGCGGCTCTCTCTCTCTGCTGCGGCTCTGCTCTGCTTGAGAGAGAGAGAGAACTCTGCTGCTGCTAGGTTCTGCTGCTGCTTCTGTTCTCTCATTCACTCTTCTGCCTGCCTGCTGCCTCTTCAGCTTTCTGCTGTTGGCAGCAGGTGAACGAACGACACGCGACGCAAAAAGCAGAGAGAGAACAGCGCCAGCAAGTGAGAGAGAGTTTAAGCGAGAGAGCTCCGAACGCGAGTTCTAAGGCAAGTTCAACGTGTGAGCTGTGGCTGTGGCTGTGGCTGGGAGCTGGGGCGCCGCCTAGCCTCTGACATTGCACACACTCCTCTCCCACCGCCCATCTCCCACCTGCCACTTTCAGACAGCTGTTTCAAGTTCGATTTCGATGTCGCAGCCTTCCCTGCGATTGCTCTTGTTGTCAAGGCGAACATTTAGGTTTTTTCTTTTTTGTTTTTTGTGTGTTTTGTTTGCAATTTTAATTACAAATTTTCGTTGATTAACTAAAATACACACATACGTGAGCAAATATTTTTTTGCTTTGCTTTTGCCATTGCCATTGCCTTTGCTTTTGCCTTTGCTTTTGCGGTGAAAGTGGCATTAGAGGTGGTTGTTGCTTTTGCTTTGGCCTTTACTCTGGCCTTTTTCTTTTGGCTGTAACTTCGTTCTGGCGGGTGGCGGCACATGTCGGCCTTTGGAGGAGAGCAGAGTCGAGAGTTGTTGTTGCCAGGGGCCAGAGAGGCAGAGCGTTGCCACCTCGTCTGCTACTGCTTAGCCTTTTTTCTGTTTTTTGGTACAGTAATCACTAGGTGCATGTCAAATGGAAACCCTTGCCCGACTGTTAGAACTTTATACCTTTTTGCCTTCCCCCTACAGGTGTTTCCCCTCCCCTTTGTGGAAAACTGAAAACCCAATATTTTAAATATAAACCATTTCAAAATGTAGGAATTTGGCGAATGCCACACACGTTTTTAATATTTATAATCTTCAAAGATTTCCGAACCCTTCTATTCTTGATTATTTCCATTTCGTGACTGGAAAACACAAACATTTGCCGCAGTAGATATTGCGAAAATGAAAGATACCATAGATAAACAGGTCTATCCAAAAGGTCTATCATTCTTGAAAATCTTTTGCTAAATTGCTTACATTTTAAGTCTAAAAATCACTAACTGTAGACACAATATTTGTACAAGAATTTTAATAGCTTTTAGTAGAATAATCTTTGGAAAATAGTAATTTATTCGAAATTAAAAATCCTTCCACCTTCCCACAGTACATCTCTGTTGTGGTGGTGGTGTGGCTGTTGCCTTTTCGTGTGAATGGATGGGATTTCGGCGAAAATTATTCACACAAAACAAGTTTGAAACAAACAAAAACAAAAAAGTGCACTCTGTGAGGTAGTGTCCCTGCCATGCGGAATGATCATTGCCGCTGCTGTGAATCATTCCTTTTGGCCATAAAATGAGTCACTTTCCGGGCTTGCCAGAAGATTCCCTGATTCCCTGGGGATCTGTGGGAGGGGCCCATCATCATGTGGGTGACTCCACCCCCTACCCCTACCCTTACCCTTAGACAATGGCAGTAACTGTGTTTATTTGCGGCCTTATCAATTTTCACGAGTGACCGCTGTGACGTCACAAATCGCCAGTTTGCCTTACCCTATCCCCAATCTCCGTCCCTGCCCCGCCCTGCCTGTCTGCTGTTCGATATTTTTAGCCCGCCGGCAACAACCAAATGCCTGCTTCATCATTTATTTTTGGGCCAACACGAAACCGACAGCAGCAGTAAATATAATAGAAAGCAGAGCCCTCCTACACACGAAGCAGCAACCCACGCACTGGCAACCCTGGCAATCCCCCCCCACGCCCCCAGGAGATTTGTGATACCTTTGTAGAGCACCAGAATGATCCTCAATCAAAATCAAAGTTCCGTTCCAAGCTGGCAAAGAATTCTGTTGGTTGATATCTCGTTATCGATTTTGGTATTTTATGGAATCCCTTCCATCAACAATGATCTGCTATACACAACGATATAGCTCACAGTCTTTAAAAAATAAATCAAGAATTCATCCCCACAAGGGACATATTCCTATTGGATTTTGGTCCCATTTACGGAGCTGCCACCCCATCATCCCATGGAATTATCTTGAATCTACAAATGTGAGAACTTTATTTCATTATTATTGCAATCGGATAGGCCCAAAAGGTGCCGTTTATTCCTGGGATGCCGCCTTCTGGTGCTTACATACAGATTGAATGGATATGGCAACTGAAATTCCAAATACTTTTTGTATACGGATATTGAATATCTTAAGTCTGAGAAATAGCGAACATCTGTATAGGGGGTACGGTAGGGTATCCCATAACCTAAAGGCGTGTGATTTGTATATTTATTTATAGCGGAAAATGGATGGAAAATTTTATACCCTTCCTCTACAATCGTCGAATGACGTTAATTCTCAGAAAAAGTCTAATAAACGAATGGCCACAAACACACTAGCGATTCGGTATCCTTTTACAATGAAATCCCAAAACAGATATTATTATTTTTTTTCTAAACATATTTGGGAGAGTGTTTTTTTCTACAAGAGAGCAAAAGTCCCTTGAGTTCATTAAAACTACGGAATATTTCTTTTTTTAAGCTCCATAATATTTATATTTTTGTGTGAATGTCAAATTTGTCATTCACATGTAAACTTTGGCTGTAAAATACCGACAGATACCAAAGCCTCTTAAACTCTGCGATTATGTATTTCGCAAACCCAACCCTCAGTTTATGATCATAATTTTCTAGCGGCATTTTTTGTGCGCGACGTTTGACGTCAAAACGTGACTGTGCGCGTGTCTGTCTGTCTGTCTGTCTATCTATCTCTGTGTGTGTTTGTAAGAGTAAAAATCTCTCTCTCTCTGGCAGCGGCATTCACTCAACGTTCGTTCTCTTCTTTTGCTGCCACCCACACGCCTCGCGCTGACCCAAATTGATGGCCGGCTGCTGCTGCTGCTCCTCTTCTTGCAAACATTTTGCCATCTGTTTGTTTGTGTTTGTGGCTCTAATTGAAAATTGAAAATATCTTATAAATGGTGTGGGGGAAAGGGGAGTACTAAGTACTACCTCTGGCAAGCTTTCCCACGATTTTCCCTCCTTTGGGGTTTTTTTTTTTTTTAGCAGCGCAACATGTGGCTGGCAACGCCTCTACTACCGCACAAGAAAGAACGTTATCTTATAACAGTGCTCTCTCCTGATGGATGGATCACAGTGTTAATTCGTAAACGGGTTTTTTTTCGGCAAAGAAGAGAGAAGAGATTTGTGCACCGAAAGACCTCCCTCAGACGGCATGGAATCGCTGGACAGAGAAAGGGTTCAAGTCAAGTGATCACTGTACTTGTATGCATGTGTGTGCTTTTGTGTTTGTGCTCCAGATTTTCGGACGGTTGCGGTGCGACTTTGTCTACTAAAAATACTTCGTAGGCGGGTTCGTTTCTCTCTCCTATCCCATTCCCATTCCCTTTCCCTTTCCCCTTTCTTCCATTTCTTCTCCTTCGTATTCGTTAGTATCGCTGATTAACCAAAAAAATGAAAGAAATGCAAAAAAAAAAGAATAATAATAAACGACAACAAAACGGTTTTTGCGCTTTTGAAAGCATTTTTTTATTTATTTTTTTAATGAAAGAAAGAAGACTTTCATGCTTTCTCTGTCTCTCGCTCTCTCTGCCTCCCACCCAATCTTTCTTTTGGCTGATTTTTCGGTTAAGTGCGTAGTAGGGAGAGAGAGAGAGAGAGAAAGAGAGACTGTTTGGAATTTACATGCCGCAAAAGATTGAGAGAGAGAGAGAGAGAGAGGGGAGAGCTTATTATATATCGTTGTTGTTGTTTTTACTGTTTTGTGTGTTGTGGTTCAAAGTTCAATGACCGATTCTGTCGAAACAACACTGGAAACCGAAACGAAGCGCACGGCATTCGCGTCGCGGCGCAGTCGCAGAGCTTTGTTTCGCAGCAGCGTCGACGCCGACGACGACGACGACGACTGGACTGCCTTCCCCGTACACATGGACAAGGTCACACAGACACGGCAATTTATAGCTGTGTGTATAAAGTTGATTTTTGCTCAATACGCAATAAAAGCTCAACAAAATGCCTCCAACATGTGCCAATAATAATAGACATAAAGACGTGCGAGACTGTGGGATCGTAAGAGAACGGAGAACCGGAGAATCTGAGAATTCGAAACGCGATATATATATTTTAAAATCCCTTTGAGTTTAGGATTGAGAATTAATTATCTTTACTTTACTTTACTTTTTTTATACCTTGTATATGTTCTGAAATGCTGAACATCAATCTTTTAAAAAGGGTATCAAAAGTGTCGTGACCCCTTCAAATCTGTTGCCACTACCATCTTCCCCTGTATTTTACTTCCACTTTCTCTTTCTCCCTCTCTCTCTCTCTCGCTCCCCCTTATTGTTGTTCTCAATGTTCTGTTTTTTTATGGTAATTCAAAACTGCGCATTCATTGATAACCGACGGCGACGGCGCAGAGCTTTGACAATGGCATTGAAAGCAGCGGAGAGAATGCAGCAGCAGAAACGATCGTCTGCTTGCTGCTCTGCTGCCGCCGACTGCGACTGCAGTTGGAAGGAAAGAAAGAGAGACAACACAATACTACGGGCAGGTGGCGCAAAAAGAGAATACAAATTATAATTAGATGTTATTTTTGCTTGCGACTTCGGTGTTTTTCCAGTCGGCACTTTCCCGACCTTTCTATCCGCTTCAACTTTTCCAATAAAATATAAATATAAAACATTTTCTTTTGGAAAATTCTATTCCCTGATAGAATCTCTCTAGAATAAAGAATACCGCCTTTCACCTCTTGGCATTTCATTGAAAATATTATAAGTTTTATTGTGCGAGAATATCATTTGTCGCAGCAAAAAAATGTATTTATTGCATGGGAAATTATTCGAATAGTCGTAGCGGAAGGGATATACATATAGAGAGAGAGAGAGGGAGGGAGGGAGAGAGGAGTATTCTTTCTCTTCCGGCAGCCCTTCATCATCTGCTAACCAAAAAGCGATGGATGTCAAAACGTGTGACGTCGACAGCGGTCGAGGCGCAAGGCCTAGCGGCAGCGGCAGCAGCGACAGCACCCGACAGACAGCACGTGTAAAAGCATCTGTTTTGTTGTGAATTAATGACAGTTGATGCGGCGACTGATGCCTCTCTTCTCTCTCGCTGGTGAGCTTTGCTCTGCAGCCCCCTCTTTCGCACAACACGTGTGCTGCTGCTGTTGACCGAAGCATCGGCGTCGGCGTCAACGTTAGCGTAAGCGCAAGTGCTGCGCAATTGTTGGGGGCCTCCTAATGGAAGTATTTTTCGAAACGCATTTAGGCAATTAATCGGTTCTTGAGGGAGGGGAGGGGGGGGGGGGGCCAAGAGACAGAGAGAAAGAATAAGGGCCTGCCTTCACTCACAAGTGAAAGGACACATTCGTTTCTAACAAGACATCATCGATGAAAGATATCGAATATTGATTTAAACAGATTTTTTGAAGGGCTTTGAAAGGATTACTGGTTTTTCTGATTTCAATCTACCAAAAAACCAGAAAGGGAGCCCCAAAAGCAGGCGGTGGTTAGTCGATCTACTATCATATCTCCTATTCTATCACAACCAGTCTGATATTCTTTGGGAACTGCTAACAAAAACGAATAAAAAAATAAAATAAAAAAAGATGAAAATATACTATACTATAGCCCTTCTCCTTTTGGTGCCTGTCGCGCCTCTGGTGGTCCAGGGCTCTCGGATTGGACCTCGTGGACTACTGGAATGCAACGGCAGCTTCTATACCGATGACGACAACTCCTGTGACGAACAGCAAGAGCCGATTGAAGACGATTCATCGACATACATCGCTTTGTGTGATCCTGGGAGTGCCATGACCGATGAGCCGCCAGATGATGCCAGCTCTTTCAGCTCGTACAGTTCCAGCAACTCTTGGAAGAACTCTGGCCAGAGACTGGGACCAAACGCTGCGGCTGCAGCCATAGCCCAGAACGCCGCCGAGGTGGCAAAGGCCGCCAATGAAGCCCAGGCCGGTGCTGCAGAAGATGCCGCCAAACTGGTCAAAATGCAACTGGCGGAGAAGGCAATGCAGGCGGCCCGTGCCGTCAATGCGGTGCTGGACGGCAAGGAGACGATCGTCGAGAGCACCCTGCGGCAGCTACGCGAGGCCGAGGATGTGGTCCGCCAGGTGATCGCCTCCCTGGTGATCAGCGAGGCGAACGCCCAGAGCGCCAGTGCGGCTAGCACATGCGCCCACGCCCAGAAGGGACGCCTCAAGATTATCCTCAGACACTACAAGGCCAGACTCTTCAACATCGATGACCTCGACAAACAGGTGATCGCCGATCTCCGCGAAAAGTTCGAAATGCTCGCCAAGGCCGAAGAGCGGGCCCAAAGTATCGAGCGCCAGCTGGTTTCGGCCATCGAGGAGTACGAGCAGCTGAAGAAGGACGTCAAAAAGGCAGCCACTGCGGCTGAAGAGGCCCGTCAAAAGGCTGCAGCCGTGGCATCCACACCCAAGGGGCGAAAATTGGCCACCGCCACTTTGAACGGTATTCTCGCACTCTATGGCCAGCGACGCCACCAACGTGAGGCCAAGATGCTGCAGATGAAGCAACAGAAGCAACATTCTTAAATTGATTTGCTTCTTCCTTTGACACTTGATGTTCCCCTGAATTTGTTATTAAAGTTTATTTCTTAAATTAAGGGAATTTTAAATATTCCAGAGTTAGATGCAAAACATTCCCTTCGATTCGGGAATCAATCGTCGTAGATAGCATTATTCTCTTCAATTACGGATTATAAATATGGCGATAATATTACCAAAAGATGCTCACAAGAGGCATGTCCTTGAACAAATTATTCTGAGGGATTTGTCTTCTGGAAATTTCTGAGAACTGGTATGGTTCTTATGGAAATTATATGAAGGATTCATTAAAATCCTTATATATCTTTTCTATGCTCGAAAATCTCAGATGAAGAAGTTTTTAAATTGCGAAATAATAATAGAATAATGCGATTTGGAATGCTTCCAATTGAAGTGAAGGATTTTAATAAATAAAAAAACCTGACATACCATTGCGTACATATAGAGAGATTTAAAGTAATGTATGTCCAATCTATTTAGACTATTATAGAAGTAGGAATGCGTTTATTTGTAGAACTCAAAGATTTTGCGGCTATTATTAAGAAAAACTTGCTTTATGGATGAATCGTGCGCAAGATACAGATTCAGGAAGCAGAATCGTATCGGTATTTGCATGAAAACTCCAGGATGATATCTATAGCCTCGTGATTTTGAGATTCCTTTAAGAATTTCCCTCTTTCGCTTCTTCGTTGGGGGGAAAAACAGCTGCTGTCCAAAATTTCCCAGCGGCCTGTTGTCCAGCTGTTTGCCATGCGGCAAGAGGCATTTACATTTATCCCAGGGGGCGAGGGCGGAGGGGCGGCAACGATGAATGGGTGGACTGTATGGGGTGGCGGGGGGAAGGTGTGGTGAAATGGCAGGGTTGCCACCTCAGTGCGCTGTTGCGCCGCATTGCTAAGTGTTGTTGTTATTGCCGGCGGCAGCAGCAGCCAACGTTGTTGAAACTTGAAACGCCAACGGAAGAGCAAAGGGCGGCCGCCGCAAAGAGAATAGCAGTGGGAGAGAAAGAGAGAGCGTAAGGGCGCGCGCATTTTGCAGTCTGCAAAAACAAAAAACAAAAAAAACGTGCGAAGAGCGGGGAAAACACGAACACACATACGCACAAACATGGAAATCTCTCTTCCATTTGTCCATTAAAACAAAAGTCAATTCAATTTTCAATTAGCACCGTTATAATACTTAATATTTAAGGGAAAACCATTTTCACACACAAACACAAAAGTATTTTGCCACTATGCCTCTTTATTTGCAGACACAAGTACAGGACATACACATATACAAAAGATGCAGAGACAGATAGAGAGACGAGCGTGGAGCGAAGGACGCCGATGCAGCTGCGCCGCAAAGGGGTTTGCCGGATCTGCCGGATTTCATTTTGTGCATTAACAAAATGAGCAACCAAGATTTTTGTAGTGCATTGTGGATTTTTGTCAGCAGGTGGACCTTTTTCCCTCTCTTTTCCGCCCCCCTCGTTTGCTTCCCTTCCAATAAGAAGTGGTCGATGGGGGAGGGGTAGGCAGGGCCATGCAGAAAAAATGCCGGTAAATTCAATATGTTTGGGCCTGCTGCGTTTAACAGCACGCTGTTAATCGTTAACAGTGCAGTGTTGTTTTCCTGACGCCTGGCTTTGACTTCTTTTCCACTCCGCTCTCGCTCTCTCGTTTCTCTTTTGCCTTTTCAACATAACCAAACATCACTTACAGTTGCTTTTGGACTGAATGCTGCTGCTGCTGTTCTACCGATGCCGCTGCTTTTGTTATTAATTTTACACTGATGCTTGTTTTCTATGTTATTATTGCTTTATTCCACAAACAGCAAATGGCGATTGTTGTTTTTGTTGATTGTTGCAGCTGCTGCTTTGGTTGTTGTTGTTATTTCTGCTGCTGCATAAAAACATGTTTCACTTAAAAGTAGAAGAAGAAACGTTGATGACGACGCTGCGCTGCTGCTCCTGCACACACGCACGCGAACGCACACTAACACACGCACACAAACACACACTCCCGTATAGAGAGCGAAAGAGAGAGAGACAGAACTGACAAACAAAAAATTTGCCTGACTTTTTTCTTTTCTTTTTTGTTACTTGTTGTTGTTGTTGGTGCTGCTGCTGTATTTTCCCTTCAGCAATGCTTGCACTCGAATGCTAAAATAATTGATTAAATACACACACGCATGAGAATTTCATCGCTTTCAATTGAAAACCGAAAAAGCAAAAACGAAAAAAATATACGATTCGTCTTGGCTGTCAGTTTGTCCCGTCCGGCCGTCTGCGGGCCAACAAAAGAGCGCGTCGCAACAGCGAGGAGCGGGTAGCAGCACGGTCGGTCGGTCGGTCGGCACACGGCCGCAGCAGCAGTGTACAAAAAAGGCACACCAAATGAGGGGAGAGACAGAAAGAGAGAGCGAGCGAGCGAGAGGGAGAAAAAGAAGAAAAAAAAAAACAGACAGCGAAATTGGAATGCTATGCGTTAATTTTTTCCGTTTGATAATTGGCGGCGGCTTTCCCCGCGATTCGCCTGCAAGCACTGCACTGTCGATGGGCGTCGGTAGGGGGATTTTATGCTGTTATTTTTTCACTCACTTAATTACCAAATGGAGAATTGGAAACACAATAACAAAAAATAAACCACACACAAAAATTTATGCTCAGCGTTTCGTATTAGTGTGACCGATGCGGACTTATCGATAAAATATACCGTCCGTTCCTCAGAAATATACCAAAATATACCGTCTCTTTTTGAAAAAATACCGCAAATATACCGACGAATTCAAGTTCTATTTTACATATTCATCGTTTTTGATATTCCGTTGAATATTCTCAGCTATATAGCACATTTAGCCATGCCTACATAATTTTATCCGATTCATGAATCATTTTCCTACAAGACTGGCTTATTTTAAGTACTCGTCTTTCAATATAAATCCAATGATTGTTTATAAAATAAGGTTTGAACAAAAAACAACAATTTAAAAAATTAAATTTGTTATACATGGTAGCTACACGCTAACTGCACCTCTGCTACATAGTAACTACATTTTGATGCAAAAACCAGTGTGCGAAACCATTTTTGCACATGCCTTTTTTTTACATACCCATACACATATTCTAGTATATAGCGTCAAAATATACCGATAAAAACCTTTTTTACATTCTGATTACATAGATTGAGTCGACTGACAATCGCTAGAGCTGCGCGCTAAAGTTTGAAAGTGAATGAGTGACCAGGATATGAATGCAATCCAGTGGTATAAATGATGCAGGGTGGCACGATTGAGAGAGCGAAAATTAAAAAACCTGCTTACGAAAGTTTCTATACCATATACCCTGTTGCTTAAAACTGAAATTTAATATATTGATGAAATATACCATTATATACCGATAAGCCCATATACTTTCAACTCAATTTCGACGTCAAAATGTACAGAAATAAATATAATACACCGTAAATGGTCACCTAACGTCGACTACGAGAAGAACATGGAATGACGGCGGCGACGAAGACAACAACAACGGCAACCGATAACCGATATTGACGAGAGCGGAGGACGAATTTAATTTGTTTACAGGAGTATCTCGCTGCTTACTAGTGCTGTTGCTGCACCACACACACATGCACGCACACACACACACACTTTGTGAAATGTGTTAATTTTTTTTAATTCAGGTGCAGGCTCAACAACAAAAATTAAAAATACTATCACCGCCGCTTCCGACGAGTAAATTAACTTCTCTTCCATCCCTAACTGGACATTAAGGTGGCTAGTGTATATACCCGGTTGTGCACAAGCGCGGTGCATTTTTATGGTTGGCGCCAAATTTGAATAAATGCGAAATTAATCCGAGCACTACATTAATGAACACTACAAGTACATACATTTTTAGGGGAGTTTATTGGGATTCTACAATTAGGCTGAGCTGAAAAAATGGAAAATAATAAGCAATTATTTATTCTCTGGAACCACTGAACCCAACTCTGTTATCGCACTGCCAAGTGGCCCGCCCTGTTCTGTAAAGTAACTGTAAAGCCGCACAGATGGCGCCACGCAATTTAAAGGATAATTTGAATTATTTTATTTGAAAAAAAATTAAAAATAAGAATTAAAAAACTTAAATCAAGCCTTCAACTGGCAATGTGTTGTCTCTATTTTGAGGAGCGACTCCTAAATAATTGTCAGGCTGTGGTTGAGGGAAATCTTTCCCTTGGACACGCGGCTTTGCATGCGCTAACAGAATGAAAAAGAACAAATAAGAAAATAATTTTAAAAGTATGAAAATGATAGCATACCCGATTGAAGACATCCCGCATGAGGCGATTGCCGCGACGGCGTCGCTCTTCGCGCTCACGATTCTGTGCGGCCACCACTTCGGGCAGTCGCTGGCATCGTTTGCTGGTCATGGCCTTCATCTCCTTCGTGGTGAAAACTCTGACACAAGCTGCGGGGTAAAGGATTGAAGGATTGAACTGATGGTTGTGATCTGTGTGGTGCTTACATGTGACTGGCGGTGGCAGTCGTTGCAGCCGCCTGTCCAGTGTCTCCAAGCTGACATCCTCCCCGAGCAGCTCCTCCAGTTCGCGCCGCCTCTCGCTGCGTAGCATCTGCATTTCATTGAGTATGGCCTTGCGCTGCTTCGACTTGGCACAGAACTTGGGACGGGCGAGCTGTAGGTGATCCTGCAGCGACATTGTTTGCAGCATTTCACTATCCCCGAACTGAATCATATACGCAATGCCATGCGTCCCCCTGCGCTGTGTCTGCATCAGCCTTTGCTTCTGGTTTTGGTTCTGGTTCTGGTCCCTGCGGTGCCTCTGGCCGGTACTATCTGCCATAGCATCGTCATACTGATGCGTGGTGGTTGTCGTGGTCGTTTTGGAGGTGTTTACGACTCCTTCACCCATCGGTATGGACATCTCCGAGCTGAGGCACAGCATTGAAGAGATCGAACTGCTGGTGGTTGTCGCTGTGGTAGTGGTACCACCTCCTCCTCCTGCTGCTGCTGCTGGTGCCACCTGCACATATTCGGCAATGGCATTGTTGTGCAAAAGGCTGTACCCTTGGGGCACTGCCGTGTAGTAGACACCAGCGTCTCCTCCTGCGCCTGCTTCTGCTGCTGCCAGCGAATGTTGCATTTGAATGTAATGCTGCGGTGCCTGAAAATGAAAGAGACAGCAAGACAGAGAGCATGTGAAAGGGAAGGCAAGAGAAATTTCACTAGAGGATTACCGTATGCTGCTGCTGGTGCACACACGGCCCATGTCCATGGACCGCTGGATGGTAGTGCCGATGCTCCTGATGCTGTGGATGATGATGCTGTGGATGATGATGCTGTGGATGATGATGCTCCTGGTGCTGGGGACAATGTAGAAGATGCATCTGTGGCCGAGGATGCTGCTCCCGTTGCTGCCGCTTCTGATAGATCCTCTGTTGCTGCTGCATCTCCTGTTGCTGTTGCAGCTGCTGGTGCTGTTGCAGTTGTTGGAGCTGCTGCTGCTGTTGGTTCTGATAGTGCTCCATAAACTGCCGCTGTCGCTGCTGCACAAAGGAGCACACACTTTCGCTGCGGCCGCCATCGCTGGAGCTATTGGGTGTGGCCATTTTCCCTCGCTGTGGAATGCTCCTGGGGAGTGCTGGCGGCGGTGGTGGTGGTATCGGTGGGGTTACCTGTAATTCCGGTGTTGCTGGCGGTGGTGCTGGTGGCTCCACATCATGCGGGCATTCAGAGTGTGTCTTTGTTAGAGATCTACCCTCAGCTGGGGGCTGCTCTTCGCATTGTATAGGCTCCTTTTGTCCTCTCTGAGGATGTAGATTCCCAATCAAGCGTGGCCGCTCCTCTTGCGCACCTCTAAGCATGCGTGCTCGAACAGCCACTGTTCGACGTTGTGGCGCTTTCGCAACCGGAATCGAGGCATCCGGCAGCACCTCAATCAGCGGCTCCGCACCGATCAGGGGGTTGTACTCGATGGCAGCCGTGGGATTCGTTGGACTTTTGTGATCGACTGGGCCTACCAGGCTAGTCATAATCTTATGCGCCGTCTGCAGGCGCTTGATCTCCAACTCAATCCAACTGATCGTAGGACACCCTTCCGTATTGTTGCTGGACGAACGCGAACGCTCCTCGTACTCGATCTCGCTTTGCGTCATCGGATTAAGCCACTCCTGGCTTACAAGCTCCATTTCCGCAGGAGCGGGTTCTGGTGCGGCAGCGAGATCTAGTGCGGGAGCGAGTTCTGGTGCGGCGGCGAGTTCTGGTGCGGCAGCGAGTTCTGGTGCGGCAGCGAGTTCTGGTGCGGGAGCAGCATCATTGCTGTGAGAAGATGTGGCTTCCACTTCATTGGAGATGCTGGCCTCCGAAGAGGGACTCTGCTGCTCTTGTTCCGTGGGTTGAATGCTTGATTTGCTGGTCCGTGGATTGCTCCGTGCGGTGACCATCTCCTTGGAGCTGCTGGTTGCAGAGGAGCCCGATGCGTTGGCTACCAAAACGAGTGTCCTTGGTGCCGGAACAGGACGGGGCTTACTGGCGGTAGTGTTGGTGGCCATGTCCTGACATTGGGCAGCAGCTGCTGGGGCATCAAAGATCGGTTTATAAACGAATCAGTATCCCCAGAGTATCCCCAACGAATGGCTTACCTTTTCCCTTTTTTGGACTCTGGCGGAAGCGCAGGGTCTCGCCCAATTCTATGCAGGATATGCGTTTCGCAATATCTCTTATCAAATGCTTCTTCTGGATGTGACTGAGACTGCGGGCCTGCACCAGCGAACAGAGGAGATCCACGCCCAAGTCCAGCTCTCCCTTGGGCCCACTGCCAGGTCCGGCTTCAGATTCAGCTTCTGTTCCAGCAGCAGTAATTGACGAAGAAGAGGAGTCGCTGGCTCTCTGGGTAGCTGGCTGACAGTTCTCCTTGTTTTCCTTCGCCTGCCGTCGACTGGCGGCATCTGCCATGACCTTCTCCAGCTGGGCGGCCGTATACTGACGCTCCTCCTCCTTGGCCAGCTGCTTCTGGGAACGACCCTGCCCCAAAGGCAACGATGACTGATAATCGAAGCTGCTGGCCACCGAACTGCCGCCATTTGGCGATGTGCATCGGGACTGCGACTTGGATTCCCGCCTGGAGCTGCTGCGATTGCTTTGATTGCTGCTGCTGCGTATGCTCCCTAGACTGGGCGTGGTCTTGCGTTCGCTGCGATTCACAAACGTACTGGAGGCAAGCGGCGGGCGCTGTGCCAGCGGTAGGGGTGTCGTTCCCTGCTCCAGCTGCAGGCGATCCAAATCGGTCTCCGAACGCTGCTGCGGCTGGCGCCAGCACTCCTCCAGGATGGAACGCTCCAGGGTGCTTAGGTTGCTGGTGGACACCGCCCGCTTGTAGTAGCCCACATCGGCGGCTGGATCCCATTCGAGGCGTTTGTGGGACTTCACGGCCGACTCGGGCGTTTGGGTATTTTTCGTCTTTTTCTGGGGCGTTCTGTCTGGCGCCTGGGTGGCCGCTGCCTTGGTGGGTGTTCGCAGATCCTCCACGGACACGGATTGACTGGTGCGGATCCTTTCGCAGCCCACAATGCAGTCAGTGGCTACAATTGGTATAACTTTGATGATCTCTCCCTCGCTTTGTGTTTCCTTTGGGACAGACGCAACTGTAGCGTCAGTGGAAGTGGCAGCTGTGCTTGGCTGCTGTCCTGCTGCTGCTGCAGATGTCTTTTTTCCTCCATTCCTGCCACTGCAGCGGGCAGGCTTTGATGGCGCTGCCGCTGATCGGGGAGTGCAGTACAATTGACCCGAATGCATGCTCACATTGCTGCGACTGGTCCCGCTGCTATTGGTCGATGATAAGGCCATGAAACGCTCAAGCTCCCGATCGACGGCCAGTTCGGACAAGTATTTCCTGGCTTTTGGAGGGACGCGCGACGCCAGAAGACGCCTCTCGTCTGTGTGCTTGCGATGGTGTGTGGTGCCTCGGTGGTGGCCAGACATATTTCCCCGTCTAACGTCTGTTTGCAGCAATATACGCTAATATCCGAATGTCACAATAGCAGTTGGACTTTTGTACCAAAATCTTAATTTCATTTTTTGAAATGCGACGGAATTTTGTACATTGTTAGGACAGTGCTGCGAAGTGCTGTTCTCTCCCCAGTGTTGATTAGCAACTAGATCTGGAGAAATATCGATGTTAACATTGATGTTATCGATGCTTGGGTTACACTGCGATGTTTTTAGATTACATTAGATTTACACCAAAAGCATCTTAAAGGCTTATGATAAAATTATTTTAAAGTCTGTTAGACTACCATCATAGTCATTTTAGAATATATGCTCAAAAAATGATATTTTTACCACTATTGTAGGGGCTCTGATATTGCTATTTTCAAAATAAAACGACAAGTTTGTTCACGATAATATCGATTTTGTTTTGCAGCTACCCTGTGCATCGATAGGAAAAATCAAAAGTCGCGGGTATGTATATCTAAAGCCGTGAAACAACAGGAAAATTCGACATATTTGGTCCTTGGGTTGACATTTGATTTTTTCTACGGCAGTGTTTAAATAATAATACAACTAACTAAATCGAAATAAATCAGAAGCATGTTGGAAACCAAGAGCATTAGTGCTTTGGCATTTACTGAGACGCCGCGCAAGCGTAAAAGGGAAACAGGCGGCTGCGTGCCCCTTCCCCAGCCACAGCAGCAGCAGCAGCAACCCTTAACCAGTGACGCCAAGGTGCAGCAGGAAGCAGCTGCCGCCGTCACAACGTCATGCTTCACCAACGCTGCCTTCAGTTCGACGCCTAAGAAGCTGATTGGACGCCGTCGTTTGGCCAAAGAAAACAGCAATCCGTTTCCCTCTTTGGAGTTCAAGTCCATAGCGGATTTGGCACAGCAGCAGCATCAGCAGCATCAGCAGCATCAGAAGGAGCAGCAGCAAGCACCCACCAATCCCTTCGAGGTGGTGCGGCATCCCTGCAAGAAAAAGAAACGAGAAATTGCGTGCTTTGAGAATCCTGGCCTGAATCTGGAACTGCCCGAAAAGCCATTCAATCCGTATGAGGTAGGTCGTCCTTCTACATCCTTCCCATATCTCCAATCCACTCACACTTACTCCACCTCCTTTACAGGTGATCCGTTGCGTTGCCACGCCCAACAAGGGCTTCGTCAATGCCGCCCTCAATGTCCGTGGCAGCGATGCGCCCGCCTCGCGCAATCCCTTCGAGATCCATCGCCAGAGCGAAATCTCCGCTTTGGCCAGCAATCCCGCAGGCGTGGCCAATGCCGCCTTGGCCGAGGACCCGCTGCCCACTAGCCTGAAGATCGGTCTGCCGTTTGTGCCCAATGTGGGCTGTCGCATCGACTTTCATGGCATGTCCCTGGCCCAATTAACGCCCAGCAAGCTGCTCGCGGAGAAGCTTGTATTTTCGCCAGTGCCGGGGCCAAAGCGTTCGCTGGGCGCCATTAGCGAGGAGTCATCCACCATGGATATTGGCAAGGAGCTGGATCGCTACCAATTGGAGCTGGAGAACAGCATCAACGAGGCAAAGCTGCGCAAGAAGGGTCTCCTGGTGGAGTCGGAGGAGACGCAGGAGACCTTGACGCAGTTGGTGCAGGAGCGCCAGGAGGGAGTCGAAGTGGAGCGCCATCTTATATGCACCAGAAGGCGCACTCTGACGGAGATTAGCGAACTGCCAGAGATGGAATCCTCACCAATGGGAGAGCAACTAGAGGACAAGAAAGAGGAGCAGCTTCAGGAGGAACAAGAAGAGGAGCAGGAGCTGCAGCAGCAGGAGGAGAAGGAAAAGGACCCCGAGCCAGATGCAGTTGAAGGCGATGTAGCCTATGCCTCAGAATCAGACGAGGAGGACTTCAAGGCCCCTGCCCGATTTGTGCGCGCCTATCGCCCGGCAGCGCAGCTTAAGGCCGCCAGCAAGGAGTCCCTCCAGTCGATTGGCTCCAGCAAATCCGGTAAATCCCTGGACAAACCACCATCCAGCCATGGAATGAAGAATATGATACGCAAATCGATACGCCGCCTCATGCATCCCATGGAGAGTAGCAGCGCTACGAGCACGAGCACTTCCCCGGAGAAGCCGCACAACAACATCATGCACACTATTCGTCACAGCCTGCGACGGCGGCCACAGAAGGAGCCGCTGCAGGAGGAGCTACATCCAGCGGATATCTCCATTGTGGACAGCAGCGAGCGGACAATGAAGCTCAGGTCGAGCATACCACAAACGGAGTACATGACCATCGAGCAGCTGACGAACGAAAAAAAACACACGCTGCGGAATAGCATTCGTCGATCGACACGGGATGTGCTGCGGCATGTGTTCCACAAGAGTCACGATGCCTATGCCACGGCCAAGTGAGGAGGAGATCAACATCAACCCAACCAATCACCCAATCAATTTCATTTATTAGCCCTTAAGACCATTGAATTTCTAATTGCACCCAAAGAACGTCATACAAAAAATGCACCCATTTCAAAAGAAAAATCCATCCAGGATGGATACCAAAGATAAAAGAGGATCGGATCTGTAGTTCTTGGCTGGAGTTTTCTACGCTTCGGCTTCTGTTCGAAGATTTCGAGTTTAAGAGGTTTTTTTTTTGAGGGAAATGTTTTGGTTATGCAGCAGCGCCCCTCGTTCGGTTTTTGCCCCCACACATTTATGCACTCTTCATGCTTCATGTTTCTCTTTGAATGTACTTTTAAGGTTTTATTGCACGTTTATTTATATATGTTTACTATATTGTATTTGTATTTGTATTTTTATGAAACTTTTATATATGTATAACATTTGTTTTTTTACATAAACCTCATGCTATTTGCAAACTGTGATTGTTCTAACATACTCTATCGAAAAATGGACAAAAAAAAAAAGAATGGGCATACGAATTTCCTGGCATGCGGCAGTGCCTCTCGGTTGTTGGATGGAGAATCTTCTGCAACATTCTTCTGAATACTATTTAGGGATTTAATTTCGAAATCTCCAAAGCACACACACATACGGTTTCCCTTACTCCCTCTGATGAGGAGATTTCTACGAAAGGTCCCTATGTTTATCCATTTGCAAAATAGTAAGCCTTTGAAATAGAACCACATTCATCTGGGAATACTTTCGTCTGAGCTTTTGCCAGCTACTAAACTACTACATTATATTCTTATATTTAGGGAAACATTACTATAAACTTAGTGAAGGTTATTATCAAGAGAAGAACAACCTAAATGATACCTACAAGAGATAGTATCTGTTGGTAGAGATCGGGCAGGGTCTGGAGTTTTAGCATGCTTTAAGGTTCGAAAGTAAGAAGGAATGTAAATGGGGAGGAGATTGTATGTACAGAGTACCTATCGGAAAGGGGGCTTGAAGGAAGTAAGGAAAAACTACATCCAAGAGAAACATAACTTTTCCAAGACCTTCAATTAGTGAATACTCTGCGGATGGGATCCTTCTACGAATCTAAAGATATTTACGATCATTGAGAGGCTACGGTCATTTTAAAAGTATATTCCATATTTCGGGGGATTCGGTGTTTCCTTGATTTACTTATAGACGGTTTGGAGGAGTGGACGACGACGCTGTTCCAGCGGCTTGAAGGCATGCTGGTAGACGCTGGCCAGGCGCCAATGCTCCGGATAGCCACCCTGGCCGGCGCCACCGCCCTGACTGCGGAACGGCGGCACCAGTGTGTCGATGTCGTAGTTTTTCTTGGCGTACGGTTGCCGGGGTCGTGGCACCACCAGCACCCGCCCGCCCCCAGAGCAGCCCGTGTCCATGCCCATGAAATCGCCGGAGGCATTGTGCTTGGCCACGCCCGCCCGGAAGGCGGCCTTGCTGGTGAGACAGTGACCATGTCCATGACCATGCCCATGCCCAAAGGCGGGCGGACAGCAGCGCGGGGCCGGGGCAGGGCCAACCTTGTGGCAGAGTCGACGGGCGGGGCGTCGGAGGACCGTGTCCCGCTTGCAGGAGGGTCCGGCCGGGCGGCAGCCATGCTCCATGTGCACGCCGCCCGGGCCATTGCCCTCGCAGCTGGACTCGGGGCCCAGATACTTCTCGCGCAGCGCCTGGTACGCCTTATCGCCCAGCAGGGGCGACGACTGGTACTGCTTGGCCAGGCGATTGGGGGGCATGCCCCCACGGGTGCCTCCTCCGCCGCCGCCACTGCCGCTGGAGAGTTCCGCCAGGTTGCAGAAACTGACGCCGGCACCGGGGCCGCGGCGACAGTGGGAGGCGGCACTTGAGTCCCGGGAGACGCTGCGTGCCCGATCCCTCGGGGGAGGGGAGTAGTCGCAAGCGCAGGGATCCTCGCGATCGATAGCCCTGCCACCAAAGTCCGTCTTTCGACGCAGTATATCCTTGTCGAAAAAGTCAGCCTCGCCCAAAGTGTTGGTGAAGACTCCGGCGGAGCGCCCTAGATCGGCGGCATTGTCCTCCCGTGGCGTCCGCACGCAGGTAAAGACCGCCGGGCCCGCCGAGTCGCTGGAGCCATCGATGTGCCGGGCCAGACGCGGCTCGTCCGTGGCATTGGCCGGCTTGAAGTCCCAGCAGATGGCCAGATCCATGGGTCCCATTTTCTTGGCCGGAGCCGAGCCCACGCCACGGAATGTGTCACCGCCAAAGGCCTTGGGCACCACACCACCGCCCGTTTTCGGGCGGAACACCTTCATCTTGGTGCAGTGCGTCGGACCGGCATTGTGCGTCTTAACGCCCACGCCCGTGGCAATGGGATCGATCTCCAGCGAGAGTCCGGCATGTCCGCCCGAGATCTGAGCCTTGCGGAACGCCAGATCCGCCACACAGTCAGGCAGTGGCTGGTGGTCGAGGTTGTCCTGGTGCATGCGCTTCGCCAGCTCGAAGTTCGCATAGGCCGGCACCACCGGCGATGGGCAGCGCTCGTTGGGCTTCTCGGTGATCGAGTGTAGCGGCATCTTTCTGATCAGGTCCGGATCGGTATCGTATGTATGCCTCTGGGTCTGGGCCACTGGCAATGAGATCAGATCCTTTCCCGGCACGAAATCAGTTTCGAATCCCGTGTCAAATCCTCCGTTCAGGTCGCTGCTCCGTTCGAGATTGTCCGTGTAGCGGGACTGTGCCGCTGCCAGCGCAGGAAACTGTCGCCCCGTTGCGGAGGTCACCCGATCCCGGTACTTGATCGGTTGCGTCTCCTCCCTGTCCAGATAGAGACGACTCAGTGGCTCATTGTTGTCCCTTGCGAAGGAGGCCCGCTTCTGGTCGAGCAGCAGCTGGTGCGAGGGCAGACGGTACTCCGGCTCGGTTAGATCTCCGGGCGTATAGGACAGATCCGGCAATCCGGCTGCTTGCGACATGGTTGGGGTGGGTTGGGGTTGATTGGGGTTTCAGGTTCACTTTTTGTGTATTCAAACGAGATGAAGAGATGAAGATGGAGATGCAGATGCAGATGCAGATGAGATATATACAATGGTTATGATTGGATGATAAGCATGGATACAAGTGCGGGGAAAGGT
Organism: Drosophila persimilis; assembly: GCF_003286085.1. Taxonomy (NCBI): domain Eukaryota; kingdom Metazoa; phylum Arthropoda; class Insecta; order Diptera; family Drosophilidae; genus Drosophila; species Drosophila persimilis. Next base: position 675,304 of record NW_020825356.1, read on the forward strand.
GGATTAGATTGGGGATACCTGGTAAGCTTCTCTTTTGGCATACAAAATTCACTTAGCTGTCTTTAAGATGAGGCTAAGATGCTTTACTGAATATGGTACGGCATATATCTGTCTTGTAAACGGGGACAATGGAAGAGCCAACGAAGTCTAACGAAGAGAATTAGAGTGTAATTTTAAGGTTTAAGTTTCCTAGAAACATTAGAGCTTTACACGATATGGGGTTCCATTTTAGATCGATTTTTATGAAGATAATGCGAAAATGCAGCCAAAAGAATGGTGGGTTAAGTATTTAGCGAGTATAGCAAATGCTAGAGGAGAAGCCAGAAGGAGGATCCCATAAGGAAGGAGTATGGAAATGCAGGATGAGTCTTCAAATGAGAAGCAGTGTGCAGATGAGGATGGTGATGCGTAAGGAGTATGCATATGAGGATGATCTCGCAGATCCTTCAGCAAAAGAGTAGTGCATGTGCTTCAATAGATGCCTGGATTTATTGGTTATTGAAAGTACATATTGTGCCTGGAATTGATGACTCAGAATGAGTGGAATTTGCCTGGTTTATGGATCTGCGTCTTTTTCTTCTGTATCTGCTTCTGGGTTTCGGTCTCTGCTCCCCCTTTGGGCACCTATCGGGACTCATGATTCACGGCGAAAGCAGTGATGGGCCGCTTGCGGTGTCTTTCCACCTTGACGCAGGTTATTCGAGACTTGCCCGGCATGGTAATCGTTCTGCAGCTCTAAAGTGCAGAGGTGCAGGATGCAGGATGGAGGATGCACTTGTCGTGGCAGGATGGAGATATGTATAGAGCGTAAAGACTCACCTTGACTTCACAACTGGCCCGCTTGCAGCTGACACTCCGCTGATGGAGATCCTTGATCTTCTGGATGCCCTCGCACTTGGGCATGCACTTAGGTCGCGCCCAATACGGATCCCCGACAACGCCCAGTGTCATCCGTTTGTCGCAGGCCAAGGCCCGGCGGTTCTGCAGCTGGCAGTTGCACAGATCTCGCGGAAAGTCACGGAACTTGTAGCGTCCGCTCAGACAGGCATCGTAGTGGCAGCAAAAGCTGCGGGTGATCTTCAGCGGTAGCTCGTATGTCCCACGGAAGCGTCCAAAGGAGTTTCCGTCCCTGTGGAGGAAAGTATGTGTGTCATGAGGCATAGGGTGTCCTCTGTATCCGTTCGACTCACCTACGGGCCGTGGGCAGCAGGTGACCGTTATTGGCTACTATGGGCGTGGCTTTCTTCAATAGTAACCTAGGTCGTGGCGGTGCAAAGCGTGGATACTCCCAATTGCAGAGTCCTGGCGCCTGGAAGCGGTCCTCGAACTGTATGGGAGAGGAAGGACGAGGACGAGGACTCGATCAACACCTGTTACGAAAACCCTCCACCCTCCACCCTCCACCGTCTATCGTCGGATGCAAGTAATTCCCTTATTTATGGGCGCTGCGCAAGCAAACCAATTGATACTTACATACATATACAAAATAATAATAATAAAAAACACAAGCCAACCCCCATGGAGGGAGAACAACCCCCCCTGGCGGAATGGTCGGAATGGGCGGGCAATTACACGGCGTAATCTCTGTTGCTGGAACATGTGTAAAAAGGCATTTGGTCTAATTCCACTTAATGCCAATGTTTGTGTTTGCCTTTTGAAAGTCAGGCAGACAGGCAGCCAGGCAGCCAGGCAGGAGCCGGAGCCGGAGCCGAGTCCAGAGGTCTGCTCTGGTGGGGGGCGGAGGGAGGTTTAAAAAACGGACAGACTTCAAACTGATCCTTAAATGAGCCTGCCTCAGACCTGGTCTTAAGCTTGAGGAATCATTTATCAGAAGTTTTTAAGCAGATGCCAGCAGCTGGTTGAAAAGCCGGAAAACAGGCAGGAACTCAATCGACAGGAACCTGTTTGGGCGAAGGAAAAGGCGGGGCTTTTGAATCTAGAAATGGATATGAGATGTGGTATGGTATGGGATGGTATGGGAGATCCTCCAGCCGAGTCCTCCCAAGAATTAGGAAAAGAAAATGACTTTGGGATAAGATTCTACGGCAGCTTGATAGAGCAGAAGCTCCACTGGAAACCCTCTGAGAATTGGGATGGGAACTGGTACTGTTAGTAGAAATGGATATACATAGCATGAAATGAAGTATCACTACTCCATTTACAGATGATTTCTGGTCTAAGACACCATCGTGCTACCTCGAACTGCCGCTGCCAAATGGGAACTGGAATCATAAAGAGCTGCTGTCCGAAGTCTGGTCTTCCCACGCTTCCGGATTTCAATTAACAAATGCAAATGCCGTAACCGCCAGTAATACGATACCAGGGCCCTGCAACTTGTCAACACTTGACTAAGACCTTGATTGATGCGATTGTGGGTGGGGTTTGGCGGGGTGTCGGGCGGGGCACGCGTCTTGGACGTGTCCACGTGTGCCACAATGCGGCAACTGTAATTAAATTTGTACGGCAATTACACAAGAATGCGACGAGGGGCCACAAAGAGGCCAAGGGATGTGCCCAGAGAGAGGCCATGAAGAGTGTTGGTGTGGGTGTGAGGAATCCCCTGGATGGTTACCATGGATGGCCCCGATGAATGGAATGGAATGGAATGGATGCACTTGCCAAGCGTGAAATACAAATTGATTTTAAACTCAATTAGTAACAAAAGTTTTGTAGGCGTTTAAACGACACCAACTACAATGAGGATTACAGGACACCCAGACAGATGAAAGAATGAGGCATCGATGGTATGGATGGGATGGCATGGGTTCGGATTGGGCCTGGAGAAGGGCAGGCAAATAGATAGTTGAATGGATGCCTGGGTTATCCACCCCATACCATCTATATCCTTCACACTGCACTGTACTGTTCTGTTCCTCTGGCGTTCCTCTTGTGTTGTATTCTGTTCTGTCTGTGCGCGTCACCCCTTGGTGATGATTTTTATGGCAACCCTCTGGGGTGCAATTTATCACATGGTCTTTTGTGTCAGAGCCAGAGAGAGGATTAGATAGTCAGAAAGCTACCAGAGCACACGTGCACTCGTCCACGGGATGGATATGCAGGCGGGCGGGCGGGCGGTTGGTCGGTCAGCACTTGTAACACTCCACTCACTTGTGTACACGCCTCCACCTCCCACCGTACTCCCGTACTCCTTCCTGTGGCAGGACAAACACTTAAGCTAATTTCACGCTATGCTGCTACCGATTGCCGTTGGATTGCTGCTGGACCAGGTCCAGTCCACGGGTCCAATCAATTGCCGCCCTCAGTTGCTTTGAGCCTCAAACAGCTGTCAATTTGTGCGCCTTTTTGCAATTGAAATGTCATTAAGCGTGTCCGAGGGAGCTGCAAGATTTCTCTGGAGTTGCCTGGACCTCTGGATCCACCAGAAAAAAATACACCAAGGAAGAGCGAAAATTCCTTCACCTTTTCGCGCTTAACCGTTACGATAGTATGTACATACGAGTATATCAAAATAACTGTAAATAACTGCAGTTGCGTGGCAATACTGACTGACATAAGGCGCCCCAGGGGCAGGGGGCGACGCTCCGAGCCTGGATCCAAAAACAAACCAACAACAACAACAACAAAAACAACGGATTGGTAACCAATCCCGTTACCAAGTAAATAAACTTTAACTGTCGCTATTTGCAACTTTGGGAAAACATCGGAATTGGGATCTGGAACGGCATCGGGAACGAGAACGAGCACGGTAGCGGGCATGGGAACGGGGACGGGGACGGGAACGAAGAGAATAACAATGGATATGGAAATGGCAACGGTAAATAGTTACGGGATGCGTACCGTCACTCAAGTATAAAAAGCCCGCAGAGACAGTCGACAAAATGTGGCGAAAAGGGGAACCCAAGGAAGGATTCGCATGAAAAGGTACTCGTACGAAGGTAAAGATTTCTCAATAAAGATTCCTATGATAAGCATTGATCATTAAAGACCACTCTTTAAAGATTTCTCATTAAAATTCCGATCCCTTTTTTAATGATTTCTAACGAAAATTTCTTCAAACGGCTTTCCTCTCAAAATCTCTATAAACATTCGAACTAATTTCATAAATTGATTTTTTTGAGCAGTAGGGAAAGGAATAGCTTTGGGAATATTTAAGCTTTTAATGGCCCTAGTCTAGAATCTTTATGACTACTGTATACTCATACCATGTCCTTCAAATTTGTCAAATCAATCATGAGATAACGAGTTTGATACTTTTTGACTGAAACCGATTGGATTTTCTTAAGAAACACAATATATGTACATATTAATGTTCGTATTACATATCTAGGGCCCCTGGAACGAATTTTTGAAAATACCTTTCTGATGTCTAAAATAGCTTAATAATCGTGCGATGGGGGGAGAACCCACAGGAATCCAAAGTATTTCTCAAGAACTGTTTTAATATGTACAGTTATATGATTGAAAATTCAACTAAATAATATTTATTGTACATAATATTAATCTATTCGTATAATGTTTTAATACGGTATGTCTATAATATTAAATTTACCAACAAGTAAAATCCCTTCCCGTTTCGTTTGATGAATGAATTTTTAGACCATTCACGAGATAAGAGGTTGATTTTTGACTAATTTGTCGCCTGGCTGGTATTATTAGCTTGCACCTAACCTATTCCTCTCCTCCCACACCGTCTACAAATGGCACTCAAAGAGATGCAGACAGAGAGAGAGAGAAAGACATGGAGTGCGCGGGTGGCAGACTAACGGAATGTCTGCCAAATGGCGACTCGCGCTCTCTTTTGGTCAGTGAGACGCAAAGCGAGACAGAGAGAGAGAGAGAGAGAGGGAGCGTGCCCACGCCATTGATTTTGCTACCTTTGGCTGGCAGAATTATTATTTCGACTATTATTATGGCAACCGGTTGCCACGCCCTCCCGCTGACATGGCACTTGGGCTGTAAATTAGGCCGCTGCCTGGAGAAATGTGACAGTAGTGGACCAGCTCTCGCTAGCTGTCTGTCCCTCTCTCTTTCAGTAACAGCAAGGATAACAGCATCCCCATACAGGGTGCTCAATCTGATGGAGCCCACTCACCTGATTAGCACTGAAATGAAAGGCCATTGTCAGGCCGGAAACGAATTGATTTTGGAATTTTAAAATTGGAATTAAAAAAATACCATCAACATATTGACAATTCTGTGAAGGGTGACCCTGTTTTCCTTTGGCGCCAGCTATGGGGCGTGGCTTCCAAAGGACACGCCTAGAGCGTGGAGTGGGGGAGTGGGGGAGTGTGGAGTGTGGAGTGCTGGCATCAGGTCGCATCTGGCACTTCAACGGAAAACGGCAAAGCAAATGGAAAACTTTGCAACGGCAGCTGTGCCCCAACCAAATGGAATGAGCGCAAATTGGGGCGCGCAAGGAATGAAAGAGCTGTGTGCATACACATGTATCTCATTTTTCGGTATACTATACTATATTTATAACTTTAATGCTTGACTGGGATAAACAAATATCACGACTTAGAAGCTAGTCAAAAAAATTATGTTTTTTTTTGCGATTATTTCTAGAATAAAGATACTCTTGTGGATTATGAATACAGGAGATGGGGTGATATGGGGGGATATGGGGGACTCGATTCGATTCGATTCGATTTGCGTCCTATGGCGGAGCAAAGAACATGGCCTCACTGAAGCTGCAGCTGGTGTTGATGCTAGAGGCGCTACCACTATCTCAGGGGGTCTCCAGGACGTGATTCAAGTACGCAATGTAGCAGATGGCCAACTTGAGGATCTCGATCTTGGAGAGCTTCTTGTCTGGCGGCAGGGTGGGCAGCAGCTTCCTCAGCTCAGCAAAGGACACATTGAAGGCCTCCACGCGGATACGCTCCCGTGTGGCATGTGCCGTGCGGTACTTGAGTGTGGCCCGTCGCCGGCGACGTCGCTCCTCGCGTGACAATCCCACCAGCTCTGTGGGATCGAGGTGGGCAATCGGTGTGGTCCGGCGACGTGGCGCTGGTGTCGGTGGCGGCGGCGGTGCCGGCTGGGCGGCCGTCTCACAGGCCATGCGCGCCTGGAAGCGCTTCTCAATGTCCAGCGTGGTGCTGGCCGCATAGTCCTCGTTCAACAGGCCGGCATTGTTGGCGGGGGCCAACATCTCGTCATCCTCCTGCATATAGTAGCGACTCAGGGAGATGCTCTGCGGCGGTCCCTCTGCCATATGCGTCATGTCGTAGACCATTCTTTGGTGTGTGTGTGGCTCCTGCTGCCAGTTGCTGCAGGAATAAGATGACAAAGACGGAGATCATAAGTATTCGGTGGGTGAAGTGGTCTCCCCCCGGCCCCTACTGCGTAAATCAGAGAGGCTGGTGCTGCCACTTGCATTATTTATGGTTCATTTGTGTACGTTTGTGTCAAAGGGTGCGTGTGCCGTGGCCGTGACCCGAACCGAACCGCACCGCCCTGCCCCGCCCATGTCCTTGTCCTGGGGCGCACACCCCTTTCTGTACATGTCCTGTTTGCTTTTCGAATTATTCTCATTTATTTTTATTGTACTCATTGTATTTATTGTTTATTGTTTATTCGCAACATATTTTCACACCTACACAAATAGCAGAACAATCGGCACGTTTATTTGCCCGCGGGATCGCCCCTGAACCACGAACCCCGAACCCTGAACCCCGAGCTGAAACTGGGTAACGGGGAACCCTTCTGCGGTTAACGTATGATTTGATATTACATATTTATTTAATGGGTTTTTCTGAAAAGTCGCACAACTTTGCGCCAAGTCAGGGGTTTATCCGGTTCGAAAGAGTTCGAAACAGTTATGGAGTTACAGCTGTGTTTTGAGCTGGATTAGATGATCCCAGGATTGATTTTCTAAGCTGATATAACCACAATCGGATATGGTTATTAAAAAAAAAAACATTTTACGTTCGCGATTTGATCGTTAAGCACTTAATAAACTTTAACTTACAATATTTGAAAAGATTTGAATATCCGCACAATTCTTCGGTATATCTACGGTTCAAGTCGATTCCGGAGAAGAGCTTACAAGTTTGGCTGCTCGCTTAAAGCCTGAATGTCGAACTGACGCACGGTGCGGACAGTGCAGCATCCTTTATACCAAAAAAAAATCAGAACATCCCTCGGCAACCAGCAGCCAATAGCAAATATGCACCCCGGGCAGGGAAACGCCAATTGTAGAGTCGCCGTGGATAACAAAATGGCGGTGGTTATGCAAGATACCCGCCCCTTGATGGGAGAAGTAACCCCCGGGATGCTGTTTGGATTGAAACTTTCAAATTTAAGTGCGCGGCAAATTGTGCGCCCAACAGCACTGTGAACTGTATGCACATACAGATTAGAGGTGGAGAACTATCGATGGCACTATCGATAGCGCTCGAAGTTTTTTAGTGAATGCTTTACACAGTGAAAAAAGTGTGTGTAATGGTGCAACAGTGCGCCCTAAGTTTAAAATGCGTTAACAGCATATTTGTGGAACATTTGCAGTCCTCTTCGATTATTACTAGAATTAAAAGAGGTAAAATGGTGTTTTAAACCATTGCTCTGATTGCTAATACAATTAATTTAAAAACAAGTCCAATAACTTCAGCTTATCGCACAAAACTATCGGTTAATTTTTGTTGAAATAATTCAAATTCGTGGATAAATCTGACGTGAAACCACAGAAAAAGGTCTATTTGCTCGAAATTCAGAGAAGGTATTTCCGTTGATGATATATCCCACAAAAATTTGCATACCAATATTTTCAACACACGAAATGTACATATATATCGATATATACTATTTCATAACACCTGAGGTTGCCCCCGCTGTATTTATAATTGAAAACCATTCGACAAAATGAACCTGGGACGACTTCTGAGACCTCTCCAGGTTGGCACAACGCTGGCCCGCAGCTATGGAAAGCACAACAAGAAGTATCTTTACAAGGATGGCAAGAAATACGAGGGTATTATATACTACCCCAGGTAAGCGGCAACCAACAGCAGACCATTATGAGTGAGCCCCATCTGATTGATATTTGATTTGCCGTAGAACTTCTGACCATCAGGATCCGCCTATAGAGCCCGCTAAACTGTTTCGCGTGCAGCGCATCAAGCCGATGAAGGGGAATCCTTTCTGGGAGAAGCGCATCCTCAAAGACCTGGGCTTGGATGGCAAACAAAGCGACTACACGGTAGTCAAGAACATACCCGAGAACAATGCCCGTCTGTGGAAGATCAAGCATTTAATTAAGGTGACACCGGTCACGTTTCCATATGGGGAGCCCACGGCGCAGGATGTCAAGTACACGATACTCAAGGATAATGGTGAGTGCCTGGTCACCAAGGACATTGGCCAAGTGGAAGTGCGCACGGAGGCTCGCGAGGCATTTGACCAACAACCGAAGCGCCTTGACACGGACCTGCTGAGGAAGGATTCTCGACTGAAGTGGCTCAATCCTTGGTGAAAGAGAATACGCCTGTCTGTGGCGTCTTTATTACTTTAGCAAAAATAAAAATATCAAATGGACGTGAATGTACGCTTCGCGCTACAGCTAGTTAATGGCCATGGCCACCTTCTTGTCGAGCGTCTTACAGCCGGAGCTGACAAACAGGGCATGAATGCGATCATAGGTCATTGAGGATAGGATATCGTTGATGATATTCCTATCGGGCGTCTTTTTCCACCGCTGGAACTCCGCCTCCAGGCACTTTAAAACGTGCGCCTTCTCGAGCGGCAGGAATGGTATGTAATGATCGATTACATATGACTCAATCAGGCTGGTTTTCTTCAGGCCTCCGTCCATGCTGTAGGCAACTTTCTGTAGCAGCGGCTCATAGTCGCTCAGACGTGTGTCTTCGCGCAGTTTTCCCCCCTTCATGCTGTTGCCCAAATGTTCGGAAATATGGGTGCCACCGTTGTTTGACAGAAATATGAATATGGCTTGTGTGTTGTCGATTTCATCGTCGAGGCCATTGTAGTCCAAAAGCGCTTTGAGCGTGTCGAACACGCCACTAGGCATTTTTTCGACTTCGTCGAATATGAACAGGGAGCGGGGACAGTTGGTCAAACGTTTGTGTACTTCTCGGTCAATGTGTTCCTTGTAGGTGGCCACATGCGCTGCTTGTGCGAAGTTCGCTCGTCCCAGGAACTTTGCCACATATGCGCTTTTCGATCCCTGCAAGTAAAGAGCTTGGGCTATCTGATCGGCCACAAAGCTCTTACCAGTGCCCGGCCCGCCATGAAAGCTAAGCACCAGTGGCTTTCGCGACTTGACCTGGGAGCTGAAGTGTGCAGACAGTGCTGATATAATGTGCGGGACCGCAATATGCTGGCCGTACACTTTTTTTTGCAGCGACTTCTCCAGCGCTGCAATAGTAAGCTGAGAGTTTGGTAACAAGTAAGAAATATATTTCAGTCAAGTTTACCTTGTACATTGGCCGGAATGCTTCGGACGTCGCAGCATTCATACAACCTACAATAGGTCTGGCCCTTGAAATATGAGATGCCGACGGAGGCAGCCCCTATGGCGGCACCAATTGTCATGGGCTCCATGCTGTGGGAGCACCGTACCCAAAATATCAAGACACCAAAGCAAAATTGCAGAAAAGAAACCACATATTTACGATTCATGTTGAAAAATGAGCCTCTGGAGCCGGGTGACTGTTTACGGCATTTTTTATACTTTTCGGTATTTTTGGGGGTCCAAAATGAGCCGACGGTATATTTTGAAAATGAGGCGGTATGTTTCGGTATATTTCTGAGGATCGGACGGTATATTTTGTCGATAAGTCCGCGGTCACACTGGAAACGCCGCAAGAAAAATTGGAAAATTAGTGCGTTAATTTAATATTTTTAATAAATAACAAACCATACCAGACGACTCGCATCCCCAAGGTGCACGCAGTAAGTAACAAAAAACAGTCAACAGCGCAGCAGCAGGAGCAGCCGAACCCGTACTCGAAAGTGTTGTCGCGTGTGCCGGTGGCAAAGAGATACAAGAAGAGCCAGCTTTAGTGTTTAGCGTTGTGGCAATATGAGTCGTCGTCGTGCACACGATACGGAGGACGAGGGCTATGGTGAGTACAGCGCAGATTCCACTCGCGTTTCACTGGTCCAACTGAACTGGGGATGTGTGGCATTCATTCACTTGCAGACCATAGGCGAAACAAACGGAGGCGGGTGTCTGAGAACCAGGAGATCGAGGACCGCCTCGAGTCGCTGATATTGCGCGTGGGCGAGCGCAGCACATCCTCGGTGGAGTCGAATCTCGAGGGTCTGGTCTCTGTGTTAGAGGCCGATTTGGGCACATTCCGTTTGAAGATCTTGCGCATCCTCTCCGACTGTGCCGTCCGTATGCCCGAAAAGTGTACCGTCTACACGACACTGGTGGGTCTGCTGAATGCCAAGAACTACAAGTTCGGCGGCGAGTTCGTCGACCACATGGTCAAGACGTTCAAGGAGTCGCTCAAGATGTGTCGCTGGGATGCGGCCAGATATTCGCTGCGATTCCTCGCGGATCTGGTCAATTGTCATGTGATATCGGCCACCAGTCTGCTGCAGCTGCTCGACACCATGATCGATGTGTCCAACGAGGACACAGTGCCTCAGGTGCGTCGCGACTGGTTCGTTTTCGCCGTCCTCTCCACCCTGCCCTGGGTGGGGCGGGACCTCTACGAGAAAAAGGAGTCGGCACTCGAGTCGCTGCTGCTGCGCATCGAGGTGTATCTGAACAAGCGCTCAAAGAAGCACCACAACGCCTTGCGGGTCTGGTCGTCGGACGCCCCGCATCCGCAGGAGGAGTACCTCGACTGCCTGTGGGCCCAGATACGCAAACTGCGGCAGGACAACTGGGCCGAGAAGCACATACCGCGGCCGTACCTTACCTTCGACACGATATTGTGCGAGGCGCTGCAGCACAATCTGCCGCAGATCATACCGCCGCCCCACAACGATGCCTTCGTCTATCCGATGCCCTGGGTCGTCTATCGCATGTTCGACTACACCGACTGCCCGGACGGTCCGAATCTCCCCGGCGCCCATTCAATCGAACGCTTCCTGATCGAAGAGCATCTTCATCACATCATCGAGACGTACCATCACGAGCGCAAGGACTGTGCCGCCCAGCTGCTCAGCTTCCCTTTCAAGCACAAGATCCCGCTCGAGTACTGCATTGTGGAGGTGATCTTTGCGGAGCTGTTCCACATGCCAACACCCCGCTATCTGGACATCTGCTATGGCTCCATACTGATCGAATTGTGTAAACTGCAGCCGGCCACTCTGCCCCAGGTGCTGGCCCAGGCCACCGAGATCCTATTCATGCGCATCGATTCGATGAACACCTCGTGTTTCGACCGTTTTGTGAACTGGTTCTCGTACCATTTGAGCAACTTTAAGTTCACATGGTCGTGGGATGAATGGGACAGTTGCCTGCTGCTCGATGGCGAGCATCCGAGGCCCAAGTTCATACAGGAGGTGCTCCAGAAGTGCCTGCGGTAAGCAGACGAAACCCCCATCTCCTTTTATGGCCACATATCTAATGTTTCCCCTTCCTGTAGGCTGTCGTACCATCAGCGCATCACCGAAATGATGCCCACCACATATGGAAAGCTCATACCTCAAGTGCCTGTCCCCAATTTCAAGTACGCCAGCGAGGAGGCAGGTGAGTCTCTTCGTCCAACTATCCCTTTAAATGTACAAATGTATCTTTATTTTGGGATAAACTTAACTAAAAGACACTTCATTCTCATCGTCGTCCACGATAAAGGGTATCTCCTCGCCATTATCCCCCACCTTGATGCTAACCGATCTGCTTACTGATTTCTGGGTGAGAACTTCAACCACATCGCTGCGTTGTGGCAGCAGCGGTGGCGGTAACGGTGTAGTCTTCACTGGAGTTGCAGCTGGAGCTGGAGCTGGATCTAGAGCTAAAGCTAAAGCTTCAGCAGTCTTTGAGGATAAGGCTGTTGCTGGTGTCGCTGTTGTGGTTGAAGTGGTACTAGTGCTCGTGCTGGTAGAGACATAGGCTTCATGGCGATAGCTGCTCTTGGCCTTGCTATCCTGCTGCTCCTTGCGGCGTCTGGCCCACTTGCTCAACGCTGGCTCTGCTGTGGTGGAGGTTGTAGTTGTCGTAGATCGTCCAGCAGTTATGCGCGGCGTTGTCCGATAGCGACTTAAATTCCTCAAAGGACTAAAGTGTGTGGAGGTGGAGACAAAGCTGCTGGAGCTGCTCACAGTGGGAGCGGGCGTTGAGAATGTAGCTACTGTTGTCGTTATTGTTGTTGTTGGTGGAGGAGGAGGAGGACTACTACTGGTCGTAGTTGTCGTCGTCGTAGCTGGGGGCTCTTCTGTTGTGGGGGAGCTAGTGGCCAATTCGGACTGTTCCAAGCTGCTGGCTCGATTTTGCTCTTCCTCCTGCTCTCCTTGTTTCTCCTCCTGTTGCTCCTGCTCTGGCTCCTTGTTCCTGCTCATGTCCCTGTCTCGCTCTATTTCCAGATGTTGCTCGTCCAGATGCAGCACATCAATGGGATTCTGATGGACATACAGTGGATCTGGCTCGGAGTAGCGATACACTGTCTCCTCCAGCGGTTCGCTTTGCACAAACGACTTGTCTTCTTCTTCATTGCCCTCTGACATGCTGGCATAGATGATCAGCGGCGGCACCTTTGCCGTTTGGTATTTTGAGGCCTGGCCAAAGATCTGAGGACTTCGGACGAGCAACTCCTGTTCGGGATCCTCGTTCGATTCGTAGGACTCGTGGGAGCCGGAACTGGAGCTGGGAAAGAGCACAGGCTGCCGCTGCTGCTGCTGCTGCTGCTGCTGTTGCCGCTCGTATGCATAGAATCCTGACTCTGCTCGAGGCGGACTCTGTGTGGCGGCATGCGGGCGATAGTTTACCTCTGGATCGCCGCCTAAACCGCCGCCTGAACCTCCGCCCGACGCCACATAGAAATGATGATGGAAATGATGTGTGACCCCACCAACAGCAGCTGCAGTAGTAACAGCAGTAGCAGGAGCACCACTTGGTGGTGCCCCCTTCTCTGGTTGCACCTCTGAATATCGCACTGGTGGGGTGTCCAGTCCAAGGTGGTCCGCTGACGGACCCAGCCTCACCACCGGGTAATTCGGACGGAATGTGGTTGGAGCAATGAAATTCGAACGCAGCCCCAGATTGTAGAGTCCACCCCCTGGGAGGGCCATCGGATGAGGAGGAGGAGGAGGAGGCGGAGGATGTGCTGCTCCTCCCTTGAGATACTCACCAATGTTGAGCTTCGGCGGCAGTGGCGGTGGCGGTGGCTGGAAGATACCATGGATAAAGGTGGCCTGCGACTGCGTCTGCTCCCGCTCCCGCTCCCGCTCTCGCTCTCTCTCCCGCTCGCGATCCTGTCGCCGCTGGGCAGCAAATCCTCCGCCGAGAGCGTCATGAGCGTGAGGGAGCCGTGGAAAGCTCCCCGGATAGTCGGACTCCTTCTGGATGTAGCTCATCTGGTATGCTGGCGCTGCTGTCCGAGGAGGCGTCAGCGGCGTAACGCTGAACCTTATCTCGTAGTGGTAGTGGCGTCCCTTGTCGCCATCCCGATGGCGGATGCGCTGCACCTGCCACAGGGCACGCCGCTGGCCAGAGCCAGCAGCAGCACCGCTGGTGGTTGTGCCCTCGACAAAGCGATAGCTACCGTTGCTGGGCAGCTGCTCCAGCCATCCCGTGGCCAGGGTGATGATATCCCCAAAACGGGACGGAGCCGGCGCCGCACCACCCGTTGACGACTGTGCCAGTGGATCGGCGGGAATAAAGGGCGTCTGCAGGAAGTCATGGTATCCGTGCAGCTGGCTGCGATGGACAGGAACAGGAGAAACATCATCAAACAGAGGAGAAGTCTGTTGTGCGGAGGACCTACCTAAGATTTCCGGCTGCTGCACCCATGGCGGCGTCCGTGAAGAGTGTCACATAGGTGACATGCTTCAGGGTGCGCTCCCAGGGACGCAAATCCTCGCACGCATCCTTCTCCTCGTAGAAGAGACGCTTGCCCGTCAGCTGCAAGCCCTGCTTGGGCGTCAGCACCAGGTCCCGTCCTGCCCCGACACCTACTATGGCATGCCCCGAATGCAACTGCAAATGGATGGTAGATGCATTGATGGAGGGGTTGCCTCTGGAGGTCAGGTTCTCCTTCAACTTACAAATGCCATGAGAACCAAGCCCAGAAGGCAGCCAAGATTCCTCCTCATTGTCTCCGACTCCGGCAATCACACATCAACCGAAAAGTACACAAATAATAGTAAGAAAAAAACAAAACAAAAATATTCAAATATATTTTTGGAGACGGATACGTTGTCGTTGCGTTTGAGCAGCGCGCGCTTGAAAGACCGACTGAAACGCGTCCCCGATTTGCGCTCGCTAATAATCAAGCGGGAGACGATGCTGCCGCTGTTGCTGCCACTGCTGCTGCTGCTGCTGCTGCTGCTACTTCTGGTGTCTGCCTTGTGGTATCCGCCATTTGGAGCTGCCTGCTTTCATTGGGGCAGCCAAGCGATGCGTCGCCGCCAGCAGGCGTACGTTTTGTTTATTTGCGCAATACGCGGCCGACTGTGCTTAGTTTATTTTTTTTTTGCATAGAGAAGAGCGGATTTATGCAACACTCTCGGTTCGGGGGCGGTGCACCAACAGCGCACCCTCTAATGCTACAGGTTTGGGTGTATCTCCTGCCCGACTGGAAGGAATACCCTGTCCTCCTAGAAAGGCAGGCTGCTGCGAAGAGGAACATATAGATATAGATATTGGACAATTATTTATTGAATTAACTTTAATTTAAACTTGTATATCAATTTATGTGGGGAATATAGAGAACTATTATCCTTGTATCTATGTACGTTTATCTTACAATTGAGAAGAGGATCTAGTAGACGATTCTCTTCTCCAAATTGCAGAGAACTTTAATCCTATTCTACATTTATCTTCTCAAAAGTTAGAGAACTCTATTGTACTACATAAAGTTCTAAAAGTAAAGGAATCCCCTCTCGCTGGAATCTTGGAATCCATACGGAATAGTTTGCTCTTTCCCTTTCCCTTATTTTCAAATGTAGAGTATAACAAACTTCGGGCATTGATTTTGATCTACTTTTGTGTTGTGCTTCTTAGGTTTTTGATTTCATTTTGGCTATAGCCTACGTTTAAGACAAAAAAAAACACAACTTTTGCCTTAGATTTCCATTCAGATATACGTTCGTTCGGTTCGCTTCGGTGAGCCACTCGACTCCCCCTGAAAGCAGGGGTTCTCTTCTGCATATGTGGTTCCGTATCGCGATTTCACCTTGCTAAGGTTCTCCGTCTTTCCTGCCGATGATCTGAGATCTCTCATGGAGAGATGATGACCTGGGGGAGATACGACCCCACCCAATGGAACGGGCTGTGTTGTTACCGGATAACATTGAACCACAGTCGGAGTTTGGACATGCCCGCCCTTTCGGACATGCTCAATTTGAGCTGGAAATCAGATTCCCGTGAAAAGGTTCCCATTTAATTCTGGCACTCAAAGATTGTCGCGGAGTTGGAGAGTGCTTTCATTATTATACAAAAAATCCCACCCGCCCCGACTGTGTGATGACTGTGTGCGAACGTCTCACATGATCTTGACATGCAAACCAAGTCTCTACGACAGCATTGACATTGTCTATGTGAAGAGCAATGGGAGACTCTTTTTGGGAAACTTGAGATCGAAATTGGCATTGGTATTATTTTGGCAAAACTTAGAATCTCCATCTGGGAGATGGAAGACCATTGAAGAGCATTGGGGTATTCTTTGAACGGGAGATTCAAGAGGATTGGAACATTCTTTAAATCTTAAGAATAGAGACCATTGAAACTCTTTAAAAAAAACTGAAGACCAAAGATCATTGAAGAGATGATAAAAAGGGGACTGGCACTCTTTTAGAACTGCACATAAAAGGGGCACGTGTTGGGCACGTTCTTTGAATTTACGATGGAAGACCGCTGGAAACTAACACACAGAAGAGTCTTGGAGCTTCCTATGAGCTAATAAATGAGCATATATGTATCTAATATACTCGTAATACGTACAATTGCTGCCCTGATAATCGGCCAAGTCGAAATGAATTCCGCATTTGCCAATGCATTGACTTGCCAAATGGCCGCATAATTAGCTCCGTGCTTCGCTTCTCTTCTGCAGTGGCTCCACCACTGCCATTCCGGCAGGCACTCTGACATCGCCTCACCGCCACACCGCCACTCTGCCACTTTGACATAATTGAAGTAAGTGCCAATAAACTGCATGTAATGACAGAGCAAGCGGGTGCAAGAGAGGCAGCTGGCAGAGCTGGAAGCCAGAGCACAACCATCATTAGTAACGCACCAAACAGAGGCAGTGGCAAACCCCAGTGGGTGTTGTGTGTGGTGTGGTGGTGCCGCTTGGTTCCACGCCATGAATCACACATATATGTATGTGTATGCGAGCAATGAAATGCGAATTGCAACGAAAGTGTCACCTCAACCGAATGGGGGGGATGCCGAAAGAGCAGCCAAATCCATTCCCATTCCCATCCAGGCCCCTCGAAATGCCTTTACAGACACCATACATTATCTCGAATCATTTCCTGACTTTCGTTTCTCCTCTCTCTCTCTCTCTCTGGTTTTTCTGCAGCAAGTCTACCTGGCACTGCGGTGGCCCATCAACTGGTGGTGGCCATACGGCAAAAGTGCTCGCCCGAGGAGGTGGTCAACATTCTGAAGGAAATACCGAATAGCGGCTATAGCGGCGAGGAGATGTCGGATGGTACCTTTAATGCGTTGAAGATTGATGTTTTTGTACAGACGTTGCTGAACCTGGGATCCAAGTCGTTTTCGCACAGCTTTGCGGCCATCTCGAAGTTCCATTCGGTGTTCCGCGCCTTGGCGGAGACGGAGGAGGCACAGATCTGTGTGCTGCACAACATCTACGAGCTGTGGTCGTCGCACCAGCAGATGATGGTCGTGCTGGTGGATAAGTTGCTCAAGCTGCAGATTGTCGACTGCTCGGCCGTGGCCACATGGATATTCTCCAAGGAGATGACCAGCGAATTCACCAAAATGTATCTCTGGGAGATCCTCCATCTCACCATCAAGAAGATGAACAAGCACGTGATCAAGCTGAGTGAGTTGTCAGAGCAGGCGCATCTCCCCCTTACAGATCGTTTCTTTAAACCAATGTAATCTCTTGACCAGACACTGAGCTAAGCGTGGCCAAGGATAAGCTGTCCAAGGCGGACTCCTCGTCCAGCGAATCCGATGAGGACGCACCGACAAAGCGCAAGAAGCCCATCACGCATGCTGACAAACCCTCCGAGGAGGTAAGTTCTACACGCCATCATACCCATATTTCCATTCACTGATTGATAATCTCTCTCCCTCTAATTTTCTCTCTGGCAGGCGGTGGAGCGCATGGAGGAGAAACTGGAGGCAGCGAATGTGAACCAAAAGCGTTTGTTCCTCATCGTTTTCCAGCGGTTCATCATGATACTCTCCGAGCATATGCTGCGCTCCGATACCGATGGACGTGACCCGGATACGGACTGGTATCGTTGGACCATTGGACGTTTGCAGCAGGTCTTTCTAATGGTTAGTCCATCCTTCATATCCTCAATGGAATCCACACTAATGGCTTGCCTTCTTTTAGCATCACGAACAAGTTCAAAAATATAGCAGCACTTTGGAGACACTGCTGTTCACCTCCGACCTGGATACACACATATTGGAGGTGTTCCAACAGTTTGTGGCCTTGCGTGCCTAACAAAAGAAACAGAAACGAAACAGAGGACGAAACCTACTATAAGAACTGTCAGGGGCACTAGAAGCACCCAATAACAGAATTGACAACAATCCAAACACCCAAATACACACAAAAACATCCAATTAGCTCCATTTCTATATATATATTTTTTCCGAAAACTGGTTTTATATAGACATCTTATAGTCTCTGTTGCAATTATTTAACGTGTTTAATAATTCTTATAATATTCATTCATTTGGCTTTCAAAACCCTCCATACACCCACACCACTCCACCCCAAGAAACACAACATCTATGCCTAAGCCTGAAATTTTTTTGTAATATGTAAACAGACGACAAAATCAGAAGAATCAACAGAATTGAGAATAAAGTCCAAAGGGAATGGTTCTTGATACATAAAAAAAAAAAAAAAAAAAACCATCAAGAAGGTTAGATCAAACTATGTTTATATGATTTCAGAATAGGAATATATTGATATTGAGGTATTCAGGTATTGAGAAAATGTGGGAACCCATCTCGAGGATTCGGTTGGATAAGTCTTTGCCACACTCTGCGCTAAAAATACATAAAAACGATTTCAAAGAAAAATAATAAAAATCATAGCCTAAACCAATAAATAGATAATTATAATTATAACTAATGAATAGACCAATCACAATCTAATAGAAATATCCACCTTCGGCTAGTAGATAATTTTTTCAACCTCTGTAGATGTGGATATTACTGCCCATATAGTGCTCAAAGCCTTACTTGCCATCATTAAACGTTCAGAAGGAAAGTCAGAGATATACATATATACCCTCCCTTAGATATGAGGGTTTCGTCTAGTCTCCCAGAAATATGCAAGACTATGTCTATGAGTACAATATTTTGGGGTTTCTTTATGACTCCTGTTTCATGGGCAGCATTAAATAAACAGAGCATGGGGCCTTCAAGAAAGGTAATCACCAAACTGACCTACGAATATATTGTCCATTCTGACAAACCATATGCTATAATGATGGTCGGAAATCTACTCGTAGCTCAAAGCAAAACAAAGCAGGCGGTACATAACTACTTATTTAATAACACATTTTTTCAAATGAAAGCGGAGCTAATAGTTTCCCATTTATATTCAAATCGTAAAGAAATCATAGTTGATTTACGTTTGAAATTCCCAGTATAGTATTTGGGCAAAATGACTTCTTCCATAATCCTGTGCATCGTTTGTTTGATGATCGTAAGGAGTACCCGCAATGGCATTGAATTAACTCTTTATTCAATACCGTACAATCGCAGATGATCTGTCTAAAGATTCGATGCGCTCAACGGATAACCAATAGGGATAAGGAGCAAACCATGTCAGCTGAGAATGATTTTCCATGGTTGCCAGACCCAGAGGTCGAAGAACTCGTTGTGGTGGGCTCAGGGTCGGGCCCCATCGATCACAAGCCCACGTACTGGATGCTTCTGTAAGAGAGTCTCAGTCGCGGCAGTCCTCTTGTCTGCGCATATGTTGCAGACCTACAGACATACAGACAAGTAAATATTAATTGGAAAATATAAAGCACTTATTTCATACATACTCGTGCATTTCAATGGATACTTTAACTCGAGGTAACGCCAGCGTAATACTAATAGTTTGAAGAACAGGATGGGTTCCAATTCAAATCTACGATCCACGGTCTACGTTCAGTACCCACCTGCAGCTTTTAGTCCCCATACCACTGCTGTTTTTCACACACTGATCGAAGCTCGAATATGAGTATGACCTGAAAACTTATATTTGAAAGCAGCCAACGAATTACAAAGTCATGTTGATAGGTTCTCTATGTTTCAAATGCATATTTTCCATTAAATATGAATATATTTTATGGTGGAACGTGAGCGGACGTGCATTTTCCATGTCTCCATTTCTTTTTCCCACAAATAAGCAGTTGGATTTACCGATAATGATGATGATGATATCGAGCATTCATCATATAGTCTCATTTGTCTGAGGGAACGGGTTAACATTGCTGGAATAACGGCCAATAATGCCCATTTCATAAGTCGCATAATTCTAATAGTTCGCTTGAACAGCATTTACGGCACTCACCTGATTTGGACCGTACTTTTAGGAATAAAGCACCACCTAAAAATATGTCTCATTGTTTGGCTTTCGAGGTCTGGACTTCTTACTGTTCTTTTCAATTATCTCGGTATAATACTCTTAACTAGTTCCTAGGACTTTACTCATATACAAATTTCTTTTTTGTTGATATTTTTCTCTGATCCTGTCTTGGTATTACCCTTTTTTACAACAAATCCCTGTCACCATCCACGTTTCCCACCTGGTTGACCGCCTGGTTATCTTCTGTGGATTTATCAATTTTCAGTGGCTAGCCGCCTTCCAAGCTCTGTTCATTTTCTCTCTCTTTCTCTCTATCGGCTATCGATGTAGAGCCGCGCCAAGGGCCGCGGCTCACAAAGTGCCCGCTTGTTTTGCTGCTGTAGGCATGGTCGTCTCCATACGCACAAGGCACAAAGTGCAAATAGGAAAAAAACAAATGCTCCCCCAAAGATTTAATTAGTTTCAAGCTCTGAGCAAAATCCTTTTTCGCCAGGTGAAATCGTATGGACCAACTTTGATACCCAACATTTTCGCCCACATGGGGGTAAATACGTATGTATTTTATATAGTATATATGTATGTATATTTGTCATCTTTTTGTATATATATATATATATATATATATATATGTATGTATATAGATCTGTTTTTGTTGTATGCTCTAAATATATGAAAATATATATATTTTCCTATTTAGTTTCCATGCTGTTGCTTGAACGTTTGGCATTGGCTTTGGTTCAGGATTCAGATTCAGATTCATATTCATATTCAGGTTCAGGTTCAGGTCGGCTTCAGGTTCAAGAGCAGGTTAAGAAAAGCGGATACATCATATCGATATGACTGTGCACGTCCTATAGCTAAACTTGTAATTGTAATTGTAATTGTAATTGCTTTGTGTAGATTTGTAACCGTTTCCATTAGTAGCTTGTCCAGGTCGTCATCTCGCAATTTCGCTTGGATCGTCTAGGAAGAAGTGCGCGGCTGACTGGGTACGTACTTCTCCGATGGCTGGTACTGCCACTGGGCACAGATGGCCTCCTGCTCCGTTTCATTGTAGCCAGCCCTGTGGGGAAAAGGGTGGCAGGTGGCAAAGCGGCGGGAGAGAGACATACAGAAGGGAAGGGAGAGCAATAGTTATGGATAATAGTTCTCAACGAGTTTATTGGAGGAAGTGGAGGTGGTCAACTAGCTAATGGATATGCCGAGCGTGAGGGGGAATTGGAATTGGAATGGGGAACGGGAACGGGAACAGGAGCAGGAACAGGAACAGGAATCGAATCACACATGCATATGGCTAAGTGGACTGGCTCTACTGGCTCTACTGGCAGTGACTACTACTTATGACTACTAATACTACACGGGAACAGTCTTCTGAGCTCTCTCGGCTCCCACCATCAGCTCCAACGAGAGCCGTAGCTACCATAGCCATATGACGACCCTGGCCCTGGCCGCTCGTAGTAGTAGCCGCCTGGCGGCGATCCCCCGAACCGCGGTGGCAGCTCCCTGCTGACGGGCGCATGCAGGCTCTCCCAAAGAAGACGCGGCCGCTGGACCACCTCACGGATAATGTTGACTGCCGCCAGGCCGACGCTGGCGAGCTTAACGCCAAAGCGGCGGGCCGTGAGCTTGGCCGGGGCCAGGGCCGGTGCGGCGGCGGCCAGGGAACGACTTTGCTGCACTGGATGGGCCAGGATCTTGGCTATCAGATTGTCCCCGTGCGGTGGAACATAAAGGTCCGCCTGCCGGAACTCGGCCGGGCACTGATTGGTGCGGTAATAGAAATCCTCGAACCTCTGGTGCGCCGAGCAGGGACTGCGCTCCTGGAAGCACGTCACCTGCACCACATTGTAGAAGATCGCCCCCAAAGTATTGGCCGTCTCCGTGTTGGCCGCCTGCAGGCAGCGCCGGAATCTCGCGTCGCAGTCACAGTGAGAGCGTGTGAAGGTACCCCGGTTACACAATCCCCGCCTGCACTCGCCCACGTTCAAGACATCTGGGCACATGTCGTGCTCGCGACAGCATCTATCCTCCCGCGTATGGGCGCCCAGATCGTCGTAGCTGGTGGCCGCTGTCCCGGGGCCACACCATTTGGTCCCCGGATAGATGAAGCCCAGGCCGCCGCGGAACTCATGACCATAGGAGCCCTGATGCCGGCACACCTCCTCCAGCTCCATTACGGACTCGCGCGGCACCTGGCGGATGCGTCGTGGATCCGACTGCAGCAGCATCCGTTGAATGTCGCCGCTGGAAGAGATTCACCACGGGAAATGGAAGATCTGAGGATATGTGTTTCTATGAGTGACTCACCGATCTCTGTGCATCTTGCAGAAGGGATGTCGGGACGAGAGTTCCACCATCACAGTCATGGTCATGTCCGAGATGAGCACAGCCGATCCGGAGCTAGGCGGCAGCGTCGCTCCTAGCCACAGCAGCAGCACCGCCAACGGCAGCGCCTCCTTCATCGTCCTGCCGGCTATAAAAGGGAGAAGGACGAAAGAAGCAGACAGAGAGCTGGAGTGAGTGATGTGCTTGGACGAGCTGTTGGACCGACAATGGTATGTGGGCCAATCATTAGCAGCTGAATGATGATCGCCCGCAACTGGTGATTTTGCATTTCTATGGCCCATAGATATGGTCTGACCTCTGGCCGGCCACTCACAGAATCCCCCGACGGCACACTGTCGCCAGCTCCATTCGAATGCGGCATCGCTATCCACCCTGGCCCTGCGAGCCCCTTCCCGCAAACTATTGAGCCACTGTAAAGCGACGATCAAAACAAAAGGCAACACAAAACAAATGTGAAAAAAACCGCCACAAAAACGTCCAAACGACGAAAACAATTTGCAAAACAAGAAGAGAAGGAAGTTTGCGGAAGTTCGGCAACCGAAACTTTTGATACCCTTTCAGGTACCCATCGTTCCTACATATGTTACATCCGAAACGGCTGTTTATCCGTGGAGGCATTTTCAATTATTTCATCCAATTTCAACAAAAGTTTCCCTAGAGCAGAAAGGATAAGGAATAATACATACATACATATGTGTTACTGCTAACATCTGCCCAAGAAACATAATACCCTCTGTCAGGGTATCACAAAAGACGATGGATTATAATGAACGGTAATATTGCGTGGTGTGTTGCGGGCAGGGAGCGAGAGAACGAACAGCCGATCAGTAGAGCGTCATGGGGGGGAGGTGGGCAGAGGGAGAGAGCGCGAAAACCTCGGACGAGCGACCTACCCCAAAAGCCCGCTCTTTCAGTCAGGAAGACGCTTGAGTGCGGCTAGTATTTATGTATAAACGCTGTCGCTTGCCGCTGGCCGCCGCTTTTGTGGGTCAGTTGAAGGTGGAGGCGTCAGCTTGTTACCAATTCTTGTGCTTCTTCTCTTCTTTGCTTTTGGCCAACTCGAAAAGGTGAAGGCCAGAACCGGCTAGGTCTGTCCATCTCTTGTTAATTAGTCAAAGTAGATGACGCGAGCCGCGCACCAAACCGGGGATCGGTTCACTATAAGAGTTGGATTCTACTCCATGCCACCACACCTTAACGTTATTATTTGGTTACTTCTATAGCCAGGCCAAGGAGCTATGTATGTACAAATGTACTATTTTACCCATCACGTTCCGCTCAGGTTTAAAGTGAGAAAATAATTAATGATGACAGTTTGTAGCCGCTTATTATAAGTATTATTTATGTTGTTTGCCCAATTGTTTATTGTTTTCTCAGTGCGGGCCTGAGAATGACCGCGAGAGTAAGAGTGAGAGTGAGTGAGCCAGCTGTCCTCACTGTGTACATACACACATACATATGTACATTTGTAAATGCACCTGTGGGGGAGCGTGAGAATGTGCCGTGTGCATTGTGCGTGCGAGTTAGTAAACTCTGCGGCCATTGTTTGAGTGAGCTGTGGAAGCAAGCGGAGCAAGAATACGGTAAAGAGAGAGAGAGAGAGACTGGTGTGGTGTGATGGCAGGACTGCTCTCTGAGCGGTTCTACATACGAATATGTTCTTTACACTAAATCTTGTCAGGTTGTTATTAACATTCTTTTCACTCGCATTCATCTATTCATTTGCCTCTCACTCCCACTCACCAGGACTATTTACACACACATGTGCGTTCGATGACAGCACTTGTTGTCTCTTACCATCCTCTCTGAACGACTCTCTCACCAACAACAGAAACAACGGCCAGAAAAGTAACACAGAGCTTGAGTAAATTGTGAGTGCAGGTGGAACCGCAGCAGGGAGAGCAGAGTGCCTTGAGCCTGTCACTCAACCCACCACCGCTCTCAATGAAGTAAAAGAGACAATACATAACGATCAATCCCAATTTCGCATTAATTATCGCACTGACAAGTGACAACAATGTATTATAAATCTATAATCTATTATTAGATCTTTGATTGCCAATCGGTTCTACCAGTAAACATAACGAATTAACCATGCTTAACAGCTGACCTAATCAATTTGCAATCACCAAAGAGTGAGGCATCTCTTCTGCTGCCCCTGCCCCTGCCTCTGCCTTTGCTTCTCTTCTCCTTCTTTTACGGCATTGGCTTATCTTCTGAGCGATCTCCAACTACGTCGCCGTTTGCTGGCGTCGTCACCATTACCGTTCGCATAATTTTCAATGTCAATGCTTTTGCTTTTGCTTTTTAATTTCATGGCATAATAAGCCATGGGGCCCCCTGTCTCCGTCTGTGTAGCCATCGCAGCTGCTCCCTCTCTCCCCGCCGCCCGCATGTCAAAGTGTGGCAAAGAGTGCGAAAGAAAACGAAAACAGAAAATGAAGCCTGGCTGTAGAAGCCGAAAAATTTGATACCCTTTGAAAATTATTGATACAAAAAATTGTGACCATTTGTATCACTTTTTTTAATTTTAAGCTAAGAAGAACACACGTTCTTCATGAATTTTCATTTTAAATCGGCTTCAAAGCTAAGAGACTCCCTATTGTACATCTTACTTTTGTTTCGTTCACTGCCCGCCTTGAAAGGGTATCAAGAAAAAGCTCAAAAGCGAATCGAGATCGATCGCTGGCTTTGCATGCCTGTAAGTGTACTGGGCTTCGACGCTGATTTATTTGTGTGTGTGCGTACAATGACCGCTGGATGCCTCTCTGCCTGTCTGCACCACCCCTCCTCCTGCTGGCGGAGCACTTGAGCCGTTTATAGATCTTTCGTGTATGCTCAAAAACTATAACTCTTGTTTTATTGGCGCCTCCCAAAACTGTCACTCAGCAGAAAGAGATCAACATCAGATCAGACTCAAACACCCGATGGTAGTGTGTGTGTGTGTTTGTTTTTGGGGGCCATTAAACCTCGGGGAATGTGCCTGTACCTTGGTTTATGCCTGCCAGAAAAACGAATGAACTTTGGCTCCCACTCCACACTGCTGGTGCTTCTGGACCTAGCCCTAGGCGGAAATATCTTCCCCTAACTAGTCCGCCCGGAGGGGGGACAGGCGTGTCTCCGATCCATACATCATCAATCAATGCAGCTGTGTGAGTGAGTGTCTCCTGTACGGGTAACAGTCTGCAGCACTGGGAGCCCTTCACTCTTAACGCATCCGAAACTGGTTTCAGGCAGCAGCACAAAAGTCTGTTTGCATTTTGAATGTCACGCTGTTGTTATTGTGGTTATTGTTGCAGCCGCCAACTGATTCTGAGTGAGCGTTGCCATGTAACAACAATAAAAACTCGTAATCCCCCCGAATCCCCAATGCCCCCATGCCGTCCCCGACAAGAGCACACGGCGAGACATGTGTGTGTGCGTACTGTCTGCTGCGGTACGTGGTAATTGCTGGACGATGGACGCTACCACAGCCCCACACAGATAGCCATCTCTGTAATTGCCGGAGCAACCGGAGACGACAACCTTCCGACGTGCTCGACTGTGACCTGGCCCAAAAGGAACCTGTCCTTGTCCATTTTCTGATATTGGGGTCAAGTTGAAGATCAGCAGCAGCAGCAGCAGTTGCAGAAGCAGACACAAACTTTCTAGGATCTGTATTTAGGTCGATCGATTTATGGCATATCTATAGGCACACAGGCAAACAGACAAACACCTCGCTTTGTACCGGGAACCAGATGGAACGAAGACGGGCCATCCATCAAGCGATGGTACGATCGAACGTTGGGTGGATCGGGTACGGATACACGGATCGGATCGCATCGGATCGGACTCGATTGGATTGGATGGACAGTGGCGGTCATTGAACGCCTTCGCCGAAGGTCGCCCCATACGAGCAGAGACAAAAGATATGCACAGTCTCGATCGGAAACTGAAACTGAAAGCGACCCCCAGGCGCTAATTGCCATGCAATAGAGGAAACCCAATCTCACACGGCCTATGCGGTGGATGGGGGTGGCACGGCAGTGTGGCAGTGTGGCAGTGGCAGGGGAAACTATGTGATGGCTGGGGGGTAAAGCCAATCGGAAGTGAGCCAAGAACAAAGGTGTTTACTTTCGCAATTGGCCAACGGATCGTCGAAGGGGGTCTAGAACCAAAACACTGTACATACAGTACATCCACCGGCCGAACACGAGGGTAAATGACCTTCTCATCACCCCCCGCAAATCCCCCCAAGCCCCACCAAAGACTATCAGTTCATTCTACCAATGTGTGCTAATCACTGAGTCAATTTCGCAGCTTGTCGAGGTAATGTCTTGTCAAAGATGAATGTGCGAAAAGCGCCCATGGGTGCAGGGGGGGGCAATCTCGGTATCTGGCCGATCGGCCCCACAAATATTTGGCCACATCGCCCAGGCTAGAGTCTAGTGTCCACAATTCCGCGACTCAAAAATGGAGAGGTGTTTGCCATGCAAATGCCAGACGTTCTGTTGGGACTTGGGGTGCGGTTTGGGTGGGGCTTTTGTATCCAAGAGATGATGTTCCAGCTGCTGTCATAACACCCATCTACAGATCTACATACTATGTATGTAATGTTGTATCAGTAACATCTCAATCACATTCAATTAGTTACGTAAAAACCCTTTCGATAATATCGATCAAGCTGATTCAATCACAATCAATCAATTACTTATTTATCTTGTATTTTGCTGTATTTTGTAAGCAATAAATATTAGTTATATTTCCCTCTAAAGTTCCTTTTCCATTCCATACGATAACGTTTGTATTAGAGATCCTTTTCTCATTCTACTTTCTTTGGAAGCTTTTTTTATAAAATCAAAGAAGAACCAAACCAACAGTAACCAAAATCAAAAAGAAACAGAAACAGAGAGTTATCCTATATACCCTTTTATGTGCAAGTATCATCTATAATTTTTCCTAAGGAAAACTGTCAACTTTCCATTTCTTCGATCAGGTCTTTAGGCTCCATAAGAAATGTGCCGTAATTCTTAATCATTCCTTTCAAAAGTTTTTCATTGCTAATTTCAACATCTTTATACAAATAATTTAGTTTTATTTCAGAATAAGGATATTCTGAATATGTATCTTTAAAAATCTCTAAAGTTCCTTTTGTGCATTCAAGCCGTTTAAAATTGTTCCTTTTAATGTTTTTATCCTTCAGATATAGAGAATATTACTCTATGAAAAAAAGACTTCCTCAGGGACTCTCTCGGCTTTTCAACCCTCTCTCTCTCTCTCTCTCTCTCTCTCTATAGAGCTTACAGTTTTTCCACATTTGTTCTGTTTAACGGTTTTTCCCACAATTTACGCTTTTCCGCCTTTCACTCTTGCATCCCAAATGTGTGTCTGCTTTAATCACAAGGCCGACTGGTTGCCTTCACCTATTGACATTTGGCCCACAACACACAGGCCACCCCACCCTCACCCTCCTGACTGTCAGCCTGCTCTGGCCCCACCCCCAGTCCAGGCCCACACACCCTCGCCGTGGCCTTCGTGCGTAAATGACCTTCAAAAGGCACCAACACCATCACCACCGCCAGCGCCAGCAACACCAACAAGAAGGACACGTGTCTGCACTTCACAACACAGGAAAAAACAACAGGAAACACAACGCAAAACAATAGAACAAAAATGGTTCGAATATCCTTTTTAACCGTTTCGACCGATTCAATTTACCTGATACGGTTCAAAAACAAAAAACAACTGTAACGAAATGGGCTCTTGCTTTTGAAGGGTTTTGTTCGCTTTTTTATGGAATTGAAATTTGGGTTTCCTTTTTCTGGAGAGAGCTGCCACAGGACGGCAGCAGGGTCTACGGGAAGGAGGAGGACGCGTTAGAGGTGACGACGATGCTCGGAGCAAAACATTTCCGCGACGCGTTTGCGGCGCAACTGAACTTGATTCTGGCGCGTCGGGCCATGTTAAACTTGGACTTGGCCAAAAAAAAAAAAAATAAAATAAGAGAAAAAGAGAAAAATACAAATTGAAAAGCAGCCGCCGCCGACGACGACGACGGCGACAGCAGCAGCAGCGGCGGCTAAGAAACAAATTTACAAAAACAAGATCCGCCGCAGCAGCAACAGCAACGGCAACGGCGGGGGAAGCAGCAGGCAGACGGACTAGAAGCTTGACGCCGCCGCCACCGAAAGCCGACGGAAGCTGCTGCACTGGGAACATGCCATGGGCGTAGCCAGAAGGATATGCAAAAATATCCAAATATTCTTTCGCACCCTCATAACGCTACCTCTGTCTCTCTCTCTCTCTGTGGAGTGGTTCTCCTCTTGGATGCCCTTGGGCTACGCCCCTGGACACGCACGCCCGCAGGCACAAGGTGCAAAATCGAAGATGAAGCGCAGCGTCCAAAAGCGGCCCAAACAAAGCCAAAGAATTGCAAAGCCAATCGAAAGCTTCCACTCAACCCGTTGCTTCAGGAAAGCTCAAGACTCAATATGGATTTCACGGTCAATCGAAAGCTTATGATCCAAGCTTTTGTCACATGCGGTTAAAGTCACGGCTAAAACGTAACCGTTTCGATAACCGTTTGGCGCGCAAATAGAGCTTATTTTCATTTTGAATCTCTTGACCACTTGGATATACCTCTAAGAGCTTACAGAATGAAACGCTTCAAAAAGTATACCAAATTGCAGGATTCTGTTTACAGTCTCTACCAGATCCAATATGACACCATTATTTCTTTCGCTTTGTAATTATTCACAAAAAAGGGTGTGTGAGAGAGAGACAGAAAGTGAGTAAGCGGCGTGGCCACGCTGCGTAGCCACTGCAAATTGATTTGTTCCTTCTGGCTATAATAATAATCAGATTTGATCCAGCAATCTGGTAGATATAGTCATTCTGTTCAATTCCCTACAAATTGGCCACTGAATCGGAAGTAAGGCACTCTTGTATCCTTAATTATTTCAAATCCTCAGTGAAATGTTGGAAATGCACCAAAAAAAAACCGCCTCTCATATGTACAGCAATCGATCAGCTAGGATATTATCCCTCCATCGATTAAGAACCACAAAATGTTGGGGGTTTGGGGGGCGCATAATATATAGAAATTGTATGCATTTATTGAGTACACAATAGAGTGTGGTGTGGAGACAGCTGGGAATAAAGAAAATACACGGACTCTAGATCATGGAAAAGTTTCAGTTTATGAACCGTTTCGTGCTGATATTTACAGAAATCAAAGGCCTTTTTTCACATTGGGGCACATTGTAAAATTGTATAAATTTATTTAATATACATAGTGTATAAATGTGTGTGTGTTTTGTTTTGCTGTGAGGGCGTTCTAGAAAAAAGCAAATGCATACGGCGGATAGTATGCTATTGCGGGGGATTATGTCTTAGAGGCTATGCAAAAAAAAATAAAATAATGTATATATATCTACATATATATATGTACATATATAGTTGTATCCAATGTCTTAAGAATAGTGTTTACCCAATTAAGCAAAAAAATAGGAGAGCCAACAAAAATTCTAAAGTTATCGCGTATAGATACAGGTTTGCTTTTTTTTTTTGTTACGAATTACAAACCAAAATTTAGGCTTAGACTTGGTTCGGTTTCAGTTCTGTTGTTGTTTTGCCTTGGGAGTTCTCATCGATTGCCCTCTACTTGTTCTTATAAATGTTGCTAAATGTTAGACCATTTCTATACAGAGACTCTTAAACTAAGGACTATAGACTATAAGCTATTGATTGGTGTTAGTTCTCTTTTATTGTTACTGTTGCTGTTTCCATTGCTGCTTGTTGGATAATTTGGTTTATTGTGGCGGCCAGATAGATGATGAATTGAACAAAAGGACTTTGTTAGCGGATAAGCAAATGAACGATTGAGAGACTGGTCATCTGTCTGGAGATGCACTGACTGTACCACACAAGATGCCATATCTCCTGCTCTCTCTCGTATAACAGATATCCGTAACTAAATGAACACTTTACAATAATGTTAACATAAAATTTTGGTAAATCTCTACTCGATTTCATTGCTTGCTTATCGTCGGCTTGGTTGCTTCCTTGCTTTAGTTGCTGCTTGATTTGATTTATTGATTGATTGATTGGCTGCTAGTTTTGTTGCTTGGTGTGGATTTTGTTGGTTTCGTTTTTGTTTTGGTTGCCTTTGGCGCCTCTCTCAGTCTTCGTGGCAGTGTGCTGGTCCCCCAACATGGCCAACAAGCCCCCACACAACATGTTGGCGAATGGTGTATGTGTCTGTATAAGTGGTGTGTGGTGTGTGGTGTGGTGCGGTGCCGTTTGGTGTCGTGTAGAATCTATCTGATGTTTGCAAACAAGTTAAGGACAGACTTGTTCTCCTTCTGGCTGCGCGCCTTGCTGAACACGTTCCAGAAGCGCAGCGTTTCATCGCCGGCGCCCGTGACAATGGCTTCGCCATCGGGACTGAGCGCCAGATAGAGCACACGGTACGAATGACCAGTCAATTTGGCCACCTGCGTCAGCGATGGGTACTTCCACACCAGTATCTGGTTCTGGGAGTAGCCGTGCGTGGAGACCAGCTCCGAGGAGTGCTTGGACCAGGCCAGATTGCACACCTGCGACCCAGTGTCCACGCACTGCATGGGCTGGCCGGTCAGCGTGTTCCAGAATCGAATGCAACGATCTGCCGTCCCGCCGCCGCTGGCCAGCAGTCCGTGATGGTGCGGCGACCAGGCAATGGCCTTCACAGCGGCCATGTGCTCCGTGTACGATTGCACAGGACTCACCGAGTGCTGGTTCCACACATACAGGCGATTGTCGTTGCCGCCGCTGGCCAGGTACTGGTTATCGGGTGACCACTTGAGGCCGCACACCTCCTGACGGTGGCCGGCCAGGCGGCGTTCGGACTGGAGTTGTGGTGTGCGCGTGTCGCGCTGGATGATCCAACGGTCGCGCGATCCACTTGACAGGATGTCACTGTTCCAGGCCAAAGCGCCCACGCGGGCCGAATGGCCATTGAGTTTGTTGATCTGCTTATTGGCGGCCACGTCCCAAACGGTCACATAGCCATGATGGGTGCCCACGGCGACTGTATTACCCCGCTCGTTCCACGACACCGAGGTCACGGTGTTTGAATCCGGACTGAGATCACACAGGCGTGTCACCTAACGAATGAAAAATAAGAACATTAGTGGGGATTCCTCTTGGAGGTTGGTTTTAAGGACTCACCTGACTGGTGCAGGCACTCCAGAGATAGACACAGCTACCCAGACCCACGGCAAGGACATTCTGCGAGGACCAATCGACCAGATTCAAATAGAAATCATCCTGCAGCTCCGGTGCGTCCAGCACCTTGAATGGAATGCGAGAGATCTTGCGTGTGGCCTTCCGGGGCGAACGCAGTAGCTTCTGGCTCTTGGCGCTCACCGGCGACAACGAGTATGGGCATTCGCCATTGTAATCCTGCAAAACAAGAGAAGAGAAAACCGAAAGAGTGTGAGCAAGATGGCTATTACGGTGTTTTAGTTTCTAAGCGGTGGTCTTTCTTTCATCAGCGAGCTGTCGTTCCAGTTGCAGTCGCCCGATAAATTACCAAAGCAAATTTATACCAATTTCGTATCTATGGGCATTGGAAAAAAGGTAGTCGCTGGTTTTGTTTGCCTCGAGCGTACTTGGGGCGGCAATTAACGCCTCGGTGCTAAAAGCAATGACCGCGACTGTCCCCTTCTCCCCCACACCCAGCACTGCTTCGCAGAGCGGAGCTCCCACAAGCAACGGAAACTATTACTAACTGGCATTTCAATTTACATTTGGCACGCATTCCAATTTCGGGCCCCTTCCCTTCCTTCCACTTGGCTGCCACACTTCGGGGAGCACTCTTTACAATTTAATTTTAATTCATTTATTTTTGTGTGTTTGTATAGAAAATGCGAGCAGAATGTGTGTTAAGCGTATGCGTATGGGTACCCTAGGCCTACCCCTAGGCCCTTTTTCCCCACCTACCCATCCACCTTCCCAATCCAGTAGCAGCAGCAGCAGCAGCAGAAGACGCGCGACCACTTACGCAATGTTCGCATTTAAAATGCGTAAAATGCGTAAACTACGGGGCGGCGGTGGGAAAGACAACACGCAATGTAAGGCAAAATTGTACGTGCCTACGAGTGCAATGCAAAGCAAAAGAAGAAGATGAAAGAAGAGCTTGGCTTAACTGTAAATCGAATGCAATCTCCATGCATGTACTCCTAAAGAAAGAGCGAGAGATGAGTAGTAACAGCCACGGGAGTGGGGGGAGGCGCAAATCAGTGGAAACGGTACTGAGAGTACGAGAGTAAAGAGCGGCTCTGCGGCTCTTGAGTGGAAGTAGGGAGCTAAATGGTACCGTTGGTGCTATGATGAATGAGTGAAAGAGAGAGCACTACGAGCTGCTGGAACGAGGCTTCTTGAGTGGAAGTGGGAGGAAAAGGAGTGTTGTGAGTGGCAGTAGGGAACTAAATGGAACCGTTAGTGCTACGATTAATGAGTGGAAGAGAGAGCACTACGAGCTGCTGGAACGAGGCTTCTTGAGTCGAAGTGGAAGGAAAAGGAATGTTGCGAGTGGCAGTAGGGAACTAAATGGCACCGTTAATGGTTCTTGGCATGCTTTTTGAGTGGAAGTGAGAGAGGTACAATTAGCTCAGTGGCTAGTGAGTTAATATTTAGTGCAACCGCATGGCGTGCGGTCCATGAGTGCTTTCGAGTGAAAGGTAGTCCATTGCAGAGAAGTTATGGAGCACGGAGATCATTATTTCAATGTTTTTTTCTTTTTTTCCCCGCACATTTGCTTCGCTTGGTGTCAAAAACAGATACAACCCACACGCCAGCAGAAAACTAGTTACATTTTGTTCACCTTTTCTATAGAACTCCATATCGCTTACATCATCCACCTTTCCATTCCATTCCTGTCCATTCATCCATCATCGGTATCTGAATTATTTCGAATAGCATTTGTCATTGTGTGTTTGGGTATTTGGTCAGGTTCCACGCGTTTCACGATTCCGTTCTCCGATAAAAAGAGAGCAAACATCCCGACAAACACAAGTATCCCACACTCCACCCCACCCCATTTCATTCTCCATCCAAAAAAAGTCGGGTTTCGCCCCTCCAAAAGATAAGGCAACAAAAAAAGAAGGAAAACACGAGAAAGCTTTGACCTGTTGGGCTGAAGAGGTAACCCCTCCTCATGCCAAATGCCCCATACCATCTAGACAGACGTCATACCAAGACTCTTAATTCGTTTAACAAATTAAAATTTAATTCAATTAACATGCGATAGGGAGAAGGCAGGGGAAAAGAGACCCACAGATGAGACAAACAGACTCTTAATTACATTTTTGTTTTCAGATAGACTTTGTGCGTGTGTGTAGAGACCTTTAATGGTCTCACTTTACACTTAAAAAAACCACAAAAATACACGCCAAAAAAATCCAATAAACATTAATGGAAAGGAATGCTTTTAGACACCCTTTCGAGTCATTAGATGGCTCTTCCAAAAATTTTAGAAAAATAAATCTTAATTGGCGAGACTTCCTCTGAAAGAAATTTCACATGTCAGGGATATATTCCATATCCATATAGCATTATCAAAGATCGTTCCATGATATACTCAACATATTTTCCTTTACCTTAATCCCTTTTATTATCGAAAATATATGTATGTTACCTTATAACCCACAATGCCCATATGTTCCTGAAGGGTATATTTAATGGCTCTCTTTTCGGGCCTTTGTGCTTCCAAACCATTTTTCTGTGGAATGTTACACACCGAAAAGCAGTTAAAATAGCCCCATCGTCCCATAAAGCGTACAAGCAACTGCCATTAAATTTAAATGTTTTTCGATGCCACCGAAAAAAGCGAAGAGACGGGGGGACTGGACTGGACTGGACTGGAGTGGACTGTTGGTAAGCCTATTAGAAATTCAATTGTTAAAACGCGTGAAGCTCAAGTAC
This sequence comes from Drosophila persimilis, assembly GCF_003286085.1. Classification (NCBI taxonomy): domain Eukaryota; kingdom Metazoa; phylum Arthropoda; class Insecta; order Diptera; family Drosophilidae; genus Drosophila; species Drosophila persimilis. Next base: position 709,428 of record NW_020825356.1, read on the forward strand.
AGGCGGAGGGGCAGTGGAGAACGGGGCATACACTGGCGATGTTTATCTGTAGTAGTAGCGACCTCTCTGACAAATGGCAAAAGGAAATCCAAAAGCTTGTAACTGATTCAAATCTTTTGCAAAACGCAAACACACAGTTTTGGATGCCCTTTCTACACACACACACACACAAATACCATATGTATCTCATGAAAAGTGAAAGCTTTGCCTTTCCGCTCCTCCCGGAATCAAGCAACAAATCAATCTGTCCCAGAGAGAGAGAGAGGGAGAGAGAGCATGAAGCACTAATCGGCAACAGTCTGTCGATAGTTTTTAAAAATCGATAAACAAGAATATCTACCACTTCGGCCCTTAAAAATCTAATAGAAATTACCCTCTGGCCCTCACGCATTTTGCGTCTCCTTTTTGTAGGCCTTCTTTCGTGTTAGTAATGCTTTTTCGGCAGTTGATTTGTTCTCTCTTTCTCTCTCTCTCTGATAGCTAACAGCGGTGGGTACTGTACTTTACATTGCACTCAAGCACAGGCCTCATTCATTCATTCATTCGAACAAAAAATTCAAATTTTTTAGCTTGCCGGCCGGCATTTCTTTTTTTTGTACCTCTACTCAAACGCTACTGCCTCTTTTTTTTTTTTGTTATACCCCTCTTTTATTTGTATTCTGGTTTTGAGGCACAGAATGTATTTCCTTTTTGTTGATGTTGGGGCCGCTACTTATGGGAAATTTGCATAGAGAATCATTCTTTTATGGATCAGGGTTATGCAGAATACAAAATCTCAAACTTTAAATATTCGATTAAAACGTATCTAGAAGATTCTTTAACCAAAAAGCACCACCCATACCGATTAGCCTACCGATCTGTCAAGGGTATCAAACGTGGCGTTGGAAGAATATCTGACAGCCATCCTCTCTCTCTCTGGGTCTGGGTCTGTGGGCGGCGCTTGGGGCACAGGCTTATAAATTAAACAAATAAACAACCAACCAGCGAAGATCCGAGAACAGTACGAGAAAAGGGGAGACTGGGGAGCTGGTAGAGAAGCCCAAGCTTCTCCGTGAATCCACAGCCAGATAGACAGACAGTGAGGTGGAGGAGACAGTGAGAGAGAGGGAGAGCTATGTTAATGGTAATTTGAACCTGTCGCGAGCTCGGACCAACTTAATCACTGCGAAGGCACCGCCAGAGGTAGAGCCACCATCAGCAGCAGGAGCAAGCACCACCACGAAAATAGTCATCGTTAATGCGATGTTAATGCAAATGTCTGCTGCATAAATTAATAATTATAATAAAAAAAAAGATTCAACAAACAATAAAAACGACCAGATTTTTGTTGGTTGGTTTTTTTTTCTTTTTTTTTTTTTTGGGCCCATGTGGAGAGTGGTTTTTTCTATAATTCTCTTAATGGCTATTCGAAATGGTCGGACACGACACATAAAGAATGGGGGGAATGAACAGGTGCACGAAATAATCGGGCGAGGGGTGTGGTGGTTTGTGATGGTTTTTATTTTTAATTTTTTATTTTAGTACAAGCTAAAAATTCTTGTTGAATCGTGCAGAACCGTGAGTGAAGATTCAAAAGAAATAAGCGAAAGAATTATTAGAGAAGCAGAGACCAGGATGCGTTTGGATTCGGCCACCAAAAACATAAATCCACATTAGAGGTCACGCGCCATGCTGCAGCGCCCCTCGGTCGGGGCATTCATTCAATAGAACATCAAAAAGTGAAAAAAAAAACAAAATTAAATATCACGCGTCTTGCAGCAGGGCTTCTCGGCTTGGCTTCTTTTATCAACGGGATCATACATTATCGGATTGATATCATAATTTAACATGATAGATCATAGGCCATCTATCATCATCTATTAGATGCCTATAATGAATGTATTCCATCCGAGAACACGCCCTCAAAGTGCCCAGAGAATAGCAATATTCAGCATTCTTAATGAATCCCCAAAAGCCCAAAGCAATTGAGGGATTGCCAATCCGCCAGAGGTCCAATCAAAACAATAGCAAATGTCCAAAAAAGTGTTGAGACCATTTATTTTTCGTGGCCAACTACTGTTGTGGGGTACAACGCCTCGGTGGGCGATACGTGTGGCAGAGAAACGATGGTGCTGGCTGGCAGTGTGCCCCAAAGCGACCAAACCGACCAAAGCTACAGACAGACGAACAACCGCCCATTATTTATGACAATAACTTTGCGACCGCACATAATTGAATTACATATTATTTGTTATGACTCTTATGAGAGGAAGGAAGGCACCCGAAGCCCCCGCATGGTCTTGAGCACGGGCTGACTGGGGTGTGGCCCACAAAGATAGATATATAGATATAGTCGCGTTAATTGTGGGGGCGTGATGTAGATGAATGGCCAAAGATTTCAATGGCTGAATGGAGTGAGTGATTGTGGCCCAAAAGCCATCGGAATCATTCGACAGTTGCCAAACATTTGACCAAAAACCAAAGCAACGGAAACCTCTCTATTTGTTAGACCCCCACTCTTCACGCTTCTCCTACTCCTTCTTATATTCCATTTGGCATCCATTGGGGTTAAACGAGTACACAGCCGCCGTCGCCACACAGATCTCCACAGCTATTGACTCAAGTGTCGTTTTAGACCACTGAAGTAGTAGTTGGAGTAGATGCTGGCTGGCATGCCATCGGCATCGGCATCGGCATCGGCATGGTCCGGTTCGATTCGATTCGGTGTGCAGTCCACACTGCTACATGGGGTGTACCCTTCCCTTTTGGCCACCAGATATTATGGAGTGCCAGCGAAGAAGAAACTAGCCGATGGGCACTGCTGCATGACATATTTTTGGACAGCTTTTGTTCCTCATCTGCATTCCAACGAATTCTAGTCTCAGTTTTCTTTAAGAAATCGTGGGCATGGATTCGAAAATATTATCTATAATCATCGATTGGGGGAATAGTCTCCAAGTCCAAGTCTTTCCATATTCCTATCGCTTATGGGAAATTTGTACAGCGCATCAATGTGTCTGATATTTGTCCTCTGAAATCCTTCAAAGGGCAGATTTCTTAGAAATCCTTAGACATCTATCTATGAGCATTATTCGAACTATATTCTGTGGATCTTTAGATCGTGATCTACTCACCCCTCAGGGTCAGGGACAGAGACATAGAGTGAGAGTGAGAGTATTTCAAAGTGTGTTTTCTTATGTGTTCCACGCTTTTGTCTTTCATTTAATTTCTCACTTGTTTGTTTCCCATTCAGCGGGGAATGCTCTTTTTGTTGTGGGCTTTTGGTGGCGGTTGCTTCTGCTGTCATCCGGCAACGTGTCAGCTGTCAAAAATTAGTCAAAGCAAAAGTCGCTGAGAGAGAGAGAGAGAGAGAAGGGAGGCAGGGCAAGACCGAGAGGCAGCCTAAGCAAATGGTCAGCGCAATTGAAGAAACATAAATCTGTTAAGCGGGCAAATATTTCAGGATTTCAGTCAAAATAATTACGAATGATGATGACCCGAATCTACAAGACAAGTGGCAACAGTTTTTTTTTTCGTTTTCGTTTTTGACCCTTGAACACTTGAACAATCAGTCCATAGATGGGAACCAACTGTGAACAATGGAAACGGCTGTGGCAATAGCACACATCAGAAATAGATAGAAAGATAGATAGATAGATAGATCTATCTGTCTGTGTGTCTGTCCGTAAAGATACGAAAGAGAGCAGCAGCATCACGCACATTGAAATCAAAGTGTGTTAACCTCGAGGTTTCAGTTTTGGTTGAACAACTTTTCCCTCGGACTCTGGTCTTGACTTAGGCCTAGGCCTAGGCCAAAAGCAAAACAATTTTCAGCCAAAAACCGGTTACCGGTCTCTGCAGTCCATCTATCCCCATGGATATGGGAATCCGTGATCAATAGAAGCGAAATGAGAGACGGATAGACGAAGACCTGCTGTCCAAGGCTTTTCCAGCAATGCAATAGCAACTTTCCACAAGAAAAGCATTGGCAGAAATTAAGGGAAGATAAGTAGAGGATGATCCAAAGGAATAAGAGCTAAAACACGAGACAGGACTTGAATTCGGGAGGGAATCACATAAGACCTGAAAGGAAAATAGCAAAAGCAGTAGAGAGCGGGATCCCTACGAAAGAGAGCTGACCGAGGGGCACTGCCGCATGACATCTAAACTGTACAGAGAGAAAGCTCTCGCCAGAACTTTCAGACATGATTCTACAGATAGAAAGAAAGACTTGGAGGCAGCGTTGCCGGGCCAAGCTTTGCCTTCGGTTCATTCAACTTTTGCGTCTGGGAAAAATTAGAGCCGACCACCGGGCCACCGGTCAATCCAATTAGCACCGACTGCAAATTCAATTAAATGCATTCTGCGATCGCCACAGATACACAGTGTACACCGCCGCCAATCAAGAGACACGACAGAGCGCTCTCTGCCGAGCTGCTTCACAAAGAGTTCGGGGTTCAAGTTCAGTTCACTGGGTTCACTGGGTGCACTGGGGGACCATGGGAAATGCGGAGAGGGGGAATGGGGGGGGGATATGCGGAGACTCACCTGCTTTGTGGGGGATTGATATTTGAAGAGGCTCCGCTTTGCTGCTGGCGTATAGGCATTCTCGTTGCGCTCCTCACCGGCGGTCTTCACATCATCGATGGCCGTGCCCAGGAGCTCGTTCTTCAAGAGACACGAATAGGCCAGACTATCGCGTGCCGTCTCCCCACAGTCCCGCTGCTTCTTGCTCGTCTGTGGTGAGTTATCATTCGACTTGTTGATCGACGCAAAGTTTGTCTGCCAATTGTTGTTGGCCCTGCAGCACACGAGAGGAAAGAACGAATTAAATTAAAATGTTAATTGGAAAAAGAATTAATTGTATTCGTATGGTGATACGGACGCGGCTCCGGCTATACAGTGGCAAAAGAACAGGGCAACACTAGACAAACATTTCTCTATTTTTAGTATAGCTATATCTTTCGTTCTGCAATGTTCTCTAATCTCCTATAGTTCGAGTGTAGACGTTGAAGCGCTGTACAAATTTCCCATGAACGAATTGTCCATTCATCCATTCGGATGACTGCAGATGATACTCGTATTGATTCGTGGTAGATCACATTCCTTACGATTTTTACGATCAGAGGCCGGCCAGGAGTTGTTAGTTATTTTAAAGACTTTAACGACTGTTTTATCTATCTATCCATTTATCTACATATATATCCATTCATCTATCTATCCCCTTATCTATCCATCCCTTTATCTATCTATCCATCTATCATATCATATAGATCATATCATGCTACGATTGAGAAACAGACTTAGCATCTAGGGTACAGAACCAAAGAAGGATCGAGGAAGAACAGTCTAAGCCTCCAGAGGTGTAGCAGGCAACATCGAGAAGGGGCGAAGATAAACTGTAGATGGCGGGATCGGGAATGGAATATTGTGTATATAAGAAAGGTTTGCTCCGTGCTACCGCATTGTCCGCCACAGCGAAACGGGCACAGGGCACAGCTAGTTCACAATATCATCTATCTATACTATCTAGACCATTTATCTATCATCTATACCAGCATCGAACCAATCCTAGCGCTTTCTAGGCTAGTCCTAAATGAGTCTCCCAACGACATATTTGTGCGATTGTAATTCCCAAAGTGCTGGTCGGTCGGTGGGTATATGGATATGGCATATCAAAGATATTGAGCTGTCTTTTCCCGTGTATGTTTATGGAAGCGTGGAAACCTTCGTTTCAATTTGCTGCGAAATCATTTCGTTCCCCTCCCCAGACAGCAGTAAATAATTTTATGCAAACGCGTTCAAATTCCACCCCACTCTGGCGGCGTATTGTTATTATTTTTTTGCCCCATAAAAACATAAAAAACGTGTGCAACGTGCAAACAAAATTATTGACGGTCAAATTGTGCAAAATTCGCACAAAAAATAGCAACAACAACAACAAATAGCGTTAATAATTTGCCATGAAATTTTGGCCAAGTGTGAGAGAATTCTAACCCATTGTCCCCCAAGTTCCAGACCCAGACCCAGACCCATACCCAGCCCCACCCCACGGATTGGATTGCATTGCACTCTTCGTGTTGAAAAACTGTTTACGAATGCAATAAGCGTCGGTCCCTCCGTTTCTGATTATCTGACAAACGCATTTCAAGTGTTCACTTCCACCTCAAATAAATCAAATTTCATGAACGGATGAGCGGATGGGCAGCAGCAACAGCAGTGCCCCACAGAGGCGGACGGAGGTGAAGGAGGTATGTGCGTCCCGGATGGCAGGGTCGAATGACAATTCAATTAAAACGGAAAAGGTTGTGCGGCGGCAACATTGTAGCGGGATATCCGAAGGCGTCCCTGAAGGAAGGCTCAATCTTTTTGGTGACCGCTTCTCGATATATTTTCAGGCAGGGCAAAGAGAGCTTTTACACAGCGAGAGATTGGTTATCGTTGATTCTGGCAACAAGAGAGAGCTTTTACATAGCGAGAGATTAGCTCTAGATCCTTTTAGCTTCGAGAGAGACTAGCTGTAATACAGCGAGAGACTAGATCTCGACACTATCTGGCAACAAGAGAGAGCTTTTACATAGCGAGAGATTAGCTCTAGATCCTTTTAGCTTCGAGAGAGACTAGCTGTAATACAGCGAGAGACTAGATCTCGACACTATCTGGCAGGAAGAGAGCTTTTACATAGCGAGAGATTGGATATCGATCCATTTAGGAGAAATAGTTATCCATCTTCTACAGAACGAGAAATTATCTCATTTACGGAGAGAGCACCACATTTCGAAAGAGCTAAACTCTGAACCCCTTAATTGTGTAAACGTGCAGGAGGATGCCGAAGAACACAGTATGACCTTCGAGACGGAACAGATGAAACACTAATTATACTTTTCAAGAAAAACAAAACTTCGACAGTCGTTTCCACAAATTAACAAATGAGTTACGACGAAAGCAGCGAACTCTCTTCTCTTCCAGCGAACCCTTTCCCTTTCCCTCTCCCTCTCCATCACTCGTCATATCTTGTTTTTCAACCAAAAAAAAGCCAAAGTTCAAATTTCCTTGTTTTTCCCATGAAGTTGAATATTTTTGTTATTGTTAGAACAATGCTCTCTGCGTTCGTTCTCGCTTCGTTACGCTTTTACTCTGCTCTCTACGCGGAACTCATTAGCAACAGAAAGAGAGACAGAGAGAGCAGGCGAGAGAGCTGCTGTTGTTGTTTCCTTATGGGCGGACAGAGAGTAACCGTTATAGCCCCAACGAGGCGCAGCGAGTCGGGAAATTCACAGGGCCAGCATAGACGGTGGTGCCCCTCACCCACATTCTCTTCCTCCAGCAAAATTTAAATACTCTTTGATGGGGAGGCTGCAACAAGGAGAGGATAAAGATCTTGTTCTCATTATTTTTGCAGATTTCTCCTCAAAAGGAGACTGCCATTCATCGATCGCTAATCAACCACTTTTTTTGTGGGTCGAAACTTCGTTTTGTTCAGCTTGGATCTGGTGAGGGTATCAAACGCTTCGGCGACTGGAAATTTGCTTTATTCTCTCACGTTTTTCTGCATAAAATTTCAAAGCGGAAAAGATGACGTAGCATTACGAATAACGGGCTCAAAGACTGCAAGAGTTCATTGACATTCATTCGACAGAGTTCTCTCTCCGTCTATCTCTCTCGCTCAGTCTACAAATCACTCACTGCACTCACCTGCATGGTATGAAACGATCCAGCGATGTCGGTGTGGTCGACGATTCCAAATTATCAAATAGATTACGTGCCACCGGACTGCAGTGCTTCAGGATGCGCTTCTCATATTCCGGACTAAACATCTTTACGCCTCAGATCTGTAGGCCTCCTCGTGTCGTCTTATGGTTGGGGGGTTTTGCGGTGTGCAAACAAAAAAAAACTTAACGCAAAAAATGTAGCCAGTAAAAATTCTCTAAATTTGTGGATCGGTAAAAAATAAATCGCTTGTTTGATGTGAGGATGATTTCCTTTAGTTTGAGATCCAAGAATTTATCGTACAAAATATATATGTATATTTATATATCGATGGAAGCTGCGAAAGATAGAGGAAAGAAGACGTAGGGGAAGATATAGATAATTAATTTGGATAGTTCTATTGTGGCATTCGAATTTGAATAAAATTGTAATTTATTTTTGTTGGTGTTTGGCTCGACGACAGTTTGGGCCTGTTGTTGGGCCATTAATCAACGTCTGGATTGTCTGGATTCCAGTCGCGATTCTTTTGCCCATGGATAATCCAGGCAAGCAAACCGATTGCCTTTCTATTTTCTTGTTTTTTCACTCACTCACTCACTCACTCACTCACTCACATCACATGGGGGCGTATCAATCACGGACACAGCCCGAACCCAGAACCCCAAAAGAATCTATGAACAGAACAGCACAGAGAACAGAACAGAAAACAGTGGAGTTCTTTTGTTGGCTGTCATGTATTTTTGGATGGATCTTCTCTGTAGTGCGTTATGCATACGAAAGAGAGGTTTTCGACCCTTTTCGGACCGCTAATTAGATCCGCCCCATCATATCACGAAGACAATCCCCCACCCCGTTTTGTGGCAGTGGTCAATGGCACGCGGCCACTGTGGGCTGCATCTACGGTGTGTCGGGTGGACTGTGGATTGTGGACTGGCGTGTCTAGACCTAATTAATTTATGGGCGTTAAGTGTTGCTTGTTTGCGGCATAGGATCCACCGACGGGTGGAGTTTCTGTTCGGGTGAAACTTACTCAGGTTAGACACTTCCGCATTGGGTCTGTCGTTCTCCTTCCTTCTTTCTTTCTAATTTTCTAAGTTGTATTTTTCCTGCTTTCTTTGCTTTTCCTCTGGTTTATGTTCATAGAAAATATATGTACGTGTGTATATAATAAAAATACTATTTGAACGTATGACGTGACTGTTTCGGTTGAGCAACGATCTAAAACTGATTTGAACATCTAGACACAGTCGACTTGAAAGCAGGGTCTAAGGCAGCTATGACTAAGCCGGGGCTTCAATTACAAATAATTCAGTTTTTTTTCGGTTTGAGTTTGGGTTTGAGTTTTCCGTCAAAAAGGGGCAGATAAGGTTATTGATTTGCAGGTACCGCCTATACCACAACCACAACAAGAACCACCAGACACACGGGGCACGGAACCCAAAAAGACGCGACTGATAATGCCGGTGGTAAACATTTGTGACTCAAGCCGCGAAGAGTAGGGAATATTTGTATTTTGAAGCATGCACGAACATGTCGCACACACGGCAGCCCACTGATAAGAAAGTGGGTGCCGCTTTGCTGGAAAAGCGAGCTCAAGCCGGAAAGGCAAGGGGAAGCGTGTGAAAGTTCAAGATTAGAGGCATGTGGAAACCGTTAACCCACTCTTTCGATCAAAGCTGATCGAGTGTCACACGTCATCGAAACAAAATTCACCCACCCGCATCGACTGCCCTTGTCCCGTGGGTTAATCCGCCGCCACGTTGCCACTCCTCTCTCTGGCACGCACTCGGCCTGCACTCTCGTCTATCGCTCTCTTTGAGGCTCTGCTCATTTAGGGTTCAATGCACACACACACACACACATACACATAAATATCCTCTCTCTGGAACTAGACAAATGTTTTCTTTCTCTATCGATCAAGGACAATGAACCTTGGGTCTCTCTTGTAGCCATAATCAGACGATCCGAAAGCAACGGCACTCTGCTCATGCTTGTACTATTTTTAGTCGATGACTTGGAAAAGATTCATCAATAATCGAGTGCTGCTGTGGCGGCTGCTGCTGTTGTTTATGCCACATACATACATACACACATACATGTATGTACATATGCAGAAGGTCAACACACAAGTCGCCAAGAGTGAGGGGGGAGAGAGAGATAATTTTCCAAAATGGAGCTCTGTGGGAGCCAGAAGCCGACTATAAATATCGTACAAAAGACGGTGGGAATGCGGTATACCTCCATCCGTTATGCGGTTGGTTCTTGTTTTTGTTCTTGCTCCACCTTATCAGCAGCAGAGGCATGGCCATGTGCAAAGTGTGATAAGAAAGAGGGCCACAGACAACAGCAGTGCAGTGCAGTGCATGGCAGGGCCGTCATCCCTAACCCAAAGGGAGAGAAAGAGCAGAAAGCACTAAAGCAGTACAACAGGAGCATGTGGCACAGAGAGAACAAGGATTGCTAGACTGCCTTACCACCTAGTAGTATATGGCACTGCAGGAGCCAGAGAGTCCAGATCGTGAGAGAAAGAGGGTGTGTGATGTGATGTATGTGTGTGTGTTGGTGAGAAACAAATAATCGATGGCTTTGCGCCCCCAAAAATGCATGACCAATAGCAAATTATGTCAAGGACATCACATACATACACACACACACAGAGGGAGGGAAGAACACACACTAACTGGGATACACACACAAGGCCCAAATGCAAATGCTTTGGCTAAATGTTTAATTTAATAATTTGCAGCAATTGCTAGGAATACTACTATTTTTTGTTGCTTTTCCTATTGTGCATGTACAAACGCACTCGCACTCACACTCACGCAAGAGAGCGTGGAGGCTACAGACAAACAGATAGATAGAGAGAGAGAGAGAGAGCGAGAGAGAGCGTGGTAACGGCGGCGGCGACAACTGCGACCCGCGACACATGCCTGCCCGCTCGCACACAATGTAGTGGTACAGCTAGGGTAATAGTGCAGGCCATAAAGAGAGGAAAACACAGTTACCCATGTGTCAGACCTAACTGTGAACTGTTTTCGAGTCTCTCTCACACACCAAATGCACTAATCTTCACTTATTTTGGGGCAACTGTTCTTTTGTTGTATCACACACCACAGAAACACACACTATTTTCCAAGAACTTTTCGCGGCAACACACACTAAAAACGGTTAAGTTTGATTTCCATAGGCCGCCCGAGCCAGCTTACTTACTGCTGCACTCAGAACCGAAGGAACGAAGATTTTTTTGCGTTTGTATGGTTTGCCCGGCTATTCTATTCACAATCGCAACAAACCCCCTATTTTGATACAGCGACGACAAGGCACTTCACGACTTACAGATTATTTTGTTAATGCTAGGTGTCTCAGCATCGGCGGCTAGGTGGTGCGCGTCGTTTGCCGCTGGTTACAAAATTATTTCTTTTTTCACGCAAACAAAAACAAGTAGTAGAGGTGTCAAACCATCGATGGCACTCTCGATAGTATCGATGCTTTGCTAGTATCGATCGTTTTGCCTCTATTCATGATACTATCGAGCTCTTATAGGTCGATTCCCCATCTCAACTTTGATTTCGAAAAGTGCGGTGGTGTCAACGGAAAAACTTGAAGATCCCTTTATTTATTCATTAAAAAATATAGCCAGCTCATTACAAACGGTTCTGGTTAAGTGGGTGTTGTTGTAGCTGAAAATGCTAGTGCCATGGTTAAGGCATGTGACATTCTTCAAAAACGACACTCACACCTATGGCCACTGCTTAAATTTAGAGGGGCACGACTGTTTGAGCCAAGAAAATTTGAAGTTCCGGCTGACAAAAGTATGGTATTCCATTCCAGCATGGTAATCTTTTTTAAAAGTGTGCGATATATGAGCCCGATTTGATCGATAGTATCGATGTTTTTAATCATTTATTCAAAACTATCGAGTGACGCCACTATCGTTAGTTTGACAGCTCATACTGTCGAATTCAAGTTCTATTTGACATATTCTTCGATTTTGATCTTCCGTGGAATATTATTAGCTATATAGAACATTTAGCAAAGCCCACATAATTTTATCCGATTAATGAATCGATTTTTTACTTGACTGGCTTAGCTAATACTTGCTTTTATGGGGTTTTGTCTAAAAAAGGTCAACAACAATTTCCACTAAATTCTTCTCTTTACTTGGTAACTACATGTCAATGTAACGACCGGAAGCGACACCTGGAGAGAGATTGTGTACGTTTCAAAAATGTATTCCCGTTTTTTTCCCATAAGTCCCATCGAAGCGCCAGTGTGAAAAACCTTATCCACTTTCTTACATACCTTTTTTTCCGAAATTTTAGAAATATTTTGATTTTGATGGCAAACGATAAGGAATACGATGCTGATGACGAATTATAATTCGGTGTGGCCTGGGACATGGATCTAAATGACATTTCGATACGATTCCAAATATTTTTTTTTATCTGACCTTTTTCGCAATATTACTTTTTTAGAAAGGATCCAATAAAAGCAAGTGTTTAAAATAACCCAGTCGAGGAGAAATTCGATTCATTAATCAGATAAAACTATGTGGGCATTGCTGAGAGATTTAGTTAGTCAGCATTATTCAATGGAATATCGAAATTGAGCAAATTCGTTTTTCGTTTGTTTTGATTGACCTATTTCGCTACTTGTTTTTTGTTTGACTTATTTCGCTAAAACCTTCTTTGCGCGAAATGGAATAAAAGGAAGTAGTTAAAATAAGCCAGTTAAGTAGAAAATTGATTCATCAATCGTATAAAACTATGTGGGCATGGCTAAATGTGCTATATAGCTGAGAATATTCAACGGAATATCAAAAACGAGGAATATGTAAAATATAACTTGAATTCGTCGGTATATTTGCGGTATTTTTTAAAAAGAGACGGTATATTTCGGAGGGTCGGACCGTATATCGAAAAGTCAGGTCACACTGGGCGTTCTGCAACGCGCTAGTGCTGAAAAAAAATCATATGACTTGTCGATCGATTAAAGAGAAAAATAGGTTGAATTTTCATCACAGCTCCGTTGCTTTCTTACACATTTCGCGCAATTCAATCGAGCCAGATTCGCAGCACGCCGCCCGAGTCCAGACTTTCATTCAACTGCCCTATTACTGTTCCGTGTGTCGTGTGCTTTTTTGCTTTGTGTGTTGATTTGTAAGTGACAAAGATGGACAGCTCAGGATTCATGTTCAACATTGACAATGGCTATCTGGAGGGCCTGTGCCGTGGCTTCAAGTGTGGCATCCTGAAGCAGGCGGACTACTTGAATCTGGTGCAGTGCGAGACCTTGGAAGGTGAGTGAGTGGGCTGGTCGCCTCCATCCATACCCATACGCCCGCTTTGTCATGTGACCGTGCGCCCGTGGCTGATATCAGCAGCAGCACTGTATGTATACATATGTATATGCATGAGCATGAATGTGTGTTTGTGTGTGCTGTTACGCTGTGTGTGTAAGCTTGTCTTGTGATGTTTTAACAATTTTACACATTTTCGACGAACTTAAATTGCAATTGCTGCTCGTTCGATTTTAGATCTGAAACTCCATCTGCAAGGCACCGACTACGGCAGCTTCCTGGCCAACGAGCCCTCACCGCTGTCGGTGTCCGTGATCGATGACAAGCTGCGGGAGAAGCTGGTCATTGAGTTCCAGCATATGCGCAACCATGCTGTGGAGCCGCTATCCAACTTCCTGGACTTCATCACCTATGGCTATATGATCGACAACATCATCCTGCTCATTACGGGTACGCTGCACCAGCGTCCCATTTCGGAGCTGATACCCAAGTGCCATCCGCTGGGCAGCTTCGAGCAGATGGAGGCTATCCATGTGGCGTCGACGCCCGCTGAGCTGTACAACGCCGTGCTGGTGGACACGCCGCTGGCCCCGTTCTTTGTCGACTGCATTTCCGAGCAGGATCTCGACGAGATGAACATCGAGATCATCCGCAACACGCTGTACAAAGCCTACCTGGAGGCCTTCTACAACTTCTGCAAGAACATGGGCGGTGCCACAGCCGATGTTATGTGCGAGATCTTGGCGGTAAGTGGGAAGCCAGTTTGCTCCTTTGGTGTCACCTCCATTGCTGGGTTATGTTCGTATGCTTTCAGTTTGAGGCCGATCGCCGTGCCATCATCATCACGATCAACTCATTCGGCACTGAGCTGTCTAAAGACGATCGCGCCAAGCTGTATCCCAACTGCGGCAAGATGTACCCCGATGGACTGGCCGCTCTGGCCCGTGCCGACGACTACGAGCAAGTGAAGACCGTGGCCGAGTACTATGCGGAATACGCCGCTCTCTTCGACGGCTCCGGCAACAATCCCGGCGACAAGACACTCGAAGACAAGTTCTTCGAGCACGAGGTCAAGCTGAACGTGTACGCTTTCTTGCAACAGTTCCACTTCGGTGTCTTCTACGCGTACCTTAAGCTCAAAGAGCAGGAGTGCCGCAACATTGTCTGGATTGCCGAGTGCGTGGCCCAGAAGCATCGCGCCAAAATCGACAACTACATACCAATCTTCTAAGCCAATCAGCCGCTCCGCCGGCATTCAAATAATTATTACTCGTTTTTTTTTTCCTCCTGCCCTTCCAAGATATATTTTTTTGGTTCTCCACCAATTCCTTGTTATCAATTGTTTAATGTATATTATATTGTGTCTTTGTGCATATATGTAGATGTGTGTAGTTTTGTTACGAGTATTACTGTCGCTCCCCCGATAAGTTCTTTTCAAGTTTTTAGTTAAATTCAGCACTTTCTGCTTCCACAAGTATTCCCTCGATCGCTCCAAAGCTGCAGATATCTGTATATCTATATCTCAGTATCTGTATGTATTCAGGAGACATCTGGAGTGTTACCTTCTAGTGTACCTTTCAGGGTTCGTATTTGTGTACATATTTATAATTATCGAATGAACGCAAAATCAATAGCAAGCATTGGGTGAGGAGAGCATCAGCACCATACATACATATGTTATCTACTATATAGAAATGCTTACATATACAAGAAAAAACCTACATATGTGAATGATAAATCAATTATTAAAACATGTTTTCAAACATTCCCTCAAACGGTTCTGTCTATTCCTTGTCCCAACCAGCCATCCCATCGCCCAGAAAAAGAATCAATCTGATATACATATAAATATGATATAATATGAAATATACCATTTTCACTTGTGTTTTAATCGGTAAATGTCTGATTGGCACAGCTTTGGAACATCAGATTTTCTTTGACATAATTCTTAAACGATTTCAACAATTTAGAAGTGGACTTTTTGGCCGACAGAGCCGTGCCCTTTTCAGATTTTGTAGCATTCTGCAGCAATTCTTCCTCCGGCATTTGGGAGGTCAGATTTATGGCACTCGGATTGGAATTCATCAAAGATACCTGATCCTTGGATGCCAAGCCCGGTCGGGGACCAACAGTTTCCAGTGTTTCCAGTGTTTCCAGTGTTTCCAGTGTTTCCAGTGTTCCGTCATCGTTGACCAGCTTGCGCTGGTAAGTTCCGTGGGAAGTACAATGCCAAGTGAATCTAGGTTTCTGATTCTTAGGAGACATATTATTTGAATTTTCAACGACTATGTTGACCAGCTTCTTGCCGGACTCAGACCGTTTATCTGGGGCCGGCCAGATAACGCGAGTCTTGCTCTCGAACACCTTTAGCTCATCGCAACGCCTGCGGCACGTCACCGACTCAAAATCGTCCATCTCTTTTGTCAGAAAACATTCATAGCGGAATTTTCATCAGTTTAATAGTAAGAGGATCTCATTTGATTGCTTACTTACCAGAGATTACTTCTTTATTCATGGCAAATATTTGAAATATTTTTAATAAACTATAAAATATATGTTGCTGTTGTTTCAGACCGACTGGTCAAGGTAATATGAATCTGTGACTGTGTTCGACTTGAAATACTACATAGCTCAGAAAGAACGGCCTACTAGGATTTTTGTGAAGATTTAATTTCTACTTGTAGCCTATGTGGGCTATCGAAAACAATGAAATATCTGTATCATTGAGAAATTGATGAACTCTGCAGGGGTATTATTTTATGTCATGTTTAAAAGTATGTAGCAATGCAATTTGTTCGCATACATACATATATATCAAATATTCAGTGATGATTTTTCAAGGTATATGTACATATGTTAAAACCTGTCCTGTTTTTGTTGGCGTTAGCCGCGTTTGGGAAAATTTTCTGGCATTTTTTCTATATAGTTCAATATGTTAGAGAGTTTTAGAGGAATTTTAAGAGAAATTCTAAGAGAAAACAAAACTATAAAAATAAAAAAAAAAATTCGAAAGAATGAACTTTTGCTTGTTCTAATGGGTTTTCAGATCAAACTCAATGAAATTATATGCGTATCGGTTAAATTAGTTACCTTTCAATAATTTAAAAAAACAATTTGGTGACAAAAGTATTTGGCAATCTTTTTTTAATGACTTTTTTTGACATGGTGGACAAGTGGAAAATTTGAATAAATGGGATTGTTTTCCAATCCCACACCATTTATTTATTCAAGTTACTGCCATGTTTATTAAATACAAGCAGAATACCGAATGATGATCAGTCTCTGTACTAAATCCATTTGAGAAGAAAGAAGATGCTACTCCCAATCTTGCAGATAGCATCAGTCTCAGTTCAATTGGGGAGTTCGATCACGTCTAGCTGTGTTTCGCTGGAGAATCCCAATCACCTCGAAGATCTTCTTTGTCTCGGCGACAGAGTTCCTTGGCCACTTCAAGGTTCACTCGTTCAGAGGGTGCGGTCCTTAGTTTGTCTCCTCTGTGCTGTGTGCGTCATCGTCGGGGGATCTCTAGGCCCAGACAAAGAGATCCCAGACGTAATTCATCACCAGGTGGTGCTTGAGGATGAGGAAGAGGAAGAGAGTTGCAGCACTGGCCAAGTGGCACAAATTACCAGTGGACAAGAGTTCGAAGCGGGGGTTAATTACGAGTGATCGTATGTATGTTGTGAGCCAGACGAACATGTTCGTTGTGCGAGCAGCCGGTGTACGTGCCCACATATCGCTTACGGTACCGTTAGGCCCTGGTCTGGCAGAGAACAGGTGCCAAAGCCAACACGTTCGATGGGAAAAGAAAGCCCCTCTTTGGGCTCGATCAGCTGTGGGTCCCACTGGAGCTCGGCTCGGCCGCTGAAATCGCCAATAACTCGGCTCGATGCCTTCGACTCGTCGCAGTTGTGTTTCGCGTCTTCGAACGTTCAGTTCAGTCTTTAAAAGCTCCGAGCTTCCCACAAGCCAGAAAAGCTCCTAGCCCAGCATACAGCACGCGCCAAGTTACAAGAAAAATAAATAAATATTTCTGCTCTGCTGCCGCTCTGCGATTTGCCGTTAAAACGGAGTGTTAGTTGAAACGATTTTTTTTGTTCAAGTGCTTTATTGATTATTGATTGATTGTTCTGTGGCCGCTGAAGTTGAGTGCCCAATCCGCATCCCCAGCGAGTGGAGTGTCCCGCCAGGAGAGCACACTTGTAGGTATGACCAAAGAATCGTATGCAAGCACTGTACACATTGGGCCATCTGTTTCACCTGGGTTCGGATCGGTTCGGATCGGTTGTTTTTGTAGTTTTTGTTTGTCTGACAAATGAGAAATGCGGTCGCAGACAGCAGTTGTAGAACGCACGCTCGGCGGCACTTAACTTGGCCAAAGATGATGACTGAAGTCGCAGTTGAAGACCAGGAAAAGCACAGCCAATGCCTGACCATGCCAAGGCAATTGCACGTAAAAGTCGCCGTGAAATTGTGTCAACCAGTTTGGCTCTGGCTCTGGCTCTGACTCTGGCTCTGGCTGAGGTGTCTTTTCCCCCAACCTAACCATCTACGTCGTTTGTTATCCGCTTCTGTTTGTGCTTCTGGTCGTTCTTCTTCAGGCCCGCCATTAACTTATTTGAATTTGGCAAAACAAAAGAAACCAGACGAGACCGAAGCGTTTACATTCTTCGTTTTA
This sequence comes from Drosophila persimilis, assembly GCF_003286085.1. NCBI lineage: Eukaryota > Metazoa > Arthropoda > Insecta > Diptera > Drosophilidae > Drosophila > Drosophila persimilis. The sequence goes on from NW_020825356.1 coordinate 727,094, forward strand.
CTTTCTACCATCATCGCATCGCATTCTTCTCTGCTCTGCTCTGCTCTCCACACCTTTGGTGCCACTGGAAAGTGGAGCTGTCCGCGACTTTTCCGAGTAGATCTAGCCCTACACAATTGTAGTAAACGATCAAGCATCCTCTGGTAACCCAGTGATCGCTTTTTTTGTATCCAAAAGAATCCACGATGGCTTTTAAATGGGACTAATACCACTGCCACTCGCTTGAGAAGGTTAATTTTCTGGTCCATCGGGTCAGCCTTGACCGGAAATGCGGCCCACACTCGCACACACACACTCGCACTCACACTGGCCGTTGTGTGGTGACCGTTACCCGCGCTCCCCACTGACCTATTCGTGATCGAGGCCCACGCAGATGGCAAACAAAAAATTTCTCCGTTGGCTGCATTAAAGAACTTAACCTTAATTTTGGCATGGGTCTCGACATGGTCATCATTATTATGGTAACTTTGATTTCTTCCTCCTTACTTGTTGCCTACTGCTGGCTTGCTTGTGCTCTGTGGAAGCGGCCCAGCGATTTCACCCACACGTAGACATCACAAATCAATGTCGGAGGCGTCTGAAGAAAGTGGTAAGCACATAACATGCACAGAGCCAGATACACAGAGAAGACAAATCAAGCAGAAAACTAGCCTCACAGCAGCCGAAATGAAAAAGAGAAAAACAGAAAACCGAAAACCGAAAACCGAAAACTGAAGAAATTATGCAAATGCCAGTGCCGATGCCAGTGTTACGGGTATGCCACTGTGAATGTGGTGTCTATTGGGTTATATAAACCATGAAAGGATGTAAAAGTCTGACGAACTGCTTAGCATAATCGCAGCTCGAGCGCGTTTGGTAATCACGCCTTGGTCCACGCCTTGCGGATTGCCAGATGATGGAGCCTATGATGGGGAAAAGAAATTTTGTTGGAATTTTTGCAGCAGAGCCCCACACCAAGCGGTTGCGGGGAAGAGGAGGTCAACACTTTCGCTTCCGAAGCCGAATAATTAACAGTTCGATTTCGATTTCGATTTCAATGGGCCGTCATCATCCCCACTCTTAGCTGGATCGTATCATTCGCTCGGAATTGTGTTATGATAATTTCTGATAAACTCAGCAACAAAAACAGAAACAGAAATACAGAAAATATATCCAACAATGTCCAACTCACTTTCTATTTTCCTATGCGTTTAATAATTAATTAATGCTAATAACTTTTCACAACCGTTATAATTTATTGACAAAATTAGAAAATATGCGTCTGTCTTGCAAGCCAAAAAAAAAAAAAAAAACTCGATCCGCGAGATAGAGACGCATAGCGGGGGTACGAGTGAGAGCGAAAGAGCCAACTAGTTGGACACACGTGGAGCCATGCATATGTATATTCTCTCTTCTCTTTCCATTGTGCTTGTTTTTTTTTTTTTTTACCATTTTCGGTTTTTGTTCCAAATGTGGAATGCAAATGGAACGCCCGGTTACGTATTGGAATTTCTGCCTCACCTGTGGCACAGACCCAGGTGAAATTATTACGATGTGGGTGTGAGTGTTGCATCTTTCAATCTGCGTCAACAAGCAATTGATTTAACGGGAAATTAAATCACAAGTGGGGAAGAGTTTATTTGGATTATGTTGTAAAATAAACGGTCTGTGCAACCATCTGGCCAACCCAATATATTAAGTTTCCAAACAGTCAGACACATGTGACCGAACGATATACGAAATATAAACTTTCATAAATAGAAAAACTTCTGTGGAAGACATGGGCACAGTATATCCAATCAGAGGCAATCCTAACCGATTGGGAAGCACGGGCTACACGGTTACACTTATGGGACCCTTGCAGACCGCCATGTTAGGCCATGTTAGGCCATGTTAGGTCACACACACTTTCTATCCCTCCAGTTATCTCAGTATTCCCAAAACATGCGGAAGGTCATCAATGGAACGATGACCGACGCCTGGACTGAACGGAAGATAAGCACATGAGGCAGAAGCGGAGAAAGACAAAAATGAAAGTGGAACAAAGTGAAAGAGCTGGAAATTATGTAAGGCAAAGATATGTATGTGGGAATACATGAAGACAACACTTGAGGTTATCGGAATAGAATTAACGTGGTATGTGAATGATAGTTTTTGAAAAGTTTCGATACCAGTGGGGGATACCAGATTCAATCTATTCAACCGTTACACGCACAATCATGCATATTCACATTTAAATGGTTCGGGGCACCAGCACCAGCATCAGCTTCTTGGGCCTTCTGCATTTCTCTGGCCGAGCTCCAGTTAAAAGCCGCTAATTGATTCGGACAGCTCCTCTCCCCCCCACCCTCCCCGCTACGAAGCACTTGAGGGGTAAATGAGTCAATAGCAGAAATTTCACTTTGCCAGCGGTGACTCCCGGCCCAGGCCCCTCTCCACAAAAGAGAAAAAAAGCACAAGGCGAGCTTGAGCTTGGGTTTGAGTTTGTTTTTGTTTTTGTTTTTGGTTGGAGTTGCAACTTGGCTTCGAACTTGTTCGCCCAAAAGCAGAGGTCTGTGGTGGTGGGCGGGAGTGGGGATTGGCCCCGTAGTATTCTAATGAGGCCTAACCCCAATCGTCAATTAAATAACTATTGGGGCCTGTTCAACAAGATTTCACTCTCGTTTTTTGTTGTTGGTTTTGGAGCTATTTTTTTTTGGACACCATTGATTTCCATTGACGGAGCGAACCGCTAGAAGGCGCTCTTACTCGTAATTTGTTTACACTGCCTTTGTCCAAGTTTTGGAAACCGTAGCGTCGCATCGCGGAGGCGGAGGCGGACGGAGGGGATGCCTGAAAGAAGAAGATGCTGGGGAAACTGAAAAAGTGAAAGAAATTATGTCAATATTTATTTAAATACATTTCTTTTGCAAAAATACCTGGCGAGAAAGAGACAGCGGAGGAATGCGGAGAAATTTTATCGATCGATTTCGATGATTTTGCAGATCGTTATTAAAACTGGCAATCCCAATCGCTTATCATGTAATGTTTTACTTTGCAGTTTGACAATGGGAAGCTCCAGGAATATCATGCTGCTCCTGCTGGTGGCCAGCGCTGCCTTTGTCTCGTTGGCAGACGCCAAGACCGTCTTCAGGCGCACCGACAAGATCTCCGAGAACTTCAAGCAGCTGGACCTGCCGCCCGAGGAGATCGACCCAAACGTGGCGCCCCCAGAATCGGATCCACCCAAGGTGGATGACGTCGAAGACATGGCCGATGAAGTCGCCTCCGCCTCTACCTCGCTGATCGATGAGAGCGCCAACGAGATTTCCAGCGGCGATGTGGGAGCTTTGCCAGCTGAAGCTGCCAATGCGGTTGCGGATGTGATTCCCGCCGCCGCTGCCGCTCCTGCCCCTGCACCCGCTGCAGCTGCTGCTGCCGCCGCTGTGCCCGCCGCTGTGCCCGCCGCTGTGACCACAGTGGCACCCAAGGTGACCACGGTCAAGCCGGTCACGGAGGACAAGAACCCGATCAACAGGTACTGCAAGTGCACGGAGACCCACTGTGACTGCTGCCGCAAGATTGGCCTGCCCCTGCTGCCCAGCGGACAGGGCTGCGCCAAGATCGCCTACCTGGGCAACGACGAGATGAGCGTCTCGCTGAAGTACGGCGACATCACGCTCGCCTCGCGTCGCATCTCCAGCAAGAAGGCCCGCCCCATCTGCGTGGGCCTGCCCGGCGGCTACAACCAGTTCTGCGGCCGCGTCTACGGTCTTGGCCGCGCCAAGGACAACTTCAAGGCCTGCTTGGCATTTGAGCTGCGCGCGGACGATGAGGTGGAGGCCCAGCTACGCGTCTCCTGCTTCAAGTTCGGCAAGGACGGCCTCCGGGTGGCCGAGGCTGAGCCCCTGCCTGCCAAGCCCAGCGGCGACGATGACGACGATGATGATGACGACATCTTCGGCTTTGCCGGTAAGCCTTCCCCACCCCCAACGCCCGTGGCATGACTAATGGTAACCCTCTTACTGTACTCCCTTTCAGCTGGTGGCGACGACGACGAGGATGAGGAGGATGACTACGACGCCGACGCCGACACCGACACCGACACCGAGACGGATACAGACGATGACGACGATACCGATGACTACACCGAGGACGATGACGCTGAGGCGCCCGAGGAAGCCGACTACGGTGGCTTCAGCCTGGCCGGTCTACTCGACGAACTGGACGACGACGACGATGAGAAGCCCGTAAAGAAGCCAGCGGCTGCAGCTGCTGCCATCACACCGGCCGGGGATCAGACCCGTGAGGAGGCTCAGACAACCACCGACCTGGTCCAGAGCAAAGACGACGCGGGCGCTACCGCTGCTGTCCCATCTCCGGCTGCAGTGGCAGAGGATGCTGTGGAGGAAGCCGTCGGCGCAGTGACGCCGGCGCCAGCCGAGACTTCCGCCGACTCGACAACGCCCAAGGCAAAGAAGTCGAAGAAAGCGAAAAAGAACAAGAAGAAGAAGGCTGTGTCCGCCGGAGCCGGCGAGGAGTCCGGCTTCGCCTACGAGCTGCTCAACGGCATCCTCGACTTCTTCAATTGAGCGGCCGTCGTGAGGACCGTGTAAATACCTTGTACCCCCGGATCCGGATATGCAGATGGAACTGGGACTGGTACTAGAGCAGGAGCCAGAGTCGGAGTCCGGCTTCCTGGTGCTAGGGTTACGTAATACTATCTGTTAAGGGTCTCGTCAAATAATGCGCTTGCTTCACGAAATTTATTTATTATCTATTTATTCGATTGAGATTTTCGGGTGCGCGATTCAAGCAAGTGGTTTTTTTTCCGTAAATTTACGTTTAATTTATTTACATTTTTAAAGAATAAATATTGAAAATCACTTCCGATTTGAATTCCAGATGGTCTAGCCCTTTGCCTGTGTCAATGGCCTTAACTTGTTCTTTCGTCGATCCTTTGATCCTTTGCCACTAGAACTGCTCCCCTGTCTCTACATGCATTTTTAATGCATTTTTTGATATTTAGTAGGTATGCGAATAGGTCGTAAAGTATTTTTGACTTTCCTATCAACAATTTCAAAATAGCCCGTACGAAAGGTAAGCATAATCAAGTATGCTTTAATGTACTTACGGGGGGGTGTAACATATTCTGTGACCGTGAAAGGTTTGCATACCGATTATCATCACGACTCTGTTACAGTGAGCAATGCCATTAGGTCGTCGAACGAATAAGGCTAAATTTTAGAGACGAAAGAACAGACGAATGAATCGACTAAGATATCGAAAATGTGCGTGTGAGCACGTCGCGTAAATCCCAACGACAAGAGGCGCGAGATGAACGAGAAAAACGAAATCAACAAGGAAAACTGGTACGGAGACAAACGCAGACATCCGCTTCGTTTTTTCCGCTCGAATTCGAGTAGAGCCAAATATTGAATATTCCTATGATATTATTATAATATTTTCCGTGTCAGCTAGTTTATATATACTGATATTTTCCTGGCTCTGACTTTGTTTCTGTAGTTCTTTCTTCCTAGCCATGTTAGCCATGGCCCAAGTATATCTGGAATTCATTTAAGGAACCCATTTCGCCTATATGCGTATTAGCTGCTTAGCACTTTTGGCGGAGCGAGAGCTCGTTGACGGTTTGTTAGCTATTTATGTTTATGACAGATGTCCAATTCTGATGTATGGCAACCACAAGTAATTAGAATGTAATCGTCAAATCAAATGATGGGGATTTGATGTTGTCTCCCTGTCAGTAAAATTTAATTAAATTTACATTACAATTCCATTTAAACACAATAAACTGGGCATAAATTACACTGCGTGCAGTAGTAGCCTGTATTAAATATTCAATTAGTTCAATTAGTAAATATATGTCTGCTCAATAGGCCTAGTCACAGGAGAAACAGTACAATTAATGCACTTCTAAAGGTATATACATATGTAAGCTGGCCAGGTTACATCTCCAAGGCCAAGACTCGAAGCAAGCGACGGGAGGAAGTATCTGCGTGCACCCTTCATTCTCAAACTACCACTTGGTGGTTCCATTTATGTACATATGTAAATGGAGACAGCGGCCTAAAATACTTCTCAAACTGCAAGGATGGACTGTCCGCCGGACTAAGAACCATTTGTAAAGTTTTAAATGAATTTTAAACCATGCGTTACGTAACGTGGAATCGGCGGAGGATATCTCCCCCTCTTCATTATGTGGAAGACCTGCAATATGGAGTCAATTTAAATGACTCTCCCTCTTCCGCCCAATGAGAGAACACAGTTGGTTTAAGCAACTAAGCCTAAATTTTTGTATTTTTACTGCAACTTGATTAAATATGTATACTTGTGATTAATATATTGTCATCCAAACTGCTTGGATATAGACATGTCGATATACATTAATTTGAATTCCCATATACAATATATTGATTTGGCAATCGATACCTGCTGTGCTTCTGTGCTGTCTTGCGAGAGTAATTTTGCACTTTGCACGGAACAAAAATTTGAGTAGAATACATCCCCATACTTAGAATTTGCAATGCACTCTCAAAAATCTTTTTCATTACTTAAGAACCCAGCAAACCAACAAACGTGCCTTTTGCGAGAGTTTCGCAAAATGCTCGCAAACGAGCTCGCAAGCGGGAGTTTTACAATAGGAAAGTGCGCTGCGACTGCGCTGCCGGTCGCTGCCTTCGGTCCGGCTATGCGCCTTCGGCTCTGTGTTCACGTGTCGACAGATGACGTGCCGAATGCGAGCGTTTTGTCGGGTTAATTCTCGCATTTGACTCGTATGCGATATCATTTGTGAGCGTTTGGTTTGCTGGGAATGTATAAAGTTAAATAGGCTGGAAAGATAAACGTATAACCTTATTTATGATGTTTGATTTGTTTACAACAAGGCCAATACCTGAAGAGATAATTGTGTATCTAAGTTGAAGTTTCTAAAATTTTTGACATTTTTGTCTTATTCAAAAAATAAATTTTGTTAGAGGCTTTAATTCTCAACAACACAAGGTCTCTAAGTATATAGATGTGATCTACTCAACCAGACCTGTGGTTCTTGCCTTAAAACCAATTGGAAGTTTTCTTTTGAACGCAAAATTACCTTCCGTTGGTTTTTTTTTTCATTTAATATAATTTCTTATAATTTTTAGGAACACACACAAATGTTCTTGTTTTGTACATAGTTTTGGTATTTTTTCGTCTTTGGTATTGAAATCCTGTGATTTCGTAATACACACGTACGATATGACGTACGTCCAAAAACGTTTGTTACCTTCTGCAAAATCATATTCCATTCCATTTCATTTGACTTTGAACGGAATGAAAAATGTACGTATTCACAATCTAAAGGATCTGTAATAAAATACAGTTTGGAATACAGCTGTGGAATCGAAATCACCGAGCTGCCCGTCAAAAACCATTCTATTAAAATGCTATTCAGTTCTAATCAAAAATTTGTGTATAGTTTTGTTCAGCATACATTTTTTACAAATATTGTATAGTTTTTCACAAAAAGCACAAATTGTAACAAACATTGTACAGTAATAGTATATAGTATATAGTATATAGTAATACATCGAGAATTCGAGTATATTGATATATAAGTACACATATATATAAGGTCTAAATAGATCAAATGTAGGTAAATACAAACGTACACATCTCTCTCCCTTGTTTCCCAAAAGGGGCACAACATAATGAGGGATATGTGACGGGTCTTTCAGTGTCACTTAAATTTGAAACCCCTTAGATCAGTCATTAATTGGGACATGTCTTTAAGGGGGTCGTTGTCGGTACCAACCAGTTGTTAGTGTGTGTTTGTCAATGTTCAAGCCGATACCTTTTTACCCTTACCATGTACGGACGGCATATCTTACTTTTCCCGATTACCCGTCATACAGTCCATACATACAGGTCCTGCGAAATGGTTTGCTCCATCACTTGAGGACACTCAAAAATTATTGATTTCATTGGCGCTGCCGCTTTTTCCTCGTCTCCGTTTTCCCGTTTATTGTTGATGTTGTGACAAGTATTAGTTGGGAACTAGCCACCTCCATTGGCTCAGACATAGTCACGTTTCCAACTAGTGTACTTCCAGTCCTGTCTGGTCGGAGCTTCCCCAACACACGAGCGTTTCAAATGTTTGATGTAGTCTAGTATAAGCACACTCGTATGTTCTGCGTCTCTGTGTATTCATATTCAATTTGTTTAAGTTCTTTCTTGTGTACCCTGCATTCACTCTGTTGACTTTCCGTTCCGGGCGTTTTTCAGTCTCAACTGCAGCCCCAAAACAATACGGAGACTTTGCTCTTCTGCGTTGCTTCCGCTTTTTCCCTGTCATTTGCTGTTTTTGTTGCACTGTCCACACTTTTTTGGTTGGTCTTTATTTTTTTGGTTATTGTGTCGTCACTTTCCCCCATCTGGTTAAACAATCTGCAAATAATAAGCACAAGCAAAAAATCAAGTGAATTTAAGAACAATCAAAAAATTAGATCGAAGACTCAACTGCTTAAATGCTCTGATGATTATACGAGTCAGAAATTAAAATAATCTTTGAACTTTCTCTAAAAGGAGATTTAATGAAATCAAAATTCTAAGACACGGCCACTGTAAATATTTTGAGACTGTTGCCAGTTGATAGTTCTCTCCCCAGAGCCTAGTAACCTACCTTCCTCGGAGGTCTAACATTGGTCTATGGTTCTGTTGAGGTACAAGGTATGGTTGGTATGTCTCTGATGGCTTATGCGTCGATTGAGATGAGGAACTAAGATTGAAAGTTATTTATACTTGACCTCCTGTAAGTATTTTCTTTTGATCACAACACCGAATACATTTAAAGAGTAATGTAGGGTTGATAATTATTGGATATTTGATATGGCCAACGAGCTGTCAACTATATGCACTGTCCTGTCCGGAGCTATTGGAATCTCGTCATCTAAGTGGCCATCTATTCCAACGCCGTTTTAACATTGCTCCTGTCAAAATAGTGGTATACTTAGGACCCAGTACTTAAAGTGCCCAGACTCGCAGTTTACTCACCTGTTCCGAATTCACATTGCACTTGATAGCCTCGTCCAGCACACCATTTGCTCTATGTCCTGCGAATGTTGGAACGGACAGCTCTCTAGATGTCCTGCTCATTGATTTGCGTTCTTATTCTTATTCAAGTACATATGTATGTATAAAGATTATTAGTTAAGAAATTTCCCATTGATATTTGTAGACATTGATTACATTGATTTACAAACATTTTTCTTTTCGATTAAACTGTTTTTCTGAGTATTTGTTCAAATATGTATAAGTATATACTTTTCTTAGTTCCTATAAAAAAAAATTCATCGTTTTCATTTGGTTTAGCCCAACTCTATGTCCGTGCATTAGCTCTGTTCTGGGAATGGTGTTTTTGGGTATTATTTGTGGGGTTTACCGACTTAAAAAACCCGCTGCTGTTCTTTTTTTTCGAACATCTGACTCTGCTTTCCTTGTTTTGGTTCCGATGTATTTATGCACTATAGTTAGAGATTAGTTTAATTCTTTAATTTGAATATGATATTTTATAATTCCCTTCAAAAAAATCTTTCTGCTGTCTTTTCTGCATTTTCTTGGCATACATATGTATATGGTTTGGCCTCTTTTCTCAAACATGCTTTTGCTATGCCTTGAACAATGACAATTTTTTTATAATTTTTTAATTCTTTTTCTCTTGATAAAAATGTGTGTTCTTTTGCCTGCTGTTTTATATGTTTTGTGTGTTTCTTCGGGTTCTTGAAAAATATTTCTCTCCTATTTTCTTACCATCTGATGGCTTTCCCGTTATTTAATGTTTTGTAAGATTTTGTGTATTTTCTTTGTATGTGTAGCATGTCGTGGGTCTACTTTTGTTTTAATTATATTATTTATTTTTTGGGCATTAAAAAAAAAAATTCCCTCTGCTGCGCCTCTGCACAGCCCTTGTACTTCACTGCATAAAATTCATGACTTACTGCTCCTTCAGTGTTTTCAATCTTCTTGTGCTATTATATTGTATTATCGTGCTGCAATGTTTTTTGGTAGCTGTTTCATTTTAAGTTTTAAAGTCCTTGGATGTGCTCTATGTCTGATCCTGTGGTTTGTTACGCTTCTGATGTGTGCTGTTCTTTTTTCGGGATGCTCCAACCATCACAAAAAAAAAGCCCCGATCAACTGCAGTTTTCATCGTTGCTGCTTAGTCATGTCCGGTATTAGCTGGTCGTGCCAGTCATTTGTGCCATTTTCGGGTTTCCTCTCACGTTTTTAAGTTGTCAGGGTCGTTTCTTATTATAACAATAATATAATCATAATAATACAATAATCATAGTAATATGTATAATATTATAGTAATATAGTATACACATATAATAAAAATAAATAATATGTATAATAATAAATATTGTCCGCGTTGTATTTGCATTAGGTACATATGTACTATTGTTTGCCAATTGGAGTGTTTTTGGGTAAACGGAAGGACATCATATTTTTGTTTGCTGCTTGTCCAATAGGGGATACATTTTAGGCATCCAAAGTGGTGTGCCATCGGACCATGTTCTGAGAGTTTTTGGAAACAACCGAAAAGGCAAATATTGTACGTAATTGATGATTTTTTGTTTGGTTTATTTCCTTTCCTTTGCCATAGTTGCGTTTCCTGCACTGTTGCCTTTTGTGTAAAATCAGTCTATTCGTTACCTTAAGACTCCTTTCCGTGCAAAACCCACACCAAGCCCCACTACTTTCTATATATTTCTATCAATCCATTTAAATCGCAAAGAGATCGGTGCAGCTGGAAGAGGTGCGACGACTCAGCCAGTGGGATGCCTTGAAGCGCAGCAGCGACGAAACAAACGACTTGGTGCGTGCCGTCATCTTCTTGACCCTGCCGTTGCAATTGAAGAGGAACAGCTGCTTTCTGCACTCCGGACGAGCCCACCCGCGACGACCTAGATGCGAGTCGTCCATGGCCCGGCGCTGCAGTCTCGCGACCTTATTGTCCAAGGTCGCGGTGCCGATGGAGCATCGCTTGCCAACAGGGCTGATCGGTCTCACCGATTCGTTGCGGATGTTGGCCGCCAGGAGTTCAAACCGGGTCATGAAGCGATGTCGCCGCTGGGCCTCGGTTTCCTCGGAGTCCTCCAGATCACTCTCTCCCACATTCAGAATGTCTCGCAGACTGATGTGCGGACGATTGGGGTCGTCCTCGGCATCCGGAGCCAGCCCGTGGTCACTGTGGCACATGCTCAGTTGGCGCTCCAGGTGCATGCGTCTGTGGTTTTGGATGCTGCTCTGCATATTCACGCGCTCCAGGTCAGCCGGACTGAGCATGCTCAGGCGCTGGGGATTCAGTTTGACCTGAGCCACCACACCCACCAACAGCTCATTGACATTGTGGCACAGCCCCGCCGACGTCTCGATGAACTTGCAGGGAATCTCCGTGGCCACTTTGTGGCCCACTGAAATGGGGGCAAGAATAGAAAAGGGACGGAGAAGGGGGCGTGCCTTCGGATAGAGCGAAAACTCACTCTCTTGGGGCACAGCGCGATGGCGTTCCAGGTCCGCCTTGTTCCCCACCAATATGGCGCCGCGGCTGAGCAGCATGTCGTTTTCCCGCAAATAATGCAACACGCGTTCCGCATTCCGGAACGAGTAGACGTCCAGCACAGAGTAGACGACCACAAACAGGTCGATGTCGTATGTAGCGCAAAAAGCCTCCGTCTAAAGGAGAGCGAGGGCAGCAAAGACAGGCAGAGACGAGAGAGAGAGAGAGAGAGAGAGAGAGAACAGGTGAGCGATGTGGCACAGAAAAGTTACGAATGCATTTTGAATGAATCTAATGCATTCTAATGCATTTTTTGGTGCACCATAATGGGAGAGGGAGAGGGAGGGTGGCACTTGGACCGCCAGTTTTAACTAGGTTAAAGGTTCGATTGAATAATAAAAACCTTAAGATTTAAACTAAACCCTAGAAGCCTCTTTCGAATTTCGATTCCTGTATAAATCATCTTATTTTTTCGTACTTTCCCTATTTATATGTTCATCATTGTACTTGAGCGCTTAAGCAACTATTTGTGTGATCGTAATTGTGTGGCTATTCGGACTGTCGCAACTTGCAAACAGTTTCCAGTCATCTACAAGTCATTTACCAAAGTGTATCGCTACAAGAAGAACGAGTCTTAATGAAATTATTGATAAATGTATCACAGAGGGTTGCGAAGGAGCAGCTGAAAGGAACCTGGTAAAAGCTTCAACTGTGTCTGCCACACACCCAGACTGGCCACAGACAGAGGCACAGACAGAGGCAGAGGCAGAGGCAGACGGGGACAGACATGAAGGACACTGGAAAAACATAATTCAGGATTGCCCCGAATATACTTACCGACATTTCGCAGGCGGGATGATCCACAACTTCAATGTCCGATTCAACGTCATCCACCAGTACAGACACCGTCTTCTGCCCATATTCCATCTCTGCGGGATATCGAAAAACGAGAACAGACAACCATATTCAATTTCTAGCTAGCTGCATTGGTATGCAGGTACAGGCACAAGCACAGGCACAGGCATGACCCAGTTTCCAAGCAAAAGAGGGTCCCCCCGCTTTAGCCTGCCAATGCCAATACACATCTCATCTACTTCTGAGGAATTTCATTGAGCTGAGGACTGGCAATCCAGCAAACAAGGCTAATAAATCCTTTGTACTTGTACAAATTGTGTGCAAGTTCTGAAAAGCTGAAGCACGGAGCCGTAGATAAACACGGGTCTAGGGAACTTCATATTCACTTCATCGGCCTTTGTCACCGATAACAATGAATGACAAATAAATTTCTGAGAAGCTTAATAGTAGGAACAAATAACTGTAAAAATATGCCAGAGAGAACATAAGAAGGATTGATTATATTTGCAATTTAAAAATTAAAGATCTACTACGAAACGGAAGAGCTTGCTTTGCTAATTAACATATATACATACATGTGAAATTATATTATTGTGTCTTTGTGTCGGACGGGAAAACCATCAGAATTCTATCCAGACTCTGGAGAGCCCGTTTTGAGCCCAGGTCCTGGTCAATAGCCTTTGTTCAAAGGCTTCGCAAAAAACAACAAACAATCAAAACCAATAAAATAGAATGAGACACAGACGAGCAGAGAGATACGAATACCGAATACATGGTGGTGCACGCGAGACACACATCAGCCATCCGGAGAGCAGACGGAGCGCAATTGAAGCGCAGCACGACAGCAAGGGCCGAGAGCAAGGCACTAATGGACTGGAGGCGGATTTGTGGCGTGCTTTTGATGTTCACTCCCGTTTCCATAGTGACTCGCGGCCTGTCCGCAGATTGGTATCATGCACAGTGTTGCACGTATTCGAAATCCATGCGACTCTGCTCTGTATTTTGATGCCTGTGATGTAAATGAAATTTTGGCAAACTTTCCCAAAGGGCAAGACTCTAATGTAGTTCAATAGAGTCAGACATTTAATTACATTTGAAATCCAAATGATATTTGATTTCCCACTCTAATTAAAGGCAACCCGAGCTACCGATATCGGATGAATTATATGAATTCCTAACACTCGAGCAGACGGAGATATCATAATATCCTTCCTGACCACGCGGAACTGAACACCACGGATCCTATTAAACAAATAGTTTGTGAGCTTCAGAGTAGTATTCCACTTACCAAGACTTAGGTCGTAGCCGCAAATATGGTCCGAGGTCGTAAACTGGAACGATAGGGCTGACTTCCCAACCGCAGGACTACCAAGCATAGCAATCTTGAAGGTGGGCGGCTCTCCGGACAGAGTCTGCTGTGATAGGGCCCTTTCGATGATATTCCCCGATGCGTTTCTTTATAGTTTCGGGCGGGAAGAAAAAAGATGGGACAGTATTACCAAGTAACATAAGTAATAATAAGTAGAGCGCGTAAAAAGAGGAAAAAATAAATAAATATGTAAAAAATGGGAAAACATGATAAACAACTGGAAACAGCGGTGAACGCCGAGTTCCTTTCACAATATTCTCGGCATTGTTGACGTTCATCCCGGTGCAGATGGCCACCTTCTGCTCTTTATTTTTGTCCCCCGGTGATGGGGACCTCTGTACAAAAGAAATTGTGCTGTGTGTGAAAATTGTATGAAATTATTCGGCGAGCGTGCCCGCGGGGTGCCGCAGCTTCAGATGGAAATGTGGCGCCATTTCTGTGGTGTATGTGTGTGGGTTTATTGTCGTGTATAAACAAATTATTGCGTTCTGCCGTCTTTCCGCGCACTTTTAGCTATGCACTGCTTGCCACATACTGCTTGCAATGAAGTACATATGCTTGGAGTATTTGCTGCTTGATTTGCATGCTTTGGTTGTGTATTACCATGCACTACTTGCCGAAGTACTCACCTATTGTGGTATCGAATGCCGCTGTAAGAGGTACCCCCCGATGTCACTGAGTTGTTCGAGCGAGACCTGCGGCGTCTGGGAAAACAAAAAGGATGACAAGGATGGTAGACACAGACAACGTCAGACTACATCTTTGCAGAACACTCGAAACTTACCGCAGGGAGTCCCCTAAATTGCATACCCCATTCGAGGTAATGCTAAAACTGCGTAGGCGGTAGTACTCCATGCCCTGATCTTCTGCATGTTTCACCGCCTGACGCACCTCCGCGTGTTGTGGCTGGGAAAAGGCAGAGGACGACAGTGATGCAGATGGAAGAGATGGAAGAGAGGACGAGAGAGGCAAGAGAGGAAGTGACTAACACCATTAAATAGTTGATAGAGAGCTCACACCCTCTTAACCCAGGAAAATCATCATTTGTTTGATTTACTTTTGATTTCAATTTAAGAAGTTGCCAATTATACAAAGGATGTCCATCTGTGGTTAAAAGAGGTTAAATTAAGCGACCTTACGCTGGCTTTTAGCACCGCAATCAAGGATCTGCAAAAAAAAAGAGCTGGATCATGAGTTTTTATCGTAATGAAGCATGACGGAATCTATTGCCGGATGAGTCCTAGTTCATTAATTGTAGATTTACAGAAGGGCCAGCGCAACACTAATAGGCTAAGCTAAACTTATCCTTAACGAGCACACAATGTGCAAAAACATTATTTTGTTCATATTTTGCTCTGCTTTGGCTCCAGAGGACGCCTCCAGGGGATGCCAGCCAGCATTCAGATAGCATCCAGGCTGAAGGTGGAGTCTAGGGGATCGGGGCTCGGGACACGGGACTCGGGACTCGGGAAACAAGAGCCATTGAAGGCAAGTAGTAACACTCATCAACTCATCAGTGGATTATGCTTAATAGTAAGAGGAAGCCAGCAAAAATATATACGTTCACATAGATAGATGCTCGTAGAGGGCAGCAGAAGTGGTCTTGGCGGCAAGGGATTACACATGTATCCAGGGATATTTGTATATAAATATGTGTGGAAGTAAGAGTGCGGCAAGAGTGTTAGGCGGCAAGTTTTCAACATTCAGCATGAATGGACATTTGATACATTGTTCTACTTCTACTGCTCCTGCTCCTTATCCTGGGCCAGCTCTACTATCCATTGCCTGCTCGAGCTCCCACTCATTCGAGGGACGGGTGCAAGGATAGTTACTGCTAGTGCCAGCTTATCGGGAGGCCACCCCGTGGATCCCCATGTGGCAGGTTCACTCTACTTTCTAGTATATTTTTTGGGCACATTGAAAAATCAACGCAATAAAAAGGAGGAAGTCAAGAGCCACCTCACCGGCTATTTCTCTGTCTTTATGGCCGTGTGTCATTAACTTGCCTCATGGCTACCTGTCCTTATCGGGGGCCTGCACTTTCATAGGCGCTGCAGCTAATGTAATTAGTTTGGTGAAATTGCTCGAGTGCAAATTGTGCAACGTGAGCCTTGCTTTCCACCCTGCCACATGGGAAGCCGGCTGAAAGTGGAGCAGGCGGGAGCATTAACCCGTGCCCTGTCACTTTCTCGCTCGCACTATTTCACTGTGTCTCGTTGGAGGCAAAGTTTTTCATCATTTCTAGGCGCAAACTTTTTTGATTCGACAGCAAGAGTCTCGAAATTGATTTCATTGCGGCGCATCATCGGATCTAACTGAAGTGCAGTCTGCTTGTGGTTTGCAGCTTTCAACTTGCAAC
The DNA here is from genome assembly GCF_003286085.1 of Drosophila persimilis. NCBI lineage: Eukaryota > Metazoa > Arthropoda > Insecta > Diptera > Drosophilidae > Drosophila > Drosophila persimilis. Next base: position 743,192 of record NW_020825356.1, read on the forward strand.
GTTCAACTGGCAATTAAAGCGGAGTATGGCGAAACCTTCAAACGGAATCAATGGCAGGCACGTCCCAGGGACCCTGGACGCCAAAGCGAATGGAAAGCGTTAAATGGAGAATAATGTCAAGCGTGGAGCGGACGACGGAAAAGGAAAACTGTCGAAGGCAGTCGCAGATCCTTTTCACACTTTTACGCCTCCTTTGCACGCCTTTGCATGGGCAAACAAGCAAAGCCCTGCCCTGAAGGCGACACAAAAAACTTTGCCTGGCGTGAAAACCTGGAATTCTCGTCGAATCTGGCACGGAACACGTTCCACGCCCAAAAGACTCGGCGCATACACGACTCTATATGTATGTATTTTATGGTGTGCATGGAAATGGCATGAGCAGAGCTCGGGACGTGACAACGGATTAAAGACATCCAAGTGTTTGCCAATAAGTAATCTGGAGCTGCAGATACGCCGAAGTGTCGTGGCGCTCGTCCTCTGCTTGCAGAATAACCCTATGCTTTATTAGGCATAATAGTTGTCAAGACTCATGCATGTGTGTATTTGAGATAAGTAAGCAGTAGATATTGCTTTATTTAATTGCTTTCGTTGCTATGGTACACATACTTGCATGGGGAATTGCACTGCTTTATATATTTCCACTGGGAACGAGCTTTTAATAACAGCCTGTTACTTAACATACAAAACTGCTTGATAGATTTATACGCCACGATCGACTCGGTGGTCCTCACTTGCTGATTAATAATTCTCACTACTTGATTCTGGATTTCACTGCTTCACTATTGTTGCCAATAATATCACTCATTGAACTTGATGCTCTGCTTGATTGTGAACGGATACTCGCATCTCAACTGTCAGCGCTCGAATCGAATAATTTTGTGTGATTAGTAATTGATTGGTTTTCGAAGATAATTGGTGAAATCCTTACCTACATACTCACCCTGGGGCACTCGGCCGGCATACTGGATGTTCTCCTTCGCTGCCTGGGCGCCACGCGGTTGCTGAGTACCGGCACCAACAAGGTGCCAGAGCTGTTATGCCGTTGTCCCCGCGCTGGGGATGCCGCTGCCTCGCCGATGGGAGGCTCCCGCTCGATATGCACTTGGCGTGCGCGTTTCGGTGTGCTGCACCCTGCCTCTACGGGTACCGAACCACTGGCTCCCAGTCCGCTGGACATTTCATTTACGGTGACCACGCCAGCGATGGCTCTCGCTTCGTTATATGAGGGTGGTGGGTGGTCGACCACGGTGCCGTACTGCGGGGAAACCGCCCCGCACATGGCTTGCTGTATGGTCAAAACCCTGGATACTTCCGCATGCTCTCTGCTTTTCAAAGAAAAACAAATTGTTACACAAGTCTAAAGATTCAAATCGAATAGGAATATTCAAAATATGGAAGCAATTTTAGTATTCTTAAGGAAGTATGAAAAATGGACAAATGGAATAGTCTTAGTTAAATAATTGTTTTTTCTTCGCCATTTGCGAACGATGTGAGTACAATACCAAGCTAGAAATAACCTTAAACATAGGATTGACATCTGAAACCAACCTGTGCTCGACGCTATGCAAGCTGCGTGGATGGACCTCTTGTGGCATATAGTGCCGGACCGAGTGCTGCATGTTTGGTTCCGCCGTGGAGCCACGACGAAGGTCTTGCTGTAGACATTGGGAAGATGACAAACAGAAGAAAGTATGAAAATTTGTCTAGATCTGAAAGGTTTTGCAGGTAAATAATGTTTGATGAGAATGTTGTTATGCTATCGAAAATGTTCAGCTATCAACTCGTTATAATTGTACAATACTATCTAGCGAATGCAAGTTCTGGATTAACTGCTATGAAGGATGTCAATTATGGAATTAAGTTATGGAAAAATGAGTTCAATCATTGATCAGTCGGTCATAAAGTATTATGAATGCTCATGAGTATCGGTTATCGAATGTGTTACCATTAAGTTATCGCCCGCACACTTCGTCTTCCCACGTATCGACTGGCGGATACCACTTACCCGACTGCCGCCTGCATGCTGGGCAGCAAAAATATATTCTTCGTATCGCGGTGGCGGAGCTTCAATATTTCTTAGATGCTGCCAATCCTGTACGGCCCCCACGGATTCGATGTTCCTCGGGTCCGCATGTCGACTCTGGGTGTGCACCATGGGGACTGCGGAGCTTCGTATTAGATTCCGATCGTTCTCCTGCTGGACCCACGCCTGTACGATGGGCCGGTTTCGAAAGCCGCCGCTGTGTCTGCTGTTGACCGGCGGTATGGGCAGCATCCGCTGGTGACCCACCCCGGCACGCTCCATCTCATACAATGGGCGATTCTCTACGAGGGAATACACTTTAGTTCACGAAAGATCGGGTTCATGTTTAAAGAGCTAGTGACTATGGACATACGGCCGTTGCTGTAACACTGTTCTGGGCGGGACGCAGGCGTAGGTACGTCATATCTGTCTGTCGCTTTTGTACACTCGGCATCTGCGCAGACACACATAGATATCCATGAGAAGGCTGGCGGACAGAGACAAACCTCAACTGAGTGGGCATACCACCTAATGTAGTCTTTACCCGAGGGACCCGTACAGAGACGAACGCGTCTTAGTTTCGGATGGTGAACATTGGCAGGTGCATCCACCCATGCCATCCAGCAAACTCAGTGTCTCTCTGTGTGCGTCTCTCGCAAAATATGTTCCCCAACTCAAAGTCAAATAATGAATTAAAAAGAGGGGCGGAAGCATTCGATACCCTTGCAGAGTCCCACACCAGCTATGTTTATGGTGAATTCATCAAATTCTACAACAAGATAGCTTTAAAACGTAGGGTCTACTGCTTAAAGCAGACTGAAGGAGTAAATACTCATGGTCGAACTCAAATAGGTAAACTCGGCAAGGGTATCTTAAGGGATTCTTACGGGCTTGTCAGTGTGCATGTGTTTTCTTAATTTTGCGTTTAGATGTTCACAGGGAAGCCAAAGTATTAATTGCTGATATTCACATATGCTTAGTGCTGATACTCAATATAAAAGAGCGTGACATGAGATTTACGATGAAACTGTGGGAGAATGACCTTACTTAATCGATTTGTCTAAAGCTTTACTCCTGCAACAAAAACATGCCAAAAATAACCGACTAACAACAGTCGCAATGTCTAAAACTTGTCTCCAAAATATTTACAATAAAATTCAAGGGCTCTAAAATTCTCTAACAATACCAGGTGCTACAAAATTTTACTAAGAAATTGTAAGTCCTTCGGGTCCTGGAGTGAACTGCGATAAATGGATTTACATATCGTTCTAATTCAGTTGATTTATGATTATGATTCATTCAGACTCTGGACAGCTAGTTATTTGTACTAATCGATCGGCCAGACAACCGATAGTTTTGCATAAATTCGAAAAACTTAAAATTTGGTACAGTTAATTGCATCTACATATAAGAAATTAGATACATTTCAGACCGATCCGACCACGCCCACCCCTACAGACCATATAAGGGACCTAAAAGGTGACTATAGTATGTTGAAAAATGAAATGTTTGTTGATCCAAGGGTTGTCAATATACCCGGTACATACATATGTATTAGATATGTGGTGAAAGTTGATGTGTGTAACACCTAGAAGGAAGTGTTTCCCCAAAAAGTATATATATGTATGTATACATATATAGTCGATATAGCTCTGTCTGTCCGTCTTGTTTGACGCCTAGCTATCAGAGACTATAGCAGATGGAGAAACCAAATTTTGTCTGAGGAACCTGTGATATCGCACCGAATCAGGTTTCTTTCGAAATTTTGCCACGCTCCCTTCCGCCCCCGCAAAAGACGAAGGAAACAAAAAAATCGTCCATTTTGCGAAAAACGGTACAAAAAGAACTAAAATATATTGTATAAAATACATAAATCACAATCTCACACATGCATATACTGACTGAGTGCCGGCTTACAACGTAGAGCCGTGGCCCTTGCCGCGTGGCCCGGGTCCTAAAAAGAAGATGTGCCCTAGTCAAGCCCCGTATTCAATGGCACCGAAGTGGAACCCCTTCGCTTGCTGGTGTTCATGCAAAAAATACAGCAAAGTGTCAGAATCCTGGTTATGGAGGAAACATTAGGGTCAAGGAAATAATGTCAATGATTGAGTGACCATTTGTCGACTTTGGAGAATTTGATAGGAGAATGAGTTACAGATGTGTGTGCGCTTTTTTTTTTTAAATAAATTGAATGTGAACACTTTTCAGCACTTGCAGATGTATAGTTTTACTCTAGCCACACTGGAAAAGCCCCTGTTCGTTGAACAAAACTTAAAACAAAATAAATGCCAAGCTTACAAGGCTTTATCCCCTATGTGTTCAAGCATTTACCGACATCAAAGATCCGATCCGTACAGCTTCTACGTTCCTCGTCATCCAGCTCCATTCGCCCGAACGCATCGATAGCTACTGCTACACTGCTGGCCCCATTAACCGGCAGCTGGCGACGGATGGATCCTGACCGGGGCGGTATTTGCATTTGTGGCCCGTATGCATGGTGATAGCCGCTTGAGGATCCAGCGGTGGCCACTGATGGTGGTGTGTAGCCACTTGTGGAACCAGCGCTGACCTCTAGCTGTAAATTATGATGTGAATGGAATGAAGATTGAGGCGACTAGGATAGGCAGATGTGGTTGGAAGGAGAAGGGATCCTTTAGAAGAATAAAAACTATAAACCTTGCAATTTACCTCAAGCGGGGTACGTGGCTGCTCTTGAGCCAGTCTTGGCCTGAGATGGTCGGCGCTTGCTGGCGGTACATTTCCGCCGCCACCGCCCATGCCCCCGCCGCCGACCGGACCCGGCGTCAGTTGCATATTCGTACCACTGGAGCTGGAACTTACATTTGGGCCCAAAAGCATGGGCCCGAGGCCGGTATGGCTGAGGCCTGGGCTGTTATGGTGTTGAGCGTTGCGGTCATGGGTCGAGCGCAGCGTGTGAATGCGTCCGGGGGGCAAGCAGGGGTAGTGGACCGACGGCTCGTTAACGTCGCTTGTTTCGCGATAGAATTCTCCACCGCTACTAATGCTGGCGCGGCGTCCGCGTTGAGCATTTTGAAGCTGCTGCAGATGCTGCCGATGCTGGAAGCTGCGCTCGGTGCTGTCGTCACGATCAGAGCGGCCGCTGGCGCTGTTGCTTCGTAAGCTGCCACCGCAGCGTCCGCGCTGCGGGTTCATCTTTCTGGGCTTGGGTCGCGGTATGGGTATTACCTGCAATGGACACGAGAGAGAGAGAGGCGAAATAGCAGGCCGGACGATCGGCAGGTGAGTAACTGATTCGCGTTAATCGTGCACTGAGTGGTCGAGGGAGGGGCAGGGACCGCTGGGGCACCGGTCGGGGTCAGTGGCGTCTGTGTGGACGTGGACGGGGGGGCGGCTACCTTATCCTCCAGCATGTGGGCAAAGAGCTCTGCATGGTCCTCGTCTTCGTTCATCATGTCGAAGAAATTCTTGAACGTTTCCGGAAACGAGGCCGGAAATTGGACCCGCGCATCCAGCTGGGTATCCATGGTGATCCCGCGTTTTTCCGCTTTTCCGTTTCCGTTTTCTTTTTCGTTTTCGTTTTCTTGCTCTTTGTTTCTTGTTCACTTCTCTTCTGCTTTCTTCTCGACTTCGTTTGGTTCCTATTATTATTACTTTTGTTTGCGAGAAATATGTTTTAAGGGAGGTGCGTGGCCCCACGACGACTGTCTGCCACAGACACAGACCCACAGAGCCAAGACACATATTCGGGGGACATGCAAGAAGAGAACACGCATCAAAGTCATTAGACGGGATAGCGAAGAGCGTGATGGAGGCAGGATAGCAGGCGGTGTGTGTGTGTGTGTGAGTGTGCGTGATCGCGTGTGTGTGTTTGTGTGCTTGCATCTATAGATGTACATATGTATGGTTTGGTATACGTTAGCTATTATTACGAGTATCTACAAATTCGTTGGACTATTAAAATCAAGCCTTCCGCCTGAACGTCAAGCAGTGCAAGCAGTGTCCGACATACAATATCTATATACAATCTAATGCTAGTGGAAAAAAAGCTGTCGGACTCTGTTCAGAATTAATTCGCTAAATAACTTAAGTAATTATTATGCTTAGAGATGCTCTCACTCCCTTTTAGCTGTTGAGGTTTGGCCAAACGGCTGCACCTTAACCGATTATCCATCGATTTGTATGCCTTATTAATGTACCTATACCAACAAAAATTGTTTTCTACTTTTCCGAGTTTTCAAAGGGAACATTTTGAAAAATTATACCGCAAAAAATTAAAAGTTTTGAATTTTGAAGCTTAATATTAACCAGATGATAAGATTAACCTACAAAGTGTTCGGGTAGCATTTAAAGCTATATTCATCAGCTTTTCAGCATTTCAGAATTATAACCAGATGTAAGATACTTAATTTATGTGAAAACTGCAATACCTCTGATAAAAACAGGAACAAAATACTAGATTACAAAAATTTCTTAAACAAAATTAAACCATAAAAAGCAAGAAACATGTTTATAAAATTTGTTTAGGCCCCAAATCTATCAGAAACGAGGGGGAACGTTGTGAGTTGCTGCAAAAACCGCAACTCTACATTTATACCCGATACTTAGTCAGCATGACTCTCCCCCACCAGATGGCGCTAACAGTGCACGACACGAAAAAGAGTGCGTGCGAGAGAGACAGAAAATTATTATTACAATAATTTTTGATTTTTATTGTATAATTATTATTTTTTAATTTATTAATTATTATTATAATTATTCTTGATTTGTATTGTATAAATATTATTCTTGATATTTAATGAATAATTATTATTATAAAAATTATTCTTGAATTTCATTGAATAATTATTATTATTATTATAATTATTATTTTTGATTTTTAATGAATAATGATTATTTTTGATTTTTAATGAGTAATTATTGATTTGGATTCTAATTGTTTAATTCTTATTTTTGATTTGTATTATTTTTGCTTAAAATAAAACTCAAAAAATTAAAAAAAAGAGGGGAAACGAAGTTTTTTTAAATATACGTTTAATAGTGAGATCTAACAGGAGTGTGGATACCAAATTTGTTTACTCTAGCCTTAATAGTCTCTGTGATTTGTGGATGCCCCAGATTTTCGTCCTTTGCGGGGGCGGAAGGGGGTGTGTCGAAATTTTGAAACTAACTTGTCAAGGTCCGATATCACAGGAGTGTGGATGTGTAACACCCAGAAGGAAGCGTTTCCGAGCCAATAAGTATATATATTCTTGATCAGCATCAATAGCCGAGTCGATATAAACATGTCTGTCTGTCCGTCTGTCCGTTCGTCTTGTTTGACGCCTAGTTCTCATAGACTATACAACCTAGAGTCACTACATTTTGTATACAGACTCCTGTGATATCATACTGTCCAAAGTATTTTTCAAAATTTTCACCAAGTTCTCTCTCTCTCACACACACAAACTCTGCCTCATTTTGGTGTAGACAGATATGTATATACAAAAATGTAAAAGAAAAAACAAAAAAAAATATAATTTATATATATAAAAGTCTCCCAAGCGGTTCGACCGATTTTTAGGACATTTTTTGTTCATCCCCTTTGCAAATAGCGATACCAAACTACATATAAGAGACAAATATTGCATAGAAGAAAAAAACTGGAGTGCAAAGGGATCCCCATTCGTGAACAGCTGAGGGGGGGCACCATTTGAAGTCCGTCTCAGTCCCGCATTCTCTACGGGTTCCTTCTTTTTTTTTTCCATCAGCCAAACTTAAAAAGTTATCAGAGCGCCCGACACTTTCGAAGCTAAAGGCAGGGGGGCTGGAGGTGCTTTAAATTCAAATTTACATACATACAATCACTGTCGAAAGGTAAATTGTTTATGCCGTTCATTTGACGAACTCTCCCCGCATAAAACCATCGTTTAGAGAAACTGATTGCATGGCCGAATATTCTGGAATGGATTTGTGATTTTAATGGATGCAAATGATCTAAATTTGTTTCTGATATGGATTGACTTGGATTGAAATCCATACCTCCAAATGGGAACGGGACAGAAACTTATCACTGTTTCAATAGAGGAACGAAGGAACGAAATGGGAATGGTAAATGTTCAATTTGGATGTATAGTGGTACGAGAGCGGTATGATGGCAAGGATCAAGTTGATACTGAAATTCAATGCGACAATCATTTATGTACATATGTATATGAAAGAAGAAAAAATTCCACGAGCGAGAAGTGAAGAAAAAAGGGAATGGGATGGAAAAAATGTTTATGCAAAATGAGATAGTAAAGGAACGAAAAGGATAGAACATATGCATACATTAAAAACTGGAAAAACGCCGGAATTTAAAATAGTTGAAATGTAGGGAGGGGAGCGTAATAGAGTAAATAATTGGACTATGTAAAAAATGCAGTGCATAGTGCAGAGAGGGTGGTGAATAGAGCTAGAATGTGGGGAAAAGGGTAATGAATTCATAGAGGAAAAAAAGTGAAAAATACGAGTAAATGGGGACAAAGATAGCAAACTGTTGCGCTTGTGGGGAAAATCCTGCAGAAGGGAAACGTATCGGAAGACTGTGTAAAGTGACGCAAGAGTAATGACACCAAATCAGCTTTGCTTTCGGCTTACATACACCTCCTCTGTACCTCCTCCCGTGCACATGTCCCAGCCCTTGGAGGAGGGCTTTCCCTCCCTAACGACTTCAATATGTGGTAAGCCATGAGGGCGTGGCCGAGTGCAGTACAGTCTAGACAGGCGGCAGCACCACAGAATTCCGGACACCCCCAACAAAGGTCAGGCTGTTGACCCGACTTGGTGGTGCAGGCGTCCGTTGTGGAAAAAGGCTTGTCAGGATTTGCTTAAGAATGTTACGAGTGTGTGATAGTCACCCGAGCATCTTTACGATGTGGCACAACACTTTAATTTCCATAGTGATACCCCCTGAGCTAATTTGCCAATTTGCAATGGGGGAGGGGCAAGGGTTTCTATGGGCACCGGCCCCAGTCCCTACAATTCCTAAACATCCGCGCCCCCTGCCAATTAGTGGGGCCCTAGCGGAAGTCACTCTCTCTCTCTCTCTCTCTCTCTCTTTCCCTTTCCCTCTCTATGTGTGTGTATATATTCTTTCTTCGTTCGTCAGCCCCAAGCCCAACCATGTCAAGTGGAGACCTGCTGCCCCAGACTCTCCGCTGGCGTCAAGCTTATTAAAAAGTTGCGGACACAGTGAAGGGGGTAGAGATTGCCAGCTGGCGGATGGTTAGCGGGGGACCTGTTTGTCTGGCTTTGCTAAGCGTTTTAAGCGTTTAGTGCCCTCGTAAGAGTGGTGCCACAAAACAAGGGCAGCCGCTTCACCTGCTCTACTCCTGCACCTTTGTCAAGAGGACGTGGCACGACACACATACAAATGCGCGCATGTAAGCCCTTCATCATATCATTTGTGGACCTTTTAATTAGCAAACCAAATGCAAGTCCCACTAAGCATATGGGCATTTGAGGAAGGCGCTTTGGCGTTCAAGGTATCCGCCTCGTATTTACTCTCGTGCGACGAGTCGAAAATACAGATAAAATCTAATAAATCGAAATAGTGTGTATGTACATTTACACCCCTTCCACTGCATGTGCATACGTATACTACTTACATACAAATGTGTGTCAGTGTGTTATTTCATGTTTTGTAATCAACTCTAGCCTTCCGGGCCTCCCTTTTTTCGGTACACCTCCGCTCCAGCCTTGAGTAATTTCACAGCACTCGAAGACTTTTCTGTGTGTACACAACACTAGGGAGCTGCCAACATGTTGATGCGATAGTTGACAGTTGAAGTTGAAAGTTGCTTCGATAGTTGCTGTTGCTGTTCCTTTGGCTTCTGTTTCCTTTTGGATCACTTGACTTTGTGCCCCTTCTCTCCGTTTCCGGTTCCGGTTCCGGTTCTGGTTCTGGCTCTCTTTCTCTTTCCGTGATTGTTTGCATAGGTCACGACATGGTTGCTCTTTGTGACGGGTGCCCTCTGGCCGAAGGCCGACTGCTGACGGCCGACGACTGATGCTGATAATTTATGCCACACTGACCCAAATCCAGGACGGGAAAGGACGGGGCCAGACAGCGGGTTTTTTTTTTCATGGGGAAGGCAAGGGCAAAGGAGCAGATAAAGTGGCATTTGGACTTGCCACCAAACAACAACATCAAATACATCAAACACAGAAAATACATCAAAAACACCTAGAAAATATGTTGTAAGTAAAGAAAAGAAACACAAAAAAAGTACGGAAAAGACGTGGATGGGACAAAAGTGAATAAAAAGGCGCCTGGAATTTGATTAGCACAACTTTAAAACACATGATGTGGCAAAAGTGAACGTAATATGCGAAAAGGACCACGAAAAGTAAATAAAATGCGATGAAAATAATGAATGGGGACATTCCAAGAGAGATTGAGAGATGATAGAGAGAGAGGGAGAAACTGAGCACCTTATAAATTTTAAATGTTTCCCTATCGAATCCATAAACTATTCTCACTGAAAGCTTAACAAATAATGTTCAGATTAAATTGATCCGATTACTCGTATTTGTGTTTAATTTATTGTATACACGGTATACGCACCGAAAGCAGGGTATAAACGCAGCAAAAGGATAACGGCGAGGAGCTCTCTGACGAGTTGTTTGTCTCCGAACCGAACCCGATCCGAGGGTCAATTGATGACTAACGAGCATGAAGCAAATTAAATTTGAATAAATTTTAAGATAATTGATTAATTGCAATTGCAAGAATGGACACAAAAGACATAATTTGAGCTGGCACTGTATTTGTTGGTACCAAATCAAAGCACTTTCGAAACACCAAAACAATACTGAGCACCGAGCACGAGCTTCGCCTGTATCAAGTGGGCGGTCTAGAAGTCGACTTTAAACAGAATATGTTCATAGCGGAATCAGAATCTGGACTTTTGTGAATTATAAAGCAACTTAGGATCCATCCTCTAGACTTTGCTTAAAGGCAATGACGATTTTCCCTCCTAATTGGTTATTTTTTAAATGGAGAATTAAGACTGCATGCGCTCTAAGCCGATGTGGCCAAAGAAGATTTAAATAAATCCCAAGACACGTGTACCAAATCACATAAGCGCTAATTACGGCCACTGAATGTCTCTGTGTGTGTGGGGCAAAAATTATGGGAATTAAAAATCAAATCGGATTGGAAGGACCCAGGCTTGTGGGCAATATAGTTGTCTGTCACTGAGCTAAGACCTCCATGCTCCACAGGCGATTGTCGAGTTTACAAAGGTGGAGGGGCGGACGATTTGCACCCATGGATGCTGGAAGCCAAGTATATTTGCAACTGAATTTGAACCTGCGCTCAGTTTGAGCTGAACTTTGAAGGGTTTACATCGTATATGTTTCGCTAACCCACGCACCAGCCCACACATTGGCCTTGGATGTGCCTTGGCATGTGCGCATGAGAGAACTCTTGGAATTAATATCTCTGTAGCGATCCACCTGTTCAGCTGTGAAAGCATTTCCATGCCACATCACACCATTGCGCGCGGCCCCGCACTCGTACCCGTACCCGTAACCGTACCCGTACCCGTACCCGTACCCGTACCCGTCCCGTTCTATGGACGATAATTAATCAGACGTTAATTGGGCCCCATTCCCAATAATAGTTGATGCTTCAAAAGCCACTACTCGCAGCGACTCGGAGACCGAGACAGAGACCGAGACCGAGACCGAGGCCAAGTCGGAGGGAGGGCGCCCACTAAGATGCGTCTAATTTTAATTGGACACATGCATACCGCATTTGGTCTGCTGGAGATGGCGGCTGGTCATTGGGCTTGAATGGCTTCGCCAAGAATAATTGTAATGGCCCTTCCGTTCAGCTCCACCGCAGTGGTCGCCGGCAGTCCCGCTCCACCGGTTGCCACACATCCCTGAATGCCCTTTGGCATCACTGCCTCTCATTGCGCGAACATCTTTAGTACGAATATCCTTTACATTTAAAATATATTCATCTTCACAATCAATTGTTCATTACATTTTCCCCTTACGCCTTTGTGGTCTCTTTCTGTAAAGGCATACAGGGTTTTGGCAGCAAATTCCTCTTTTACACAGGAACTGTCCCCAGCTGTGGCATGCACCGAAGATGGAACAGAACACAGAACACTCAAAGCTGTATATTCCCCAAATGAGTCAATCAAAGCGAATCAGAAATTAAAGAGCAGAAGAACTATAAGCCAACTGGAAGGACGATTTCGGTATGGCATTGTACTAAGAAATAACACAAAAATCTATCTTTTGTGTACAAGAATGGTCTATGGTTGGTCTATGATGCTATGAGTACCAATCACTCACAAAAAATGACCCACCGACCCCACAATTTTCTGCTCTTTATTGCGTTTGAAAAAATATTTACAGGAGTATAATCTTCAGACAATAGTCGACCAGGATGCTAATTGTGCGGACACACGAAGCCGTGATTAGTATTCCAACGTAGTAATGAACTGAACTGAAGCTTAGCTTTACGGACCCGCTGCATAAGCAGTCAAAAGGTTTTGTTGGGCGAATATGTCAATGGCGAAATATTTTTAATTAAAATTAAGTCGCACGATAGAGCGGGCGCCAAATAAAGCCTCCACTTCAGCTGTGATGGAGCAAGTCATCGTCGTCTTGCATGACCGGGGGGGCCGTTGCGATGGCAGTCGGAAATAATTCAAGCGACTGTCAGACTGGCGTGCCACTTCATTTGTAGTCAGTCCCCTTTCCCACAGCCACAGCCACATCCACAGCCACATCCACAGCCACAGCCAGACCAGCCACCTGGCCTGTGCAATATCATTTCAAACCGGGAATCGGGAACGGGGAACCGGGAGCGGGAGCGGGAACAGCCACAACAGCCGCGGTGCACTTTAGCAGTAGCTTTGCTGCGCTTCGCGGCTCCACTCGTTCATATTATTTTCAGGAATCGCAGGACCAAAGAGGCTGCACGGATGGCTTCCTAGAGTGGTCTGCGGATAGGTAAACAAAGTGTGGATGCTCTCGGAGTACTGCTGGGAGGCTGCCACATAAAATAATAAATAAAGTACAGGGACAGGTCCAGCGTAAAAGTGTAATTGTTTCTAAGGTAACCATACAGTCATTCAAATTATATTAAGTATGCCCTTAAGTCGTGTCTGATTTTTGCTGACGATAGAGATTAAATGCATTGTGCTCACTGAACACTTATGTCCCATCCAATCACTCTTCATCAGCATAATGGAAACTTCTTCAACTAAATTAAAGCAAAGAGTACTAGACGCTGCTTTATCTACTCGCTCTTTGCACTCAGCACTTTCGTGTGCACTGCTTTCAATTCTTTCAGCAGCCCGACTGTATCTTTCAAAAGCCCCATCCCCATTGGTTAGCCCATCAAAAAATCTCTCTATTTGTTACCAATTGATGCCAATTATATATATTTGTTTAAATTATGGATTTCCATTTTCGTTTTGTCTGGGAATCGAAAGACAGGCCATAGGAACCGATGTATGTACAGTGTAAACCCTACTTGATTACACCAAATCGATATGTTTTTTGAGAGGCGTAAGGCCAGAGGTGAAGCTGCACAATAAACTCCAAATGATAATCTCACCAAAAGCCAATTGCCAGAAAAACAAGTACACAGGCGCGAGTGCTTCAGTCGAATGGACTACAAAATTACCCGCTACTCAGAAACTACGAAAGGTCTACAGGGCAGAGATTCAACAGAACGGTTGTTCGATTATTATGTAATTTATGAGCCTCGAATCTATAGAAATAGTGAAAGAGTGAGAAAGCACTCGGTACGGAAATTTTTTTCACGGATTCTGCATACTTATCCACATGTTACACTCCGAATCCTTCTGCTTACGTGGATTCCGCAATAGAAAACAACGTCCTGTCAACGTGTCGCGTATGAAGGATGATTCTGTGTATGTTTCGTGCTGAATTTCCAGATGACCCTACTGTCCCACAACAACAGGGATCTCGAGTCGACACGGTCGGGGAGAAGGAATCACATAGGCGCAGTCCCAGGCACAGGCACCGGCGGATGTGTGGTCCACGTATACATACGTATGTATACGGAAAATATGCTCGTATCAAAATACACTTGTTTTTAATTAGTTTAGACCGTCGGTCGGCATGCGCACACACACACACACACACACACACTCACATGTTGTGCAGTGGCGTAAAAGAAAGTGTCTTTGTTACTTGTGTTAGTGGGCACACATATTCATGACTCAGGCGTTGCCGACCGCTCCGCTGGTTTAGACGGATGTTTTAAAATAATCAAATTGACGTGGGGCAGTATCGATTCCTGGCTCGATTACAACTAAAAAATGTCCAAAGTTTCAATAGGCCACTTTCGAGTGTCATACGTGCTGAATTTGCATAAAATGACTGAATAAATATTTGCTAAATTTGCTGTTATATCAACAGTAATCAGGCCTCTGAAATCGAATTTAAATCAGAACATAACGAAAAGCCATATTTGATTGTTTATTCGCCACAACAGAGTGCCTTAAGCGAATAAACTCGTCTGGACTAATGGCTAGTGCAACAGGAACCACCTGTGTCAACAACTAGATAAGCCAGAGATTAATTGTCATTATTTGCTGCCGCAACACCGACTAACACCGACATCATAATCATGGTCTATTTCGCGTGGCTATGCCTGAAAACCTACTACCCTTATTTCGCCCGTTTTCCGCAGTCAGGTGATAATATTCGACTGAAAAAATCCAGGTCTTTCAGTTGGCTAACAAGCAGTCCACTTTGTAATAGAAGAAGCAGTGTCCCATTGCAGTGAAAAGCAGTATCCAGCAAAGGACTTGCAAAGAAATGTGCAACAAGTACAAGGAAGCAAAGAGAAATATGCAACCTCTTTGTACTCATTCGCAGAAATTGTCACTGTAGCTAATACTTGTACAAGGCACTGGAACAGGTCCATCAATTAAGGTTGATTGAATGTTTGTTTTACTTGTTAAGCCATTAACAGCTTAGATATTTACGACAGTTTCAGGTTGCGGATTTTGTTCAAACGAAGCATTGAATGCGGTCGCACTTTCAGAGGTTTGGCATTCCTTTTGAGCTTTCCTTTAAAAGGGAACAGTGAGGGGGAGCTAAGGGTTGCGAGAGTCGGATATAGATAAAGGTAATATATTGTCAAAACCTCCCCTGCCATGCGAACGAATATTTTGCTGGAATGTACATGGCCTTTGCATTATTATCCAGATTTGTTGTTCGCTTCATCAAATAAATATTTTCGAAATTTGATTTTGATTAATTTTCAACGAAATTGGCACATGTCTGCTAGTGCCAATTAAAATTTGGTTTGTTGACCAACAAATGCAAATCTTTCCGACCGGCGGCTTTCATTGCAACTCACTTGCACGGCCGTCACAGCCCACTCAGTATTCGGAGAACTGCAGAATGTTGTGTTATTTCATTTTCACATTTCAATTCTAATGAATCGCAACTGTCACAACTAATAAGAAGGTAGTGCAGCTCGAAAGATCCTAATTTAAATGAGGTGGCTCTCATTTTTTGCAAACCCTCCCCAGACCTTGCAACAAGCCAATGGATAATGGATATGCAAGGCATTTATCAGCCAAAGTGCTCATTTCGGCGTCGAATACCATTGCACACTGTCCGTTACTCGCGTGATATACCATCAAAATGGGATGCTCCGCTTAGAGATGCCCTAAATGTGCTGTCATTTCTATGACAGATGCGGTTCGAAGGCTGCTATGAAACGGCTATCGAGCAGTTACTAGTTTTCTACGAATTGGTTTCTCCCAAGCCCCTTAGCTCTGAATTCCACTCTGTAAACAAGCCAAGCTTTTGTTGTCTTCTCTGTTTGGCAGTAGTGTGGAAAATATTTTCCTACATCATACATGCCTCTGATGATTGCGGTTATTGCGGTCATAACTCTTTCTCCGTGCTGTCATCTATTTTGGAATCCCTGAGACTCAGACCCCTGTCCACTCTCCTCGCATCTGTTCTCCTAACATTACCCTCTCTTCTCATCCCTCTTGTGTCACAAATCTCCCTTAAGAATTATCCACTCTCAAATATACTCGTATATGTGTATCGTGTATCTCTGGGGGCCATGACACGTATGTACATAAATATGAGTCTTTTTTAGCCGTGCCACTGACATATGTATGCTTCCAGACAGACATACGCATATCTCCTCTAACCATGTTCTTGTCTAGTCTTTTCCAAACATTTTCGCCGCAACTCTTCTCTAATCACTCCCCCACCCCTCCCCCTGACAGCTGCAGTTTTCGTTCCCCTCTCATTTCCCCATATTTGTATCCTTTTGTTGCCATTTCCCGACCATGTCTCTTTTTACCATACTCTTCTCGAAGGTTAGGTTAGGTAGAGTCGGCTACCGGGCTCGCTCGTTCTGATACCGTTTGGGATCTTTCCTTAATGTCAGCAATTATCCCACCCAGATGCTCTGGGAGATAGTGTAAACATCTCTGAATGTTAGTTAAGAAGGCCGAACCCAAGTGTTGTAGCTTCTTCTGAGAGCTGGACAAGAGCAGAGCAGATGTTCCCCTGTGTCCTCCTCTTCCTCGTCTCTCCAGCCTGTTAGCGTGGGTGCCTATTGGCCAATGTCCTGTGAGCGAAGGTATGACTGCGCTGCACCTTTTTCTACCTAGTCTGCAGAGCCCAAAGGTGCGCTTCCCATCTATGGTCTGCCATGTTTGACGAGTTATGCGACTCATTTGGTCTGTTAGTTGCTGGTATTGCTCTTTTATGATAAGCTTACAGGTGGCCACAGGCCAATTAAGGAATATCTCCTTAACTTTGAGGAGGGGGATTGTAGTACCTGAAGAGGGCGCTGTGGATGGTGATCTCAAGGGCAAATTTCATTAATATCGGATTAGTGGGGACACCTGCTAGAGATTCCAATTTGGGCTCTGCGACGCAGGAACGGTCGATTAGAGCCATATTCAATTAAGCTCAATTTAATTGAATCTAACTGCACTGCATCGCGTCGCATGGCATGGGTGTTGATTGGGCTTATTAATTATACGCCGTTTGCCCCCGATTAATTATGGCGAACAATAGCCGGAGCGGCAGCTGCGACCGCGAATGCGACAGAAATAGTGACGAGATCCGGACAAGCGGAAATGGCCAAGGCGCAGAAGGGGTGGGTAGGGAGCACCCGCTAGGGTTGTTGATTGATTGCGAATCGATAAATATGGGATCAATAAAGAAGAAACAGGCAAATGAAACCAAGGATTCCCAGGGGGAACTACAGGAAGGACCTTCCGGATGATTAAAAAAATAAAAAATAAATATCACGTGATTAAATTGACGGGAAATCAGAATATTATGAAAAATAACTGATAAATAACTGGAGGAAAGTAGGGAGCAATGCAAGAAGGACACTCGTGGAGAAGAACAGAGGGTGTGATTGGCAAGACAAGCGAATTCAGAGCAAGAACAACAGGACCAACAGGACCAACAGGGTAACGGATGTAACAACAAAGGAATAACAAGAGCAGCAGCACGAGAGGGAAAACCTGTGGTCAGAAATTCAAGAGGAGTGGACCATCAGCAGGAAGCAGCAGGAGCAGCAGCAGCAGGAAAAATATCAACATAATGAACGGGGGGGAGGTTCGGCAAACCAGAAAGGCAAAAGGCACATTTTGTAAAATTTCTAGCATACTTTCCAGCGCTGAGAGGGTCAGAACGAAACAGAGGCCGTATCACGCGCTAGAAGTCAATTCAAATGTCAATAAATCTCCAAAAGCAAGCCACTGACCCTCTGCCAACTGTCCACTGCTATACCTCTTCCGATCTACTCTTTCCTGTAACCATTTGGCCCTTCAAGGCATCTGTCCGCCGCCATCCCTCGAGTGCATTGACTTCCACGCCTTAATGGCTTTTTGAGTTGACTCGAGTTGAATTTTTCTTATTTCTGCTTTGTTCTTTTTGCTGCAGCAGCAGCAACAGTGGCAGCAGCAGCACGCTCCCAGACTACGGTACGGCCAGGGGGCGGTAGGTGCTCAACAAGAGCACACATGAACGCGCCCGCACAGACAGGCAGGAACAACAATAAGCAGTACATGCATCAGAAATTGTGTGAACCAAAGCAAGACGGCAGGGAGAAGCTGGGAGTGGGAATAGACAGGGAATTATAAATTATAAAGCGCACCAACAGCCCAAAGAGTGGAGAGCACTCTGGAAGACAGACTTGCCTAGGAGGGAATAGGACTATAAATTTCCACGGCTTATATGTTCCGATCCGAGTTGCCAAATCAATTATTTTCTAGCCAAAATATTGGCATATTCCCACGACCTCAGAAAGTAAATGCCCCCCCGATAAGCACCCAATCCATCGCGTCTTTCTAACGCTTGACTGGAATGCACACGGATAGGATTTGGAAAAGCTAGACGGGAAAGACACAGAGAGAAGAAAGAAAATAAAAGAAAAGCAGGTGCGTTTAGGGGGGAAAAGCCGGGGCACGCACGCAAAGTCAAATTGGCTCATTTATCTCATTTCAGTTTGCTGCCTTGTTGCCAGCGAGAGGCGTTAGTGGAGGAGTGACTAGGTCGGTGTCTTGCTGTTTACGAGTAATACCCTCATTCTCACGGTACTTCGGGGGTATTATTCGTTCAATTTGCCCAGATCTGTGTCTACTTCTAAAGCACAAGACAGGCAGTGCCCAACTGTTTGCAGGAATGAGTGATTATCAGAGCCGATTATCACATCAGGTATAGTAAGGTAAGGTAAGGTAGTAACCCCCAAACGAAAACTATCCTTGTATAGCTCAAAATCTGAGATACTTGTACTTAGCAACCTAACTACCTGTAATTCAAGGGTATTTACAGCCATCCCTTGCTTGCTCTATTTGGATATACATATTTCTCGTATATCACTACAGAGAAATGGAGGTTAACGCACACGCAGAAACAAGATTTCATATCTGAGCTCTAGCTCGAAACCAAAATTTAAAATTGCATTTGTGTGCGTGCACCTAAGCGCATGCAGACAGGGTTTGAAGGATTTCACACGCATTAGCATATAAAATACACATTTATGCTTGTGCTGCACAAAGAAAAACCTCAACACCGCCACAGTCTCCTCCCAGCCAAATTTTCTCTCTGACTTTTCGTAGAAGCCTCAAGCACAATCAATTTTCCAGCAGAAATTGAAAACAAAAACATTTACGAGTAATCAGAAAGACAGGCAGTCGGAAAGCCAGAAAGTAAGATGCCTCTCAGTGCAGTGCAACACCCACATGTGCATACTTGTGGCTGAGTGGGTTTCTCATGCGAAGACCACAATTAGTCTGAAACTACCGCAGATATTACTGGCACTGGTACTGGTACAAGTACATATATATTACTAGGTCCCCCGATTTGTGTACCCAGTACTCAAAGGCACGACTGGTTCTTCCTATATTTATTACAAAAAAAATAAAGAAAAATATATACGTTGGATACGTTTCAAGTGTGCAAAAACTAGTTGCCGGTTATTACGTCAAGAATATAATATTTGTCGAAAGCTGGTCTCAGGCCTTTTGTCCTGTATTCTTAAAAATTTCACTGTTTTTTTAGTTACTCTTCTGTTGCGCGATAAATAGCTATACGATTAATTAATTATTGCTTAAATACGGTTTCTAAAACCGTAGTCATGAGTAAAATCAAACTATTCATGCATTCTATTGTGAAGAAACTGAGTTTTCATCTGTGATCTACTGAACAAATGGATTGCATCTGTCGTATCGTATTTATTGTACGTTTTTTTGGTTAATGGTTTGATTGGTTATTTTATTTTATTTGTAATATAGTCCTATTCAAAGAAGCAAAACTATTTGAATATTAAAATCTCAAAATTGAATATATGTATGGTTATATTACTGAATTAATCGAGAGGTTTAAATATATTATAAAATTAGCTCTAAAATATTTAGAAAATTTTACTTGAATTATGAGTAATAAAAGCTATCCAATTCGATCAAATTTTCGTCTGGAAATCTATATTTAAGTGGCAACTATAGGATGGAAATATGTGGAGGAAACTATCTACTAATTTGAAAAGTTATCAAAAGTATTAGCTTTCAAAAACTCCCAAATTGAAAAGGTTCAATCATTATTAAGAGATATCTATAGATATTATTGAGTCGTTTCATGCAAGCATTAATACGTGCGCCATAATCAGTTCAACTATCAATTAGAATCGTTATCGATAGTCTTTCAATAAACTTCATCCTGATTGTGTAATTTATCATTTGTTTTTATGACCATCCTACATCACGGCCTCGTTCCACGAACCGTAGAACGACGCCAAAAAAGTGCACAACAGCCCCAAAGAGACCTTCATGGTTTATCGCTGGCAATATATGTACATACGTGGGCTCGGGGCACTGGTTCTACCACGCGTGTGGCTGCTTGTGGCTGCACCTGTGGCCTAATCGCTCATTTCTCATTACATTTCTGGACCGTTGCATACTACGCATCCTCTGATCTTCATCAAAAGGGGCCCAAACGGAAAGTGCCGAGGGGGTCAATGCGACTCTTTGAGAGGTGGCCGAAGGCTTTGCCGGAGGACATGTTCAGGCAAATGTATGAGTATATGAGGAGTAAAGTTTGGCCAAAACGCAGAACAGGAAAACTATGAAGTTGAAGCTGAAACCATTAGAAATGCCATTAGACTTGTGTCTAACAAATCAGTTAAGTAAGCAGGCGAAACTCCAGTTAAAGCAGTGGAATAACCATCTACTGCCTACTGCGCTTTTCCACTGCTTGCTCTGAGGCATTACTACTGCTTGCTCTGATACAACTCTGTATTAAAAATGAAATGTAGCAGACAAAATGAACAGAGTGAGAGCGGTACCAAAAAAAAGACCATCCTCGTAGAGCGATAAAATCAATACAGCTTATCAAAGGTAAAGCAAACAAGTAATATATGTATGTAATATGTAGATAGAGAAGAAGTCACGTTAAATAAGCAATCGGAAGCATACCTCTACTGGCACAATTCAAAGGAGGAACATTCGAAATTAATATCATAGTTTATACTACAACAAGCATGCAAAAAAACAAAAAAAAACAAAAAATTAATGTTTAAAAACGCATTTGAATATAAACAAATAAATCATACGATTAATTGTGCAATAGTCCAACCGAAACCACGGTGGACACATTATAAAAATCAAAATATTTCTCCTACTCACACTGCCTGCTTTTCCCATAAGGTGACCATCTTTTTCACCAGCCTTTTTCCAGAGGCAAACAAATCGTGAATTTCAATCAAAAAGAGCCAACAAGAAAATAAAACACTACTTTTGGGGGAAAATCGCCCACATTGTGGCAACATTGACTGCAGTTCTCGCGGAAAGCTACACACATATTATTCCTACACTAAGCGCAGTATTACTCACAACTAAATCTTTATAAAAATCTAGCAAGAATGAGCAAATAAGTTTGTATTAGGAGTACCTAATTAGAATCCCATAAACCCTATTGAATTAAACACTCAACGGTTTCTGCGCGTAGAACTGAAGTAAGACATGATTGAGCCAAAAATGGTAGAACATTTCTTCAAGAACAGAAATGTAGAGCTCCAATCTAATCTCCAATCTAGAGCTCGCATCAGAAAATACAACAAGTACTTTTAGTTATTCCTAGCCAAAAAACTAGATCACATATGAAATAGATCGATATGAATGAGAGACACCCTGACCAAGGCAAGCAACTAAAAGAAAGTGAAACTTTCGAAAAAAACAAACAAGGACTCCCACCTGCAAACTCCGTTTCAATACCATACCATTGCCTTTTTATACCCGGTACTTAAAGATTTGTGTTTAAAGTAGATGTGTGTAACATCTAGAAGGAGGCGATAATTTCTTTATTTTCTTTTTAACTGGACCAGAGCATCCAAATCTTTTAAGCTACTTAACTACGCGCTGGAAAGGTCTTAGAAACAAGAAGCACCCAGGAGCCAAGTGGAGCCAACGCAATTCTAATTGGCCGCTAGACACTCAAAAACACGCCACAGGCACTGAGGTGGTGAAGGCATATCTGCAGCACCCCTTGGCCATTTCGGACGAAATGGCCTCTGCTTATTGGACCACACATTAAATGAAAACCGCAAAAGTCAGTAAAGGAGTTGCAGGTGGGCTGGGGAATCCAAACGGAAACACTCAAATAGTGCAAATCAATCTGACAAATACTCGAACAGACACTTCTCGAAAAACTAATGCACAGTAAAGGAAAGGAGGTTTTGGAACGGCCAGCTTTAAATATTATATTGAACTATTTTCATCAATTGCGATCTGCTCGTGTACTCATCATCTACTCTAATCTAATCGCGATCGTCATCTTTTTATTTTAAGGGACTAGTAAAAACCATAATTATAATGATAAAAGTAATAACAAAAACATTAACTACTTCAAATCTCAACACCAACTACTGATTACAACAGGAACTGCTCCTAAAAAATCTTTGCCACACTCACCTGTGGTTGAAATTTCCAATGGAATTCGACGTGCTCTTCAGTTCGGCGAACTCGATATGGTTGATTTTGAAGTTCAAGTTCGCGTTCAAAGATCTGGACCAATTACCCGATCAGATTTGTTTGGGAGTTTACTCAAAATTCTTACCTTTGATGATTTGAGTTAGCTTTTTTGATTTTTTATTTTCTATAACTTTGGTGTTGACTGAAATAACAGTAAAAAGACAAAAAAAAAAGAATTAAATTCAACATAGAACAAATTTTTTTTCACTTTTTGAATCTATTTAAAAGGACTCAAAACGATTTGTGGGCACTGCAAATTCTACCACAGAAAAAACAAAGAAAAAGAATTCTTAAGAATGACAGTTCCAGTGCCAAGATTTAAGCCTTGACCCCAGAGTGGCAGCAAATAAGCGCGGGATTCTTTCGCCTCAGCAGTTCTTAGCGTTCAGTCAAACTTAGGCTTAGGCGCTGGAGCCTGCTGTTCCTGTTGCTGCCACTTTGGGGTCTTGGGTTTCAGAGGATTGTGCGATGCCAACTAACCGTTTCGACGTACGTTCAGGCGCTAACTGGAACCAGTGAGCCTTGGGAACCGATACTTATATGACCCGAAGCCGTGACCGAGTCTAGGTGCCGAAGCGCCACCGAAGCCGCAAGCTTTCGAGGCGGAAGCTTTCGTGTGCTTGGATTGGACAGGCATGCACCGCTCCGTACCCATATTTTCATTGGGAGGGCGTGGGTGCATGAGACACCGAAGCCACTTGTTGACGAATAGTTTTCGTGCGGCAGTCGGACTCAACAGTTTTCGCAAGCTTACATGTGCTTGCAAAAGAGCTAGTTCCACAACCGAAAATTGTCTTGATCAAGGTCGGGGGTCCAAAAAAACTAACCTTTGCAATACTAAAACTAAATTGGATCACCATGTTTGAAATCTTTCATCGTTATGGCAAACAATTTAAGTACGGGAGATAAACCAAACAGTTTTAAACATTTTAGTTTTTCTCTCATAGCTCATTGAAAATCGTAACCCTCTTTCATACACCCAGGAAAAAAAATCGAAGCTTGAATGCTTTCACTTTAATTTTGAAAATATTTGTCTTAAATATTTCGTATTTAAAATGAAAAAATTTTCATATTTGAATTGTATTTATTTCCTATTTAAATTGAATATATTTAAATTAAATATTTTACACGTTTTAATTAAGCAAATATAATATATAAATCATTTTTAAATTTAATGTATTTGAAAATATTTAACAGAGATACGATATTTAGCAGCTAAAGCTGGAAGCTGGCCTTTAGAATATTTCGTGTCGCAGTTTTCCAATGCCTCCTTTCCAATGCTGCGCATTAGGTCTTCAAGAAGCCATTTCGTCGGAACTGGCTAAGTGGAGGTGCAGGTGCTCCTTGCCTGTGGCGTATCCTTGAGTTTCTAGCGACTACTCTACTTGATTCATATTAAATTTAGAAATTGTTTTCATACTTAAATTAAATATATATATAAATATTTCCTACCAAAATACAAATTTTCCATTGTACATTTTATGTTTTTCTATCAGTATATATGTACATATCATATATACATAAGTATATGAGAATCTCAACATTTTTTCAAAGCGTGTTATAAGGCAAATAGTTTTGCAGTTGCTTATTTCTCTTATTTCGTCATCTCTTATTTGGCGTATTGAAAAATAAAATGAACAGTGAGAAAACTTTCAAACCATCAAAAACACTCTGTGAAGTACATTCGAACGCGACGAACGCGGCTTACGATTCCTTTGATATCATAGTTACTAGAGGCTCTAGAAGGCAATGCTGAGGACGGATCACACTCGCTATGTGGCGACGGTAATTTCCAGGAAAAAACAAAACATTTATTGCCTGATGAAGATTATGCAGAACTCGTAATGCGCACTCTTCTTAGAAAACAACAACCTAACGACGGAAATGCTCCAGAAGTGGATTTCACCCCGCAACTTCAGGGCAAGAGGTTTCCTTGAAGTCCTCGACTTCCACCGAAATCAAAAGCCTCGGTGAAAGTGGAAGTTTGGAATGGAAGTTTCAGAGAGATTTGCATTTCTAATCAACTTTTCTTTAAACAATGAAGAACTACACAAAGCTATAAGTGGCTTAGGTAGTTTTTATTCTAAAGGTTTGGAGAAATGTTTGCGATGAGGAACTGATTATATGATTAAGAGCGTTTGAAATAGAGAAAAGTAGTTGTGAAACCATATTCTGGATTTCAAAAACATCACTTCTAGGCAGGATATGTTCAATTCAGTGTATTAACAATTTTAAAGCTTATTTCTATGCTACGAATTACACTTTGCAACACCACATTTCCACTGTAAGCCAAACCAACGTTTTTATACCCGATACTCAAAATGAGTATTGGGGTATATTAGATTTGTGGTAAAAGTGGATGTGTGTAACGTCCAGAAGGAATCGTTTCCGACCCTATAAAGTATATATATTCTTGATCAGCATCAATAGCCGAGTCGATTGAGCCCTGTCTGTCTGTCCGTCCGTCCGTCTGTCCGTCTGTCCGTCTGTCCGTCTGTCCGTCTGTCCGTCTGTCCGTCCCCTTCAGCGCCTAATGCTCAAAGACTATAAGAGCTAGAGCAACGATGTTTTGGATCCAGACTTCTGTGATATGTCACTGCTCCAAAAATATTTCAAAACTTTGCCCCGCCCACTTCCGCCCCCTCAAAGGGCGAAAATCTGTGGCATCCACAATTTTAAAGATACGAGAAAACCAAAAACGCAGAATCGTAGAGAATGACCATATCTTTTATGCTGCAGAATCTGAATTGGATCGTATTATTATTATAGCCAGCATCAAGAAAACAATTTCATTTTTTCTCGCCCTGTCTCTCTCTAACACACACGTAGCATAGGCGGCTTTGCTTAGAGTAAAACATTAGCGCCTAGATCTCAGAGACTATAAAAGCTAGAGCAACCAAATTTGGTATCCACACTCCTAATATATCGGACCGAGACGAGTTTGTTTCAAAATTTCGCCACACCCCCTTCCGCCCCCGCAAAGGATGCAAATCTGGGGATATTCACAAATCTCAGAGAATATTAAGGCTAGAGTAACCAAATTTAGTGTCCGTACTCCTGTTAGATCTCACTATAAAACGTATATCTCAAAATTTCGCCCCACCCCCTTCCGCCCCCACAAAGGACGAAAATCTGTTGCATCCACAATATTGCAGATTTGAGAAAACTAAAAACGCAGAATCATAGATAATGACCATATCTATCAGATTGGTGAATCTGGATCAGATCAGATCATTTTTATAGCCAAAAGGAACAAATCAATTTGCATTGGCTACGCAGCGCCCGACGTCACGCTCAGACTGATTTTCTGTCTCTCTCGCACGCACTCTTTGTCGTGTCGTTAAATATTAGCGGCGTCTGCCGGAGGAGAGCCATACTGACTTAGTATCGGGTATAACCGTAGAGTTGCGGTGTCCGCAGCAACTCACAACGTTCCCCCTCGTTTTTTTTAAATTTACTAATTCTTTTTTTTCATTTTTTCCGGGCTTTAAAAGACAAAATTTTGGAGGAAAAATACCTAAAAAAGCATAATATTGTGATGTGAAAAAGAGCCTATGCAATTTTCGTTACGAATATTTAATATTTATGAGAAAGCTTTTCCTCATACAATACGCGAAGAACTTTTATTTCGTATAATTACTTTTAATATAGATTATACGAATATAATGTACGGTTGTGCATATGTATGTAAATATACATAATATATCACAATTGTTTCCCATTCGAAGAATTCTCCATTAGAATATTCAAGGTGCGACGTGGCATTATGGACATTCATACTTTGCACATTTTCATTTAGAAGAGAGCAAATGAGAGCACGAGTACGAGCGGGGCAGAGTGTTCGAAATAACGGTTGTCGAAGATACAGAATACACGTCAATTTGACGTGATATTCTATAAAGAATGACAGAATAGTTTGAGTTCTGTTAAAATAACTAGACGAAGCATTATTGACTTTTGCAAAGTTTCATCATTTAAACTCGGCATCTGTAGCGCCGATATCCAAAAAAAATTAATGGATAGAAAGAAGAATTTTTTGACCTTTCATAAGATTTTTAATTTGTGTCGATACAATTGCTATTCCTAAAGATATACCGAGCCAAGTTTAGGTTTTCTTCCAAGTGTTATAGGTTATCAAAGTAAGAATTAACGATTCAGCAGAAAAATCAGTGAAATATAAATTAATTTTCATGACCTTCTAATACAATTTAAATCAAAATTAAAGAATAGAAAGAGGCAGTGCCAAAGAGAATAGGGAAACTCGGCTGCTTTAGTAGTGTGGATAAGAAATTGGTCCATAAAGAAAAAAAGAAACCCGGCGAAGAAGGATGTTTCTTTCGTTGACGAAGTTATAAGCAGAAAGTCTTCCAATTTTTTGAAGGTGGACTAAAAATTCTTTGCTTTGACACGACACCGAACACAGGTTTAACGGCATGTGCCATACTCATATCCTATTTATACTCGTACCCTCTATATGAGCTTGTACAGAAAAGTGACGCATGTAGCGGTAAGTCACATTTTAAAAAAGCTAAAAGAAAATCGGAGAAGTGTGAGCCTGTCAGAAACACAGACACTCTAAAAAGTTCTTTCAAGCGAAACTGAAGGAAATTTATACAAGCGGAGAGTTTCAAGAGTTAATCGAACTCTCCGCTATATTTATTTTAAGGTGGGGTGACAATATTTCCACCTCAGCTAAAACTTACTCAAAAAGAAATCGCAAACTTCAACGACTTGTCCTTTTTCATTTTATTTGGCTACGTAAAGCCACGCGAAATGTATGTTATTCAAACTCATACATACACTTTACCAAGTTTCGGATGACCGTTCTATCAACTTTTGCCCATTCCTGGACAATAGCCTTTTTTTTAAATCTTTTAACGGCTCGAATTTTCGGCCACCCCCATAAACCTGTGGCTGACAGCATGCCACAAAGCACAGTGGGCGAAACGGCTGATCTGGTGGTATTAAAGTCAAATATTGAAATATACAAATATTTAAATTTTTTTGTTGGATTCGATTGCCAATATACTATTTAGGCAATAGATCATTTTGTTTCGCCCTCAATTGTATTTAAACACGGATCCACGGATGCAGAAACATCCAAGCCTCGCCAAGGAACTTTTCCGCAAAGGATATATGTAAGTTCACTTCGAGGAGATCCGTATATATCAGCGCATTCATCCGACCTGGTACAAAACATATTCGAGACTTACCAAAGCTAAAGGCGCTAAAGGCGACACAGACCGGGCCGGGTCTCGACAATTCTTCTGGTTTCCAGCTGGGCCGTCTAAATTCAACTTTCATCACTGGAAATTTTCAACCTTTTCCAATTCTCTGTCCCAAAACCTTTGCCTCATATTGGAGATGCAACACCTTATTGTAAATTTGTTGCATCCGCTGCCGAGACTTTTCGCCATGTGCTTCAATTTGGGCGCAGCTCCAAATTTTAGCGATTGAAAACCTCAAAACAGCCTCATTACGGTTATTCTGAGCAAATTTTGGCAGACACCTAAAAAAGTCTGTGACGGAATTTCGATACCGGTTTATTGTTTTAGCAATAACACCGATTTTGACGCCACAATCAGCCATAGTTTCGATTTTAATCTGCTCTTCCTTAGACAGTTGGTTCACGCGGGTCATTTGAAATGAATATTAAATTAAATTTAAACAAAAGCTTTACAAATCACAACAATATCGCATTTAATAAGATTTTACCAAATGCACTTACCAATTAAATTAGTTTTTTCCGTGACCCACTCGGGTTATTTCTTAAGGAATTCTAAATACACGGTTACGATACTTCGGTTCGTACTTTTCGGATTCAGAATATAAAAACAGGGACTATTTTCTACTAAGCAGAGAGACTGTATCACACTCACCTGTTATGCAATTAATTGGAGTGGCATGCCAATAGAGTTTTTTGTCATTAATTGTACTAAAACTAATGATAATAATAAATATTTAATGATTTTCAATATTTTGTATTTAAACTAAAAAAAATGTTGCGATAATGGCGATAACGGTGATTGCAGAAGTTCGATTTTCAATCGATTAAATATTAATGATTTGAGTTAGCTTTTTATAATTTTGGTGTTGACTGGAACAGTCACTGTTAACAGTAAAAAAAAGACAAAAACAGTAATTCGATTCAACTGACACTTTTTGTTTGCACTTTTTGAATATTTTAAAGAGCCGCCTGCAAGAACTCGAAACGATTGGTGGGCACCGCAAATTCTACCACAGAAAAAACAAAGAAAACTAATTCTTAAGAATGACAGTTCCAGTGCCAAGATTTAAGCCTTGACCCCAGAGTGGCAGCAAATAAGCGCGGGATTCTTTCGCCTCAGCAGTTCTTAGCGTTCAGTCAAACTTAGGCTTAGGCGCTGGAGCCTGCTGTTCCTGTTGCTGCCACTTTGGGGTCTTGGGTTTCAGAGGATTGTGCGATGCCAACTAACCGTTTCGACGTACGTTCAGGCGCTAACTGGAACCAGTGAGCCTTGGGAACCGATACTTATATGACCCGAAGCCGTGACCGAGTCTAGGTGCCGAAGCGCCACCGAAGTCGCAAGCTTTCGAGGCGGAAGCTTTCGTGTGCTCGGATTTTGGACGAGCATGCACCCGCCGTTTCGCCTACTTTTATTGGGGGTGTGTGTGGGTGCATTTGGCACCCAGGCCACCACTTGTTGATTAACAGTTTTAGAGTTGATAGTTTTTTATGTTTACTTGCAAGTAAACATAGCTGCAGTGATCGGCACAGAGAAGAAAGAATTTCCGATTTCTTAAATAGTGTTCATGGCATTTGTTTATCTTTATAAATAAATTGAATTTTATAAACGATTCCTTAAACCGACGCAACAAGAAAAATTCAGCTATCAATTTTTCAATTCATTAGCCTCCTAAAATTGCAAAGCTCTCCAGAATAGGTGTAGGTGTAACTCGAGTTAAATGAAACAAAAAATGCAACATTAAAATATAATTTTAATAATACCCCCCCAACCATAAAAAGAACAATTCCAATCAAATCAGATTGAAATCAGAATACTATCACTACTATATATACTATATAAATATACTGCTAAGACAAGGCTATTATAGAAACAAAAGTGGGATTCTCGTACCCTAATAAAAAGCCTGCTTGCAGGAGATAGAAGTATTGGTGGATCGGAAACAGCGTTTCGCACATAAAGGGTATCAAAACGTCGGGGCTCAGGAGTTCACGTACATTTGTTTATTGGTCTTGGGTTGGCAGTTCTGTAAGGTTAGATCTATCATCTATCAATATCTCCAAATTCAGATGGAAAGCCTCATAGAATCATCTCCTATTTACAACAGTTGGGTTTTTTATGTCGAATAAATATCCCAACAAAAAATGTACGATAAATGGTTTTCATCTTACCAATAACTCATTCCTCTCCTCCATATCCAGCCTTACAGAGCTTTACATGAATGGCTATCTCGGCTATCTTGGTTAGTCTTAGTCCCAGTTATACCCATTCCTATCCGTTTTTTCCTTCCTTATCCTTTTCCGCACCCAGTCGACGTCTCTTTTTGTCTTCTGACATATATGTACATATGTGCGTACATTGTACTACATATGTACATCCAGGTATACGAGTATGTTACATTTTGTTTGTTATGAACTCTTGTTGATGCAGCCGGAAGTGGCGGTGCCTCAGCAACGAGTCTGCTTCTGTGTCGCCCCGAACTGAGACTAAGGATGTGGATGTTTTTTATGAATGAGCTCCCGCTTTTCCCCCAGTCTCAACTTTGGCTGCACTTTGTTTTTTTACTGGGGCTGTCAATTAGCGCTGTGAAGGTCTGTTTCCCTATGCTCTGACAGGTGCATACCTATACCAATGTACCTATAGAATAACCACTAATAAGATTATTGCTTGTGCAACAAGTAGAAACGCAAGAGTAGCGAACTTTTCACGCAAAACTATCAAAACTTATCCGATCGTGATTTCTGGTGCTTGGTCAATCAAAGGGGACATTATACATACATATGTATGTATGTACACATATCAATTTTCATCATACATAGTGCATCATATGCAGCACAGGTGTAGGTTTAAATACATTTTTCGTTGCAGAAGCTAAAGTCAAATACAAATTTTGTAAGTATTTTCAATGCTTTATTTTCTTGCGCTATACATACATTTGGTTGCCGCTTCGTGTGAGTGTGGGTGTGTTTGTATCAGTGAAATTTTAAGTAATTTGTGCAAATTTCTCGTAAGGCTAAGTTAATTCTAGATGGTATACATATGCGTAAAATATATTGTTATACGTAAATGTTTGTATACTTATTTGCGCGGCCGTAAGAGATATCTAAATATGTAAATAAGGGTGTATATATTGCGTTTCAAAACTATAAGACAATTGCACGTTCAGTTTCAAGCTATCCGATCGGTTTACATAAATTTGGCTAGAAAATAGTTTTCACTTTTAAATGGAATTAGGTCAGTCTTTGGACAATAAACAAATCAATATAAAGAGAATAGAGTATTCCAAAAATAACAAAGTAAATAATCAATTGCAAGTAAAGGGTATTGCACGGTAGTAATCGAATGGTAATCGAGTTAGATAACAAATCAAGTAAGTTTTCAAAGGGGGGCTCCTATCTTTTAAAGATCTTCATCGAATGAATGCATAAATATTACATGCCATCGAGAGAATTGGCGAGAAGGCTTAACTACAATTGGCTTACAGCAATGGCACGCTATATAAACATATCCATGTGATTGCGTGGCGGGCGGGTACACGTTGGACATGAGCCGGCGACAATTGAATTGTGCTCAGAACATGCCATCGGACCGGGCCACAGGGATGAGCACAATGAGAAAGATGACAAAGTTGCGCATGACGAGACGCCAGTCATTGGGCACGGCGTAGGGCAGCAGGATATGGGTCAGGCGGTGTACCTCATGCGAGACGCAGACAAAGATGAACGAAGTGATGATCATGTTGAGCGTGGGGAAGCCGGGCAGCAGGACGAGCACCCCGTGGCGGTCGGCAGCAAGCCAGATGTGGTATTGGCAGACAAACAACTCCAGCGAGATTCGCCCAAACCAGGCGAAGAAGCTGGAGTACCTGGTGCGCAGTATCCCTGAGATGTTGCGCAGTACCACATACCCGACAATGGGTATAAAGAGAATGTACGAGTGGATCTCCTCGCAGTTCTGTACGTTTCGGCACAGGAACGAGAAGGACGTGTAGATTCCCACGCCCAGGAGGGCCAGTAGCGTCACTGAGATGGAGGTGCGACGCGCGAACAAATTGCCATGGTTGTTGTCATCAAAGACATTGTACTTCTGGGCAATGTGGAAACAGGCGGCGTACATCATTCCAAAGGTGACTGTGTACCGGTCCAGCTTCCACTGGTGCCACCACTCGTGCAGGTCGTCGTCAGTGGTGACAAATAGTGCCTTCCATGGTCGCGTCACAAAGATGCGCTCGAAGAAGACCTCGGACATGAACAGTACCGTGATCACGCCCAGGCAGCCGATGCATTTGCACACCAAGTAGAGGTAGTGCAGCGGATTTGAGTCCACCGATGCGGACGAAATCCTCGGCGGCAGCGACAGCACAAAGTAGATGATGCACAGCCAGAAGGAGAGAAGCGGCACAAAGTAGTAAAACTGGTATGGACGGTTCATGCAGAAGCAGAGCAGCACACTGAGGAAGTTTACCCGGAACATGGCCTGGAAGAAGCGGACAAACAATGACCCGCTGCCCCCCGTCTGCCAGAGGTGAGTGAAGTGTGTGTATCCGGTGAGGAAGAAGTAGCCCGAGATGAGCAGCTTGATGTGCATATGAATGGGCAGCACGCGTTGTGCCCCCGTCATGTAATATATCAACACCACCAGCAATATCCAGCCGCGGAGCTCGTCTGTCTGGTCTCTGTTCAGGACCTTGGTGAAGCGCGAGTCCTCCGTAAAGAACAGACCCAGGGCGAACACATAGCCCACGGGTATCCAGAAGCTGAACTCCGAGTAGTACTTGTTCTCCTTCATAAAGAAGTTTGTGCGGTCGCATAGATAGAAGTAGACCATGATCAGGCCGAGCAGAGACAGCGCCACCATCGGGGTCCCATAGTCCGTGATCAGTGCGGACAGGGCATGGGTGGGACCACCGCCTCTTCCTCCGCTGTTTGGCTGATGCTGATGCGGATCCTGCTGATGCTGCTGGAGAGGCACGTAGAGCGTGTAGCCACGCAGATGGAGAAGCCAGCGACGCAGGCACATGCCGCAGACGAGCGTCATGCAGACGCCGAACAGGGCGTACGCCACAATCTGGAGCGTTGTATGGGGCTCCGAGCTGCTGCAGCAGGTGCCGTCGTTGTAATTCATGTAGTCGTTGCAGTACATGTTCCACAGGAGCTGCACCTCCAGCCGCTGGCCGTGAGCACACAGCTGATGTCCGTCGATGGCGGTGTCCAGAAGACCGTTGGCAATGTGCCAGGCTGACTCCCAGACGGTGGCCTCCGTGTAGCGAAAGACGTTGCGGGCCACATGATTAAGCCGATCGATGTCCTCATTGAGCAGTAACTTCCAGGCGGTCGGTAGCTTTTCTTCGTCTACGCGATCGGCCAATTTCCAGAGTACACGCGATGTCTGCGCCACCAGACGATGAAAGGGGGCTACCAGCAGGGTGAGATTTGCACCGTACTGTCGCAGCACTTCCTCAGTTATATTCCCGCCAAGCAGGCCCGAATAGGTCAGCCCCACCACGTACACGGAGGACAGCTGCTTCTCGGCCTCCAACCTGTACAGTCGATCGATGAGCGAAGGACTGACATCTTCGGCTCTGATGTACTGGGCCAGCATGTGCAGCTTGTTGTCCTCGAATCGAACCGCTGCACTGTCGTCGTGGGCCCGTGATGACCCGTTGTTGTCCTCGTCGGAGGACAGTGGCAGCTGGCGCAGCTGCTCGATGAACCGCTCGTAGAGCAGGCGGACGCTCTCGTCTCCAATGAACACAAAGTTGTTCTTGTTGTCGAAGAAGGCCAGGTATCGCAGGCATCGCCGCGTGTCGCTGTCATTATGGTAGATAGTGGCATGGCATGGCATGGCATAGTCATATTGGTGGGTGGGTCAGTGGGTGAGTCATTTGCATGGGAAGAGAGATAGAGATAGAAAGAGTTAGATATGATAATTGTGGGAATGTGGGAAAATGTTAATTGAATTCGGAATTTGGAATTGCCACTCACGTGAGGGAGTATTTGTGGACCATGCACCCATACGGCTGCCACTCGTTATCGCCCTTGAAGCGGCCCTTCGACAGCAGCCACTGGCAGGAGTCGCTGCCTGTTAATGGAACGCCACAATGCAAATTCGATTACATGTTTACACAGGACAAATCGATACGAACAAACACACACACGCACACACAGAGAGACGAACACCTACCGTAGTTCCAATTGAGCAGGCCATGGTAGAGGATGAAGCCCAGGACTAGGAGTAGGGCCACCTTTTTGGCATTTGTGGCATTCAGCTGCTCCATGAATAGGTCCGCCTTGGTGGGCACACGCTGGACGCCATCACCGCCGGCGCTCCCAATGCAGATTCCCCCCAATTCGACGCCTCCGCCGCCACTGATGCCACTGTTACTGTTGCTAGTGCTGCTGCTTGTGTTGCCGGCCGTGGCGCTGCCGCGCAGCTCACGCAGCTCCATGATGACACTCGTCCACTGTCTCCTTGCTGTAGTCTTGGCAGTGTGCGTCTTCTCACTAGTTTGCCTATTCTATTGCATGGTCTTGGCCCACTTTTGCTTGACCCGATTCACACGTCCGCCTCTCCTTACAAGACCAAATTTGCGTTTGCTTCTTGCTGCAGCCGGCCGATAGGCGCCCACAAATCGATGCGGCGGACAGCTGATCGCTGTGGCCCGCCAAACTACGTCCGACATTTAAAGTTTCAGCACGACATTTCGCAGATGTTTTCTTTGGAGTTAGCTAGGTCTCGACCGAGACCTAGACATAGACTAAGTCAGCTTTTGTTCCACCTGCTTACATTTTTTCTGAAAACATTGCACATTATGTTTATCGGCTTCGCCCGCCCACACCAACTCTTGTAGCATCGCCGCTGGGATTCGACTATCGATATGGGGGCATCAACAGTATTTGTTGAATATATTTGTTTCAGCCAAATGAAAGAAAGTTGTACGTTCAGCTATCAACTTTTAAGATACCGATATCGAGCTACCGAGGCCAGCCATCTTGGAAAAGTCTCAGAATAAAATTAAACATGCTATGATCCGCCTCTTTGCCACCCTGGACTATCGTTCCCAACTAGCTCACGGGGACGTCGATGGGAACGATAGGCCAGGGTGGCAAACAGGCGGATCAGTATATACTGTATGGTTAGTGGTAGCATCAATTATTTGCAGACGGAATATCGATGTTAGAGATATCGGCGCCAGCCATCGCATAAATCGGAAGGCGGCATCACAACGTTTTGTCGTTTGGCGTCAAAAATATTAAAATTAAGTTAGAAACAGTGATCAAACAAGTGAAAATGCATTCGCTGGACAATTGCGAGGTCTTTGCCCAGATGGGCGATACTCTTAAGCGTTTTGACAGCGAGTCTAAGAAGCTTAACACCTTCTTATATTTAAGCGGTAAGTACGCATGTAGAAATAAAAAACATAGCGGTAAAAGGAAAAAACTACAAAGTGCAAAATGGTTCGTTTCATTGGCAGGCGATGACGAGCACATTGCAAAGATCTGCAATCTGGTGTGCAAAGTGCTAATGGAGCATGATCTCGTGGTGCAACGGCCACATGACAAAATGAAAAACGAGGTGGTCACCGAGCCGACTGGAGCTGACGCCATGAACTATTTGCGCGGGGTCCTAGCCGTGCTAATAATAAACACCACTGACTGTTTGAAACAGAAGAGTTATAATCCGGATTGCGTCCATTTGGTTGGCCAGGTACCTCCCATGTCGACAGTCGTGGCCATTTCCATTGCCCTGAAATGTGGTCTGCAACAGCCGCTGAAAGAGTTTCTGGCGTACGGACAGAGCTGTGTTGCCCGCCAGTACTACGATTATCTAAATGAAAACGTGTCCAAGTTGGTCTCCAACCAATTTGATGCCCTGTCGTTGCTCACGGGATTCCTCACATCCGCTCGGCAGGCCATTGCCCACTATAACCAAACAAGTGCCAACGAACTCGTGGACCAGACGGCTCGTCTCCTTCAACGCCAACTGCTAGACAGTTCCGATCGATTGCGCGTGCTGTCTCCATCTCCTCGCAAGCGCTACCTGGCCCTGGCAATGAATCAGCTACTCGATGTGCTGCTCGCGGCCCTCCAGCAGCCCGCTGAAAAGCCACAATATTGGACTATCTACAATTTCATGATTTGCGATGAAACAGACTCCATAAAGCAGGAGAACACAGAGTCTTTGATGGACCGGTATTCCTCGATTCTGATGGACGCCTTGCAGCGTGTCCTGCAGCTGGTGACCGTGGACACATTCATGACCTGGCTAGAGCTTCCCTCTAGCCAGTTGCTCTACAGCTACCAAGAGGTCATATGCTGCCAGTCAGCAGCAGTGTTGAACCTTATTAGGAACAAGCCAGAACTTGCCCAGCACTTGATTTGCGGACAACTGAAAACCTTCGCCGGAGCGGCCAAGTCGTTTAAGGAGCGCCTGACAGAACTAAGTTTGCGCGAACTATTACGCTTCCTTGACGGCGATAATGGCGAAATAACCGAGGCGCAGACACTGGCTGGACTTGAAGAACTCTTTCAACGTCCCATTTGCTTTGTTAGCGACGAGTGCGTGGACACCATGTCCAAGCATGTGCAATTCCTGGGATTCGAACACATCACCCTGATCTTCAACCATATGGCCGAATATCTGGCCGAGGAGGCTGAGGATACCAGCCTGAGTCTTGAAGAGAAAAAACAACAGAGAAGCCAATACAATCCCGTGTTGCGTCAGGTTGTGCAGCTGATCTTTATCCGATCCGACGTGGATGTTAAGCAAAAGATACTGGAGCTACGCGATGAGCTTGGGCTCACGACTGCATTCACTTTTTCCAATCGGGCCTCTAACTCACGCCGTGTTCTATTCTTTAATCGGCTCGATGGCCAGCCTGAGCGTGCGCACCTTTTAGAGTTTTTGTATATATGCTACGAGGACGCGCAGATGTCCTGGCAGACACTGGCTGACCTGGGTATGACGCACTCACGTTTCATGGACATATTCTGGAACCTCGCCTGCCAGCTCACCCCCCACGCCATTCACTACATGAAGAGCACCGCCGACAGCCTGTTCAAAGACGAATACGTGCTAACGCGCCCGAATTCGTTTGACTTCCTGCTATCCCTGTACGCATATCCCTTGATACTCAACGGCATGAAGACTGGCTTGCACACCCCTTCCAGTCGTAGTTTCCGTGAACGGGTCAACAATAATTTGTGCAACTACAACCTGAACCTTCAGCCGGGCGCCAGGCCCTACAGTGTCGAGCAGCTGAAGGCAGCCCAGTCCGCATACCTGGAGGCCCTTGCCACTGGACTGGCCAAGTTCACCGAATTGAACCACACTCATCTCATCGAGCGCATCCTACATACCCTTCTAAATGTCGAATCGGCAGATAAATACATTCAAACGAACGGCAAGGAGCAAATTGATCAAATGATAGAGGACAACGCATCGGCAGACTGCTTGAAAGAGGCCAAAACCTATGTCGAAATGCATGTCCATCTTATCCAATGGCGCAAGAACAGTTGGCCAGTGCTGTCCCAGCTAATGAAGACCATAGATGCTCTGCGCTGGACTATACCGACCTTCGACCAAATCCGCGTCGATGTCCTCAACCTGGCTGTAAAATACTATACAAATAATTCGCCGACCATCCTGAGCGGAGACTCTGGTGAGTGCCGAACTTCAACGCACTGGCCAACAATGCCATTTTAAATTTATTTATCCCCTTTCAGAACTCATCCAGAAAATGCAGGCCTTGGTAGACACTTCAGCGCAGAGCGAACGCTGGAAGATGACAAATATCTTGTCGACAGATCGCGATTTCGCAGATAAATGCATGGGGCTCATAATGCAGTCGAGCGCCATAGAGGCGACTAACCTCTTTTTCAAGTCCATTGAAAACAAAACCGATGTCACCCTCATGGCGGAGATCTCGAGGCAAATCGACTTGTGTGATGCTCCGCAGGCTAAAGCTGCCTATAGATTCTTCTTCCGCAACTACATGTATGGTTTCATGAGATACATGGAAAAGGCGACGCTCCCGAAGTGTGATCGCCTTGCCGACCATGTACGGGGTATTGTTGCCCTGGCCCCGAAAAAATGCCGCTTTGATCATGAGGCGATAACCGCACGGATGATCCTAAACATGCTTGTAGCTAAAAACTTACAGGGGTTGGATCGTATATAATGTGTTTAACCCATTTTGTAGTGGAGTATTGGGGAGAGAAAGAAAGTACAGGGCTGCTATTTTGATTAAGCTTTAAGTTACGATTTGAAATCGCCAAAGTTAAGTTAATTATTATTATTTTTTCACTAATCTTTAATGCATTCGACATACACACTTTAATTTTTGTTTGTTCCAACAATATTCTCATATACTCAAGATAAACTGGATTTGGCAAAGGAAATGCTAAGTATTAAACAAATTATCAAATAATTTCCAAAACTAAAAGCTATCTATTTCTTTATTTCGAAACTAATTCGCTTAATTAAACCCATTTTCACAAATCTTTATATCAAATGATCAAAGCGCGCTGACTTTTCTGCTATGACCACGCGGGACCTCTGAGCTACCATAATTTCAAAAACAGCTAGGTCGAACAAAATTAATATATTTAAAAATATAAATGTGGGTAAAAATTATACCAGAAAACGGTATTTTTGAATGACAAATAAAGTTAGTGCAAGACAAGCGGCGTGGAACGGAACGGTATGGCAACGCTGAATGAACGGCGTTGCTTCTGGATTTTGCCGGTCAACGGCGTTGCCTAACAATTCCGCCGGTCGGATTAGAACTCCAAGGTGACGCAGGAATATGTATGATGGAACTTCAATAGTTCGTCAGTATATTTATGGTATATTTTGAAGATTAGACGGTATGTTTCTGATGGTCAGACGGTATATTTGATCAATAAACTCGCGGTCACACTGCATCCGAACGTGTGTGCGCGCTTTGGATTTTTTTTCCCTGCATTTGCATATGAAAATTGTACTAGATTCGTAGAAAAATTAAACTAGCGAAGTGCGTGAAGTACCCGAGCTAGAATCAGAGTGGGCCATCTTATTGCAGAGAAAATTGCATTGTTCTAGGCAGGAAATCCACGTTGATCGTCGTTTTTTTTGTACGCAAAAACGGAATTTATGTTTGGTATTTTCTTTATATTCTAACCGTGTGCGAGAGTGTGTGTGTGGTCGCATAAATTTGCCGATATTTCGCCTGTCCTCGCTCTCTGATAAATCGGACGAAGCCAGCAGCGACAAACGAGCGACGCGCAGCTTGTGAAAAGTCAAGAGAAAAAATAAAACAATAGGGAAAATTTGGTTAAAAAGGTATCTTAAAAAGGTTTAGCTCGGAAGATATTTGCAGACCGGAAAGAAACGCAAGAAGAACGAAAACCGTAAGCGAAAATCAGCAAATTTTACGTGCTGCGTGTCTCTGCTGAGTGTATGTGTGTTTGAGTGAATGTGTAATACAATTCCGTGTGCATTTCCTTAACAGCCACCACTACAACTACAACGACAACAAGGTGAAGGCAAAACCAGGACAAGCAGCGCGCAAAAACGCACAAAAGAATTAAGGAGAAATACCGAAAAACAGACACGAAGTTGCAATTTTCTACAGTGGAGTCCATACAAACAGCAGCCATGAGCAAACCAAACTACGAGCTTCCGCTGACCATTGATCCGGAGCATGAGTTGCGTTTTGTGGGTGAGTTTTTTTCATGATTCTTTTTGTAGGGATTGCCAAAAACTAAAAAGTGAAACTCTTGATTCTTTAGCAATT
The DNA here is from genome assembly GCF_003286085.1 of Drosophila persimilis. Classification (NCBI taxonomy): domain Eukaryota; kingdom Metazoa; phylum Arthropoda; class Insecta; order Diptera; family Drosophilidae; genus Drosophila; species Drosophila persimilis. Next base: position 782,735 of record NW_020825356.1, read on the forward strand.
TGTTATTGTTTGTCTCTCTCCCCATCCATTCATCGCGTGAGCGTGTGAGACGGGTAAGGCCATTTTGCATGTTGGCTCAACCACACTCGCGCACACCCATTGCTACATACATGCATATGTTGTTCATGTATCGACCAATGTAGGCGACGACGCATCGGTGGCAGTACGAACCATTGAAACATTTAACCATTGCAATTTCATTTTCGAATTCCAATTTATTGCAAAATTCGTTCATTTTGTTAGGTCAAAAGGGCTTGGAGCAAACTGCAAAGTTTGCACGCACACCAACACACACACGCCGCTTATGTGTGATTGCGTCTCGCTTTGGTGCTCTTTACCTCTGTCTCTGTCTTTGTCTCACTTTCCTTGTCACTTGGCGCTGCTTTCTTTGCAGCTTATCAATAATTTCCGTTGTTTTTGTTGGACATTTTTGACATTGTTTTAGGTCTACGTGTGGTGTGCGGCTGTTTCACCATGTTTTCATCCATCTCCTTCTGTCCTGTCCTGGCCCGTCCGCCGCTGTCACTGCTGCCGTCCCTCTTTCTTTCTTCTGCTGATGCTCTTGTTGCCGGCAGCTGGCGTTGTTTTCTTACTCTCGCTATTCTTTCGCGCTCTCCGACCGTCGTCTGCCTCTCTCTCCTTGCGTTTTTGGCTACAATTTTATTTTTATACGCAAAAACTTGTCATGGGCCGTTTTTATTTTAATTTTTTTTTTGTCTTACTTCTTGAGTTTTGGCCGAAAAGCAACAGCAGCAGCAGTTGCAGCAACAACTACAATAATCCCATATGACACCAGAGAGCCCGCACAGTGGGCGGTGGCAATGCATTTACCCGATTGCTACTAATTGGAAAAACACAAAACACATGTGTGTAAATAACTAATATGTGGTGTGTATGTGTTAGGAAGAGAGAGAGAGAAATAGAGATTGAGAATTAGAATTATTTATTTTCCTCGTGCAACACCCATTACTTTTGTTTCGTTCCACTGTGCACAAATATTTTCATATTTCTGTGTGTGTGTGTTTGGCTATGTCAGCCCTGCCTTAGCCCCATTCTTGTCCTCCGACCTACCTCCCCCTTTGATCGTTGACTAGCGCGAAGTGTAGAGTGAGAGGTTTGGGTGGGGAGAGGGGCCGAGGCCCATGCATGACGCGACTTTGTCTAATGAAATTTCCTTCATACACACACAATAAATACACATACATATATACGCGTATAGGAAGAACACGCACGCACTAAAGGGAATCCGTTACACTGCTTCTGCTGTTACTGTTGCACTCTTCCCACTTACAGAAGACTTGCATCCCAGGCGTAGATCGCGCATATAATCGAATTCGCCTCTGCCTAATCTCTTCGGAGGACATCCATGTCTGGCCTGCCAGTACTTTTTCAGTTTCCACTGCCACTAGAATTTTTTTTGTTTTAGGGAGGGTATTCAAGTTTCGGCTCCTTTTGGTTGCTCTCTTTTGCCCTGCTTCTAGCTATTGGTTCTTTTTGTTGTTTGCTTCTGCTTTTAATTCAATTAATTTGAACTTGCTTTCGTTTTTGGTGCTGCCTAATGACGCAATGGGCGTGACGTGACACAAATCAGTTGATTTGCTTGGAACGGCGGGGGGGGTGGGCCTGTTAATTCGATTGATTGCTAATCGAATGCATTCGCTTTCCTTTCAGGTCCCTTTAATCGGTCTGTCGTCACAATCATGACCCTACGCAATAACTCGTCTGCGCCACTGGTTTTTAAGATCAAGACAACCGCACCAAAGCGCTACTGTGTACGTCCAAACATTGGCAAGATCCTGCCTTTTCGGTCGACCCAGGTGGAAAGTAAGTACTCTTTAATATCCATATGGACTGGCTGGAATGCAATCTAATCCCCAATACCATTCCCATTCGATGTATATCCCACAGTCTGCCTGCAGCCCTTCATGTACGATCAGCAGGAGAAGAACAAGCACAAGTTCATGGTGCAAAGCGTCCTCGCACCGGTGGATGCTGATCTGACCGATTTGAATAAATTGGTAAGTGGCGTGTTGATGAGCATCCGATACCAAATCCCCCATTAACATCAATATTAACATTCCATCTTCATCTTCATATCATCCTCTGCAGTGGAAGGAGCTGGAGCCGCAGCAGCTAATGGATGCCAAGCTGAAATGCGTTTTCGAGATGCCCAGTGCCGAGGCAAATGCAGAGAATACTAGCGGCATTTCCGTGGGTGTTGGATCCGGCAGCGCCGGCGGAGGCAGTGCGGGTACCAATGTACCCGCCATCACCGAGGGCGCTAAGTCAGAGACGAAGCTGTCTAGCGATGAGAAGGTGTGTTTCGTGCCGCTCTCAAAGAATATATTTAATCCAATCTTTGTTTTAAAGACCGCAAATTCGACCGATGCCACTGAGTATGACTTGTCCGGTGAGATGAAGGCGCTGATGGAGTCCAACACTGACCTACGAAAAGAGAATCTACACTTGAAGGTGGGTCCCTGGTTCACCTCCGTTATCCTTTGTGGCCTTAATGGTTATAATCTTCCTGTTGCAGGATCAAATCGCACGCTACCGCAGCTCAGCGGCTCTCAAGCAGCCGAACGAGCCCTATGCCCCAGTGCTAGCTGAGAAACAGATTCCGGTCTTTTATATTGCAATTGCCATTGCTGCGGCCATACTGGGCCTCTTACTGGGTAAATTCTTGCTCTGAATGCCATAAAGTATCCAAAATGCAGCAGAATCACTAACAACTACTACAGAACTACAGAAAACAAAAAACAAAAAACAACAAAGAGAACAGCAGCAGAAGCAGTAGCACCATCAAACCGCAACAAGACGCAATAGCAGCAATAACAACGAACAAACCCAGAAGCATAAGCAAAAGCAAACGGGAGAGGCGACACAAAAAGATACAAAAACCATCAGATATGCAGCAGAAGGGGAAACTAGCCCTCGAGGCTGAATGAGATAAAAGAGCTGCGCTCGAACAGAAAGTAAAAGCTTTGCTAATGAAGCTATTAAGTCTTAAAGTGATTCAAAAAACAAAACACTACAACAACCAGTTTAATCCAAAAAGTGCATTGCTCAGATTTTCCATTGCATTTTTTTCATTTTTTTTTTTTAAACTAATTTTACTATATTCTTTATGATAACGTTTATCTTACGTCTAAAGTGAAAAGCCGCATCTTTTATATTTTTTCAATTATGTAATCAATCAGACATTTAGTTTAAAATCTAAATCTTATTAAGCAAAAAAAAACTTTCGACAAAAAGCAAAGACAAACCAATCATTGTTAATGAAGTAAACAATTTCAGTTGTATGTTTAATTGAGTTTGTTATTTGCTTTGACAAAACTTGGATAAATTTAATTGTTAAAGCAAACACTAGGAAGAAGCTTAACTAAGGAAACCACGAGCAAAATGCATTACAAAAAGTCAGAAAAACGCTTTGAAAAATCATATAAATAATAAAAGAATGTCACGAAAAAAAAAAGAAAACTGCTCTGCCAGGCCACCGCCGCTCTCTATAAAGGACAGTTTGCTTCACCCCCTATCCAACACTGTCTCTCCCCCTATCACCATCCATCCCCATCTGCATCCCCATCCCCATCCACCCACTAACACCCATAAAAAGGGAATTATATAAAAAGAAGATATATAAGGACCATAAGTTATATTTTTCGGCTGGCATTTTGCATTTAAGTAGTTTGTTTTTAGTCATTTCAATGATTCAACCTGCAATCCCATACATCCAAATTTAAATCTAAAAATGTTTGGATACTTAAATATATAGATTGATGAGAAGAGTTTATGTAAGCAAAAAATCAACTCAACTGAGTAGCTAAATTGGAAGAAACCAACCCCCCACATTTTATAAAACAACACAATTCAGAAGATTTGCGAGAAAATCTAGAAAAAATATATGAGCATACACTTACGATCTACATGTATCACATATTATATGAAATATGTCTGAAGATTAATTAAAGCAATTCCAGAAACTGCATACATGATTTGTATGTACCAGGCGTATGGATAATTGTAAGGTCTATATGGGTCTCGTACGATCTACAACGTTGTTAGAATACGTACATGTGTCTGAGATGAAATCTGCCTAAACAAAAGATCTGCAGATGATGCGCCCTATGTCTGATATGGATATATTTATGTATCCAAATCTGAAGATGATGGGAGAGGTCACAGCAAAATCAATCAACATTTTATAAAACATTTGACAGAGGCAACAAAAAAGAAATTTGGAATATTTTGTATTATTTTTGATTGCGCCACTCCCGGCAACCCCCTCACAAGCACCCCTTCTTTCGCCACAACCCCTTAGGCATGTAAAAACAAAATGGGAAAAACAAAAGCTAAAGAGAGAGAAGAGCAAGCTCTCTTTGATTTGTTTTAGAACATATATTTCCTTATTCTTCATTGCGATTGTTTTTTGGCTGTTTTTTTTTTTTAATTTTTGTTTAACATTTTGCAAAGCATTGAAAGGGTATATAGATTTATATATAAATACATACATACGAGTATATACACATGCGTGCATGAGCGCTGTATTTTCATAGACATGTGGAAATCGTATTTAAATGTTTAAACTAGAAATACAGAACAAAAAAGAAAACCTATAAATAAATATAATGATAAACGAAACAAAAATGAAAATGAAATGAGAAAATAACAAACGAGGAGAAAACACACACAAAAAAGAAGAAACAAAAATAAGCAAATCATAAGCAAAATGTACTTGATGTCAGCTGTAGCAAAAGAAAAATACAACATATATATACACACACACACACACACCCACACACACACATATATAAAATTATATATATGAAAATCATAATAAATTGTGGAAATGGATTTTGAGAGCATTCAGCATTCAACAGTTGTTGTACCAACCCCCCCCCCCCACCCCTCACCCCTACCGCCCCCTCTCCGCCTCCACTCGTCGTCGAACTTTCAATTGCATTATTTAATGGATCTTAACCCGAAACACACACACAAGCTCGACAGAAAGATAATGGCAAAAGAAGAGACAAGAAGTTCCAAGCAGAACGACACGAACGGGGGGATAAACAAACAAATTATTATAATATTTAAAACATGAATCTTAAGAACCTAAGTGTTTTTTTCTCAAAGGAAAAAAAAAATGAAACATTGTTAATTAAACATCAAATATCATTTGAAATAAATTTAAATAAAACAAATACATCAAAAAATAACTTTCTCCCTCCGATGGTCTTTCCTCTCTCTCTATCACTCTATCTCTACTTTTATCCCTCTCTCACGCTCACTCTTAGTCAACGATTCGAAATGGAGCGAGATAGAAGTAGCGAAGCATGAGAAAAAGATAGGAGGGTGTGTCACACAAATAACAAATATTTATTCGGATAAAAGATGCGTCTTTTATTGGATTTCGTTGAAAATCTGGACTAAATTATAAATTACAAATAACAAAAAGTGCACACTGCTATCAGTCCGAACACTTATAGTGTGTTTATATAGTGCTTATAACACTATTTTCAAAGTACACTCCTCCCTATAAATATAAGCCCATATAAGACCAGTTTTTGGCTAAAAGCCCCAACCCAACTATCAAACGCCACCGTAGTTTATAACAATTAAAGATCTGTCTTTGCGTTGTCCGCGACGTAGAAAATTATGAACGGAACAGTAAAGATCGAGGCCTGCACATCCGATGTTTTAAGAACATCGCAATTATCGCGAGTTTTCAAGAAAAATTAATTTTATCCGATAGATTAATCAATTTATCGTTAGATTGTGTTTTATAAGCCTATTTTATTGCATTCCTCTTATAAAATTATATATAAAAAAAAGAGCTAAAAAAGCAACTACATAGAGATGAAGTTGTCACGGAGGCACATGCATTTAACATGAATTCTACGCCCAACACTATGCTATGAAATGCCATACCTGTTTCTACCTTTCAGGTAGATATGTAGAAACGTAATGGCCAGAAGAAAGTGTTTTCGACCCCATATATGTATTCTTGATCAGCCTCAATTTCCGATTCAATTTAGCCATGTCCGTCTTTCCGTCTTGTTTAACACCGAGTTCCAAGAGACTATAAATAATGCTAGAAAAATCCGAGAAACTCCCAATTTCTGAATTTGTTTTTACTTGAAATGTTGCAAGGCAATATATATATCTAAATATCATTCGTACATACTAATTTTTCTATATGAAAATATATGTACATATATATATATATATCTCATATCTCGTGTGTGTTAGAGTGAGGACGCAAGGGAACCCAGTTGCATCGTCGAACGAATATAGCAACTAACATGCGAAATAGGAGAGCAGAAAGATCAGGTAAACGAACCCAACAAGATAACGAACACGTGCGTGTGAGCATGTCGCAATCACAATCCCAAGGCACGAGATGAACGAAATTAACAAAGACCATTAGAACGGAGACAAGAGTGCGGGCTCGTAATTGACATTCAGGCAGAAAATGACAGATAACGCCATCAAGTACACCGAGCATCTATATCCGTTTGGTTTATTCGTGTCGCATTCGAGAACGAATTGAATATTTTGCTCATCCGAAAGTGCTGATTGGTGCCGTGGACAAAGAATGTCCCCAATGTCATGCGCCCAATTTCAAACATGCCTAAACACGGCAGGATCCCTGATTCAAACCTGTTTCTGTAGTCCATCGCACATTTAATCCGTGTTCTTAAATGATGTCGTCCAAAGCAACAGAAATAGTTCCCAATATTGTGGAAATGGTTTCCGGCTTAGCTCGTAATAAAATGGATTAACTACACTTTTTTCTGGTAACAATCATTTAAAATATATAACTTACACTTTTCTATTAACAAGAAATCAATACACATATTACAAGTATTACACTAAAAGGAACCACCAGACCGGACTAGACGCGATATTGCACAGATGTTTGCGTGAGGCAAACACTTAAGAAATAGTTTTATGAGTAAAGAACCAAGAGATGATTCTAGGCCTCGCATCCAGCCGCTTTCAGCAAATCTACAAGGGCTGCATGACCGCCACGCTCTGCATAGTTCAAGGCGCTTAGACCGAGTAAGTCCTTCTCGCTGGCACTCTCGAAGTAGGGCAGCACGTACTCCACCACCTCGGGGAACCCGTGCAGGGCCGCCACATGTAGAACTGTGCGTCCCGACGGATCCGGCTGGGAGAGATCAGCGCCCGCGTACTGATACGACTTGAGGCGCGTAAGGGAGCCGCGGGCAGCGGCCGCACACAGCTGCTCGCCGACGGCACGTGAGGAGCCGGTAAGGTGGGCGCCACAGTTGATGAGCAATTGAATGATCTCGTGACTGTCCGTGGAGACGGCCTCCAACAGCGGGGTGCGGTCGTAGCGATCACGTACGTGGACAGAGACTCCGTTGTGCAGCAGATACTTAACTATCTCGACGTTGCCCAGCTGGCAGGCCAAATGCAGGGCCGTTCGTTGGTCGTGATTGGTGCCGGAGAGGTCGGCGCCATACGCCTTCAGGTTATTGATCTTCTTCAGATCTCCCTCGGCGACGGCGCCATTGATCATGGCCGGGAAGAGGGTGGCGCCCAGCTGGTCCAGTTCCTGTGGCGAGGACAAGTGCAAAGAGCGCGCCACAGCATCCACCAAATCGTAGTCCTCCATCTTGGGGGCCGTCACCGATGTCAGCTCTCCGCGCAGGTTCGACTGCATCATCTGGAGAGTAAATTGAACACTTTATATAATAGTCCTAACAGAAAGCGATTCACATTGGGCCTTACCTGTTTTTTGACGTCCAGCGACCACTCCTCCTTGCCAATGACATATGCCAGCTTGGAGAGTGCTGCCTCGGGGGTCATGTCATAGCCGGGAATGACGCCCAGATCGCACAGGACCTTGCCCGTGTCGTAAATTTCCGCCACTGAGCCGTTTGGACACTGGGTGCAGTTTATGATGATTACGCCACGATCGGCGGCCGCCTGCAGCTCCTCGATCAGGTCCCGTCGATTTGAGGGTATGTTGCCAGAACCGAACGACTGCAGCACCACTCCCCTGATCGGGGGCGCCAGGAAGGCGCGGAATGTGGAGAGCGAAATGCTCGGAAAGATTCGCAGCAGGCCAACATTCTCGTCGAGATTCAGATGGACACAGAAGCGTTCGATGCTGCAGGGCCGGAAGATCAAACGATAGTCCACATTAACATCGATTCCAATTCTCGCCAGCGGCGGCACATTCGGCGAATCGAATGCGTCCAGCGAATTGGAGCTGACCTTCACCGTGCGATTTCCGCGCATCAGTTTGTGGCCGAAGAAGATGCACACCTCCGGTATGACGTAGTTTCCGGCTATGATCAGGGCGGATGTGAAGTTGTCCTTGCCGTCGGTGCGCGTCTCAAAGATCGGTATCTGCGATCCTGTGATGATCACCGTCTTGCCCAGATTCTCCAGCATAAACGACAGGGCCGAGGCCGTGTACGAGAGCGTGTCGGTGCCATGTAGCACAACGAAGCCGTCAAAGAACTCGTACGATTGCTGCAGGCATTAGTTGCATTGCTGGATTAATTCTCCCATCAAAGCGTTGATCCCACCATATTCACATACCTGTATATCATTGGCGATGCGGGCCCAGTCGTGCATCGTCATGTTGCTGCTGTCCAGCAGCGGCGTGTACTCGGTGACCTGGTATAGGACCCTTCTGTCCATACCTTGGACAAAGGGCAGGACCAGCGGCGCCATCGATGCCGAGGCCCCAAAGCGTCGCAATGCATACTCCTCATCGTGGATGTTTGGATACTTGCGAATGCTGCGCACTAGGGCATTTGGTATGGGCGCCAGCACTGAAATGAAGTGAGAAATGAAGCTGAGCGTGTCCGGGGTCTAATGTACAGATGGAATAGAAGACCTAATTGGAACAGCACTCACCATTTCGTTCGTTCCGCATCATGCCAATTGTGCCGCCAGTGTAGATGACTCGCACCCGTGCCTCCTTGATGTCCTGGGCCATTAGTTTGCCGTCGCTCTTATTCCGCCGGATCGTGGGACTGGGCAGCGTCGGCGAGGACGGCGCCATACCCTTGTCGATGGACATGAGGCGCTCGTGGGTTGGCACCCGTACCTGGATGTCGATAGGCTTGGTGGCTCCCGGGACCGTCGTCGGAGCGCTGTCCCCGTTCGCAGACATAGTTGACAGTCTAATGGGGAAACTTTTAGCTGAGATTCAATCGCTCCTTATCGCTAGGGTGTTGTGGCGCTGTGCTGTTCAGTGGAGAATCCTAAACAGATAATCCCATAACCCGTGCATCTACTGCGTGACTGGTCGGAAACTATCACGCTCTGCTGCTGGTTACGCTGTTGATTATTTGACCAAGTTGTTATCAAGTGAGTGCCTGGCATTGGTTTATTTCGCGCAGCGATTCAATTGTTGGATTAGCAACGACGACCTAGGGGGTCGGTCCGAGAGTTCACGTGGTATTTCTAATTGCGTTTGCCCCGCGTATCTGACGGAAATTGAAAGTATGTTCCGTTCGCTGTGGCAATCAGATAGAGATAGCAGCCCCTTCTTTGCGATGGCGGCAGCAAACTTTGGACGATGTCAGCTATGAGTAATCCAATGAAATTCAAATGCTATGGGCTTGCCTCACTCTCTGAATGCTTATCAGTGAAATATACCGAAACATTCCTCCTAATTTTCAAAATATACCGTAAATATACTGACGAATTCAAGTTCTATTTTACATATTCCTCGTTTTTGATATTCCGTCGATTACTAGCTATATAGAACATTTAGCCATGCCATCATACTTTTATACGATTGATGAATCAATTTTCTATTTAACTGGTGTATTCTTAATACTTGCTTTTATTGCAAGCCAGTAGCGAAATAGGTCAATCAAAACAAACGATAAAGGAAATTGCTCCATTTTGATATTCCATTGAATAATGCAGACTAACTAAATCTCTCAGCAATGCCTACATAGTTTTATCCCATTGATGAATCAATTTTCTACTTGATTGACTTAATTTAAATAATAGCTTTTATTGGATTTTTATATAACGTTAAAAATGAAATTTAATAGATTGATGAAACTGGCAAAATATACCATTATATACCGATAGCATTTTGTAAATAACAAACAACAAAAATCTATTTTATTTAACATCTGTTTTGTGTGTTTTTACGAATTCTATTTATATTCAAATACCTTGTTGTTTTATTTGTTTATTTGGTCGTTTAGACTATTTTCAATGATATGGCAGCACTGCACAGGGCCTAGATCAAATTTCTCACATCTGGCACATCAGCACATGTTTGAATTTCACCAATGTGGCAGCATCTATGTGCCGTTATGTTGGCAAATGTATGTTTTCAATGGTGATATTTGTAACTATAAATTTCTTGTCTTCTTTAACTTGCGGTGGAATATACAGATGGAATCATTGGATTATAGCTCATTGTGCTGCTGGGTGGCGGGAAGGTGCGGCTGGAGTTCGCGCCAGAAATTGACGCGCTGCTGCATCAACTCAGCCTCAATTCGGAATAGCGGCGCAGCGGCTGCCTCGTCAGCCTTGGTGCCCAGACGAACAAACTCCACCGGATAGCTGGACGAAGGCTTCCATACGGGCAGGTTTAATGAGGCATTTGCTGGATTTGGATTACTGTGGGCAAAGAAAACGCAAATTCACAGGTGTCCATTAATACCCACCTTATTAGATGGCTGCTTTAAGACTCACCCCGTTCGAGCGAAGCTGACCCACAGGTTCAGCATGAGCTCCCGCAGCTCCAGATCCTTGCGTGTGGGCACCGCACTCACGAACAGCTCCCGGCCAATGGGGAAGAGATACTGCAACTCCTCAGCATGGCAGGCTCCGTAGAACTCGTTGCGCTCCCCCTTGAAGATCTCCGAGAAGCTGGCGGCGCCCTTGTGATCGAACAGGTACACATAGGTGGGGCCTGCACGTTCGGCCAGGCGAAGACGCAAATACTCATCGATGCCAGCTACAAACCATCCATCGGAAATAAGCTGTAGGGAAAGGCGGATATGTTTTTATCCAAATATTAATCAATCCCCTTGCAGATCCGCTACCCACATCGGTCAGGTTCTGGTGATTGGACTTGTCGTAGTCGTGGCCTGCCTTGAAATAGAAGTCCTCGATGCGCTTCGTTATCTGCTGCTGCACGGAATCCTCGTGGTGATCGTAGTTGAGCACCACGGGCAGCACCTGTTCGAACTGGGACTTGAAGTCGTCCATCAGCTGCGGCAAATTGAGCAAGGCCGCTGTCTTCAGCAGCCCCTCTTCGGCGGTGGCGCCCACCAGCAGCGGCAGCTCCAGTCCATGCGGTTCGCGCGCCTGACGCGGCGGCACTGTCAGGAATGCATCATCATGCTCAGGCTCAATCACCGGGGGAAATGGTATCATGGGATCAAAGTCCCAGACCTGCCAAACAACGCCAGATTAGCTCTCAACTCATTAAGGATCCAGTTCAATGTACTTACAAACATGTCGTAAAGTGAAGCCACAATATCCTCGGCTGGCTTCTGACGTAAACACTCTAGCTTGAGGGGCCACTCTCCGGAGGATCCGCAGCCCACCAGCTCGGCCAGCTTAGTGGCTCGCCTGGCGGCCACACCTTTGTGCGCGGGCTGTGCCCAGGGATTGAAGTAGGTACCTGACTGGGCAATGCCGCGATGGAGCAGGCCGCGAGACTTCTCCGACAGCATGTGATAGGTGACGCTTGCCCCTCCGGCGCTCTCTCCAAAGACGGTGACACTGTGGGGATTGCCGCCAAAAGAGGCGATGTTGGTGCGCACCCAGCGCAACACTTCCAGCTGATCTTTGAGTCCATTGTTTCCTGGGCAGTCCAGGGTCTCCGTGCTGAGAAAGCCCAGCGGTCCCAGACGAAAGTTGGCGGACACCAGGACGATGTCGTGGTCCAGCAGGAAGTCCGGCCCATAGAAGCTGCTAATTCCCGCGCCACACTGCCAGCCGCCACCATGGAACCAGACCATCACGGGCAGCGACGTGTTCTTAGAGCTGATCGTCTCCGGTGTGTATACATTCAGATAGAGACAGTCCTCGGATCCTTCGATTTGCATGTCGCGCCGGAAGGGATCCCGCTGCATGCAAATGGGCGCATCCTTTACCGCCAGCCGCTCGCCCTCCCAGCCCAGCTCGGCCACCGGTGCCTTGAACCGCAGTTCGCCCAACGGTGGCACCGCATACGGGACCCCCATGAAGGCTCTCATGTGGCGGCCATTGTGCGTGGTCAGGTGGCGGCCGATGAGCCAGCCGCCGTGCGATAGGCGCACGTGCAGGCTCTGCGAGTTACGTGCCCCACTCCAGCTGCAGTGGATCAAGAGCAGCAGCAAGGTCCGCGTCCCAACGATTGCCATTGCGTTGGCTCTTGAAGTCAGACTGATTTGCCTGAAGCACGACGCTGCCAGTTTTAAGATTACAACATCATCAGCATCCGAATTGGACTTGGAGCCGCAGTCGCAGTGTTAGCCAACTCATGCGCCGAACTTGTTTACCGAATTTTTTCTTACCTTACCTTGTCTCTCGACATCATTAATTCTTTTTTGTGTGTGTCTCGGTGTCTTAGTGTCTTAGTGTCTCAGTGTCTCAGTTTTTGCCACTCAGCACCGGCTCGCCACCAGCATCACTATTAAACATCGACATCAATTTCACATCTTTGGGTTTCGTTTTGGAACACTGCGCAAATTTTGCCAAATCAAGCTGTACTCGTGGGCACAGTGGATCGAGGTCTGTGACTTTAATAATTTTTAATCCTTAATAATTCTTAATCTTTTCAGCGTCACATGCGAGAGATGTTGAGATATTTTCCTCCTTTTTGGGCTATCGGTGAAAGTTGTAAATGGGAATCTAAGCTATATCAAACCATCTACAAATTATTGTTATCACTTATTATCAGGCAAACAATAATTATACATTTAATTCGTATATAATTTTTAAAGGAATACTATACGTTAGTATTATCATTTTGTTTGCAAACCTCTTTATTCATGATGTCCTTAAATTACATATTATTTCTGCACAGAATCGGTTACCCCAGTTCGGCAGCTCTGGCCCCACAGTGCGATATTTAATAATTTTATTTGGCGTGCTTGTCGATGCTGGACCCGTAAATGACAAGGCACATTAAGCCGAACACCGAACACCGCTCACCGCTCATCGCACCCCTACGGAACGTGGCTACAACTATAATTTATGAACAGATATTTATAAACAGATGCAGACGCTGATAACTCAGAATATCTGAACAGATATCCACTTGCGTGAGGGTAACTATGTCGACATGGAATCGATCCAAGCCGAACTGAAATGCCATTGGCCTTGGCGTCGGGCGGCCAGGCCTAGGATGGCGGACTGGTTCGATTGGGCCAAGGCCTTTACAGCATTCGTGTGAGCCTCGTTAAATGAAAAGAGACGGCAGGAGTGGGTAATGCTGATAGCCAGAGCGGCAGCGGGAGGGCGAGAGCGAGAGCTTCACCGATTAAGTAATATGTTAATCTGAATTTTATGAATGTGCCCGAGCATACTTATGTATGCATGAAAAATATTTTTCAGCCCCGCAAAAAAAACACACAAAAAACAAAAACTTGAAAGTTGTAAAACAAAATAAAAACGTTGTGTGGGCATATGAAAGTGAAGACCCACCCGAACCCACCTGCGCTGCGGACGAGGCTGAAGCGAACTGACCTGAACCCAACGGAGTCCGGAGATGAGACGAGCGCTCTTCAAAAATGCCTTTGCATGCCGAAAAATGCCGACGAGCTAATAAGCGCTACGTCTGAGGCCCTTTGAAGTTGCTTCGAGTCGCTGATGAGTCCCCAAAACTGGGAGAAAGTACGCGAGAGACAGAGCAAGGGGAATTCCAATAGAGCGAAACGCCCGAACCTTTAATTTGTGTTCCTCTCCTGGTGGGGAAACGTTTTTTTCTGTCATAACTTGACTTGGGATTACTTTTTTGCAAGTTTAACTAATATGCGACAAGAGGACTCGTCCAGACAGTCACTCGGGAGAGGAAGAGCAAAGCACCACACCACTCCGCACTCCACACTCCGCACTCCACACTACCCACCGCAGCACCACCACTACACCGCACCACTACATGAAAAATGTACAGGTCGAGGCCACAGATTTATTCGGCTGCAAACATTTTTAATCCACTTGAGTGGCAATTTATCAGCCGGGAAACAAACAGCCAGAAACTTCTCCAATGTCCAACCAAAAGTTATATGTGTAACGAAGTAAGTACGAGAAGTACCTATGCAGATGCACATTCATACGTAATATACATATGAATACTCGTACGACGCCCCATGGTCAGGAGCCTTAAAACACCGAAAAGGTGACACATCCTAAGTGGCTCAAAAACTTAATTAATTACACTCTCAGCTCGATCCCACTGATGACAAATGCTGTGGCTCAAATTTCGGTATATCCACAATAAAAAAACTACACTTTGATGATAAATGAATTTCTACTCAACCGAGTTTCAAAACTACAAATTTGTCTAATTGTAAAAGATTGATTGTCTGTTCTTGTCATTGAATAGTCATAATTTTACGAAGGCCATTGAGTCGGTGAATTGTGAAACCATAAAGGCATAGCACAACCGGTTACGCCAGGAAGGTACTGATGCATTGACATTAAGTAGATGGGGGGATTGGCAACTTTTTCAAATACACTTATGCACATATTTCAGTGAAGTTTCAACACAAAACCAACTTTTATCAAAATTCATCTTTCTTATAGGATATAATAGTACGATAAAGACAAAGAACATAATAGTAAAACGTGATTATAAAAATACCGAACAACTTTTTCTTATATTAATAGGTTTTCACATCAAATTTAACGAAATTATAAATAATTGGTTAACTGGATAAATAAGTTAATTTTCAATGTTTTTATCGACTTTTAATCTTTTTGGCATCGCGGAAATGCCTATTTATGGGGTCGGAAACATAAGTAAATCTACACGAATAGAATATACCCTGCAGCAATCCATACAAAACAGTCGGTCTATGTAATCATAATAAAAAACAAGTTTTTCTCACAGTAACAATTTTTCTTTTTTGCCCATCGTTCTAATATGGCAAGAATGCACATAATCGTGCATTTTGTTAAGAATTCTTGAAAACTGTGCTACTACTCGTAGTTTGCATAGAAATTTATGGACTTTCAAGATGATATGTAAAATGTCCATACATTCATATATTATGTAATACTGGACGGGGTCGGAGTTCCTTTTTTCTGTGGGGTAAAAAGTTCGTAGTAATTAAATAATACCCCTAGGAAGCTAGAAATGTCGTATACTTATACATGTATGTACGTCCAAAAATCAAAAGTTTGATGTTTATGCCACTTGAAAAAATTCCGAGGAGCACTATCATTTTAATACTGACCTTTATCCCCTACCCAACTTTCGGCCTTTAGCATAAAATAGACCTCAACGATTTCTAGGCATCTCCTGAGTTTTTATTTAAACATATTTTCGATTTAAATTTGTTGAATTTTAAATACACAAAAAAAGAAAAACACTTTGGGGGTTGACACGAAACCCTTTTTTATTCCGACAGCGGGGGGCAGGTGTGGGGGGATTTGATACCCAACAGCGGAATGGAAAATGATTTATTGAAGGTGAAATATTTATTGTTGTTTCGGTTATTTTTTACGGAATTTTTTGGCTATATTTTTTTGTTGCCATTTTTCGGTTTTTGTTTCTACAGTACACAAAGGCTATGCGGCATCTTTTGAATTCTATCCACCTCCTTCGACTTCGACGGAGGGGAAAAATTGAAATAATTATTAACAAAAACAAGAGGCAAACATGGAACAACAGATGCTTAGAAGGACAAACCCATCTCCATCTCCACCTCCACCTTCACCACATCCTCATCCTCATCCTCTCGCTAAAGTATTTATTTATTCTGCGTTTTGGGTCAATTCCTCCGGTTTCATTTAATTAAAAAGAAAAGCGAACTCGCGAGGCATAAAAAAACCCTACGAATACATACACTGAGAAAAATAAAATTGAAAATGTTACTATACTCCAATGGATGATTATTTAAAGAGACTAAGAAGACTTAAGAAGTATTCGTATAACATTATGGCAATTTTATGAAAAGCCTGTCAAAATATTTAATTGAATAGTTTTATATCATTCTTAATATATCACCCTTTAAAAATTTGTTGTAGTATTTTTTCAAAGTGTAAGTATATCCATATACACCCACATGCATGGATATCTGGGTGTCCCTTTGGCTGCCTGGCCTGTCCCCGTATTTACTTAGGATCAGGTGGTGAGCCATCGCATCCCATCGCATCCCATCCCCTCCCATCCTATCGCGAACTCCGGCGGGGAGCAAACAACAATGCAAAGAAGCCGCCGCGGCAGGCGAAGCCAAAATTTCAATTTCGCGGTTGCTGCATATTTTCCCAGCCTTTTCTCGTATTTTTCCTCTTTGCTTTGACTTTGCAACTCGAGGACGGAACCAAGGGATCCCCGGTACTCTCGGCAATGGAATTTAAACGAATTTTTAAACAGGCTCAGGGATTGTCCATTCCGTTACCCCTGTGACAGCCCGGACCGAAGCTTTAAAGGCCCTGGAAACGTGTGGCTGGAGTCCAGAACAGAGCAGAGCAGAGCAGAGCTTAAGCGATAATTGGCCACTAGGAAATGTCGATGATGTCGAATCGGGAAATGCAAATTGCCAATGTCCGGAACGGGGCTTAGCCGCCTAAGCCCAGTAACCCAAAAAACTTTGGGCCAGCTAACAGTACGGCGATGGGCTCGGTGATTTCGGGGCGGGGGCGGGCCCTGTGGATGTCTGAGGGTTTAGGAAGAGGCGACCTGACATGGATCAGGTTAAGCGTTCGGATGGAGGCCACAAATTGATATGCAGCAGATGTTGCGAGGTTTACATCCATAATAGTAATAATAATCAGAGGCGAGGGAATCCGTTAACCTCCCCTTTGTCGAAGTTTTGATACCCTTACGCCGAGGGTTGGCTGTGCAGTCTCTTAACGAAGGTACATATGGCAGTACAATAAAAATGCACTGTTGTGTCTGTCAAGTACATAGTAAACATTGGATTGGATTTGATGTATTTCTCATATTTTGATTGTAGAAGTAGTTTCCTTTGGGTACGAGTATTACTGTGATTGTATATAGTGAATCCAAACCGCAGTACCGTCTACTGCTTGATAGGTAGAGTATATGGAAAAGAAAATATCAAAGTTAAGAGCGAAGCGCAGCAGCGGCGCAGCCTGTCAGAGGGATTAGCTCGCCTGATTGGACACGATGTGATTAACTTGTCGTCAACGAAGAGGATCTGCCACTGCCATCGGTACCGCCACTGCTACTGCCACTTCCTCCGCCTCTTGCACTGGCTGTGACGTCGACACGTTCCGCGCTATAGCTACGGTTCTCGTCCACCCCACCCCACCCCACGCCCACGCCCACGCAGCAGCGGCTCAGGCTAAACAAAAGTGCAAACATTGACAGACGGCAGTAGAGGGATAATGCGGGAGAGCGCAAGAGAGCGAAAGAGAATTGCCAGGCCAAAATTAACCCATTACGCACTCCATTAACGCAGCTTGCCTATGCATGTGGGCCCCTGCTAATTAGTTGTGGCAGCTGATGCTGCGTCACTCTCGCTGATACACTCTCGCTCCCTCACTCTCTCTGGCACACACATGTGTAGTTAATACAATTACCAAGAACAGACAGAAACAGTTAGTCGCGTCCCATTGTAGCTGCTGCCTGTTGCCTGTTGCCCGCTTCCTCTATCGCAAATTTAGTTATTCCCCCCGATTTAATACAAATCGAATGCAGCACACACCCCTGCGAGAAATGCTAGAAGCTTCGGGTCAAACGAAAAAATAATCATTGCTCATATGTATGTATGGTAGCTGTGAGCATTAGGGTTAGGGTTGGGCTATTTATAAAAGTTTCACTTTTAAAGATCTCAGGGTCTGAACATGACTTTTGGAGGTGCAGACTTTAGCACAAAGCTAAAAAACACGATATTTTGCGATGGCAGCTATATTATTTTTAGCTCTGATTGAATAACATTTTTTTTATGATTTAGAATATTCCAAAATATAATGCCGCCCCATATAGTATAAGTAGTAACACTCCAAGTTTATAGTATATTTACGAATTCGTATTTTTCAATGGATATTGACTAGAACATTCCCTTCTTAAGCCCATCTTCTGTTTTGCTAGTATTTGATTACTTATCAGCTCGATAACCTCTTTTAAAATATTTTTAAAATATTTCTTAAGCCTTTTGATATTCTTCATTATTATGCCCTTCTGAATGATCTTTTGTTAAAAACCCTTTGACATAAATTTAGCAGAATTAGGTATTACAAGACCAGATAATCTTTTTTAAACAAACGTAGCCAAATCGTTTTATTTTATCCTCAACATCATTGGGAGCATTCACCAGTACAACTTGCTCAGTGATGGATTGCATACCATAGTGCCGATTACACTATGCAACAAAATTGAATTATAGATTTGGGGCTTTGGTATTTTTTGTTGCTGTTTTTTCAGAGGTAGTGCTTCTTTTTTGCACACGATTATAATGTGTACTACCGTATGCCATCCATCACTGATCGCTGAGCAAGTTGTTCTGGTGTTTCATTGCATTATACAATCATGCGATATGGATACTGGTTTTTCGACCAATCGATCTTATAGCAGCTACGTATTACTAGATACAGAGTATACGATAAACATTTTTCAGATTCAGAAAGTCAGATACGCTTCCTTCTGCGCGTTGCAGGCATTTGGTCAAATTCATAGCATCTTCCGATAGGGTATGCAAACAGAGGGAGAAAGAGAGAGCATACAAATTTGCACATCTCTTGGCCAAACAATGAGAGAAAACTTTTTGTTCGCTGTGTGTGTGTGTATGTGTATGTGTATGTGTATGTGTATGTGTGTGCGGGTGGCTCCCTCTTATTTCTTTATGCACATTTTTGCGCCGTGCTCTTAGCTGATTCTTTCATTTCAAGTCAAGTGCATTCTCAAGTCGCTCTCTCCCGACTGCCGGCTGCGGCTTCCGGGCCAGTGCATCCGAATGCCCGGCTTTTCCATTGCCAACAATAACAACATTGTTAGCCATATGGCAGGCAACGCGGTCTGGTCTGGGATACTCCGGCCTGTTGGGTGCCCAACAAGGCGCTAACAATCAAGTGCACAATTGCCATAAGGCCTATTCCGGAGCGGCGGCGGCGGCGGTGGCGGTGGCGGTGGCGGTGGGTCTGGCCTTGCGGAACGCCAGTGGGAAGCAGTGGCGGGGAATGCCATTAAATTGTGGTTTACGAGTCGCAATTTGTTTTGATTTACCACCGATTTTCTTTGGAATGCCATTGAATCAATAGTTATGGCAGACCACATTTTTTATGTCATGCAATTAAAGCGAAACAAATGCAAATATCAGGCAGTATCAACGTGACACTCACTCTAGCAGGCACGCTGATGAAAGGCTTATTAAACAGCAGGTGTCTTGCAGCACTCAGCGAATTAAGCAACGCAATAAAATCGCTCCAGACGGGAGACTCTTCTGTGCAGTGAGTCGGAGCATCGAAGAAAAGGCTAATTTACTAATGCAAGTGCATAATGAATGATGTCAGTATGCCTGCGAGTGTTTAAAGTTAGCTCTTCCTAATTTTGATTAGCCTTTCTTAGAACTATAACAAATTCTACGGAAAACCAATGATTCCGAATCGGAACGCTCACAAAATATGTCTCGCTATTGTGGAAGTATGCTCCAGCTTAAATTGCATAAATGGATAGCGTCTACCATCGTGTTTGCCCTCAAGCGGTGTACGTAGCGCTACCAGCCGTTTAACACTAACTAAGCGGCTTACGCTTCGACTTCTAATACAACAAAGGGAATGAAGGAAGGCAAAGGAAAGAAAAGAAAACCAAGAAACGGGAAAAATAATGCCTTGTGTCCCGTGAATCGGGGCTGTGCCCCGTCCTCTCCTGCGTGGCTGTGGATTGGGGGTGCATGGGGCGGGACAAGTTAAGAAATCAAACAGCTGACATAAATAACATTTTAATTTAAATACGGCAGGACACAACAATATTTTTTTGCCGTTAAGGTAAGCAGAAGGTACAAAAGCAACAATGGGGACAACGAGGACATCAGAACAGAGCTAAAAAAAAAAAAAAAAAAATAAAAAAATACATATTTAAACAGGATCTCGGCGAAGCAAACAAAATTAAACAGCAGGAACAACTGGGGGTATTACAGGCAGGCCGGCAACTGGGAAGACGCAGTCAACAGTGGGGAAGTAAATTTTATTTTAAAATAAATTTATCGCCTTATCCGTTGTCCACGGCAGCCGTGGCAGTAGGTGGGAGTGGTGGGAGAAGTGGCAGCAGTAGCAGAAGGAACAGGAATAGCCACAGAGTCAAGTTCTTATACCCTGAAAGCGGGGTCTTATGATTTTGACGAACTTTTCGTAACGCAGGGAAGAAACCCTTTTTGTCCATAGGATAAGTTATGATTGTATGTATTTCTTTTCATATATTATTTTGTACAATTTTGATAAAAAAAATCACAAATATTTCATAAAAGATTGGATCTGCAAGGGTATAGAAAGCTTCGGAGGGCACAGTTTTCCTGCTTTTCTTATTGTTGTTCCTTTTGGTTTTGGATGCAATGCCCCACAGCGGCAATTGCTGGACAACAATGAAGGTGGCAGCGGCATGTGGCGGGCAAACACATGAGACCGATGCCACGGAGCTACCTAGCATCTACGACTGCCACCCGCTGGCAGCTGGACAAGGACACCGACACCGGCACGGCACGGATGCGGATGCGGACACAGTCCCAGCACGAGAGCTTCATTTGAACGAAATGAAATCATAATGAGATTTTTGCGTTCGTTTTTTGTCGCCGCAGAGGGGCAAGAGACTGCGACGGCCAGAGGATTGGGAATGAGAAGGTGAATGGTAATGCGATGGCTATACTGATGGGGATGGGGCCCGCTGTTGGAGCAGGAGGGTGTGGGGCAGGGGATACGTACGGAAGGAGCAATTGCCATTGCCATGGCGCGTAATGACAAAAATTCATAATTGGATAAAGAAGCGAACGTGTGGCTGAGCTGGGGCCAGGGACAGGGCCAGGGCCATCCATAAAGTGTGTCCGGATTGAAATTCAACCGCTTTAAGGAAAACCGTCGTGAACTATGCAACTGAGTGAAAGCTATTGCCTAACCGGACTTATTCATATGCATAGCATTGTACATATTTCGCACTGCTTGCTTGCGCACTGCTTGTAGATACAAGCTTATCTTGTACGAGAAGAGAGACTCTCCCATACCTATACGTTTTGGAAAGCAGAGCAGAATCTTTGAAGAAAGATAATATACATAGTAAGATGAGTAACGCCCATACATGTTTCCGTATGTAATTTTGTGGAAACGGGCTCCATATCGCCTGTTGTATACTCGTAAACATTTGAGCCACTACCTTGTAGAAGGGGTAATTAGGTCATTCCCATTACTATTCACGTTCCAGCTAGCACATTTGCTATGAATGCAGTTCAACAATATTCTGTCACTACTTTGGATTTGTTTTTCAGTTCAGGAGACACATGTGTCGATATTTGTGCTGAAAACTCAGATTATCTCTTTATACCAAGCGATTTGGTGGCACCCCTTGTACCTTGAGGACAGAACAAAGGACACATATCCCTCGCCCGTGTACGAGTATGGGTGTTTTGGTTTGGTTTGGGTTTGGGGACAAGTGTGCGGCTCATTTGTCAGTTCGTTCGCTTGGATAATTGTCCTGCGATAAACAAAATTAGCAGCAATTTACGCGAAAATAGCAAAATGCCTACGAGCTTATGGGATGGGTAGTAAGAGAATTCGGATGAGGACGTGGACGTGGATGAAACAGTAATGGAAACGGCCAGAGAACGGCGACAAATGCCATCAGCAGCGTCATCAACACAAAAACACATTTCCACTGTCTCCGTTTCCGTTCTTGTATCTGTCTGTCTTGCTGTTTGTCTGTCTGTCTGGTTATAGGATGGGTTCAACTTGGTTAGGGTAACCCAAATTTATAGTGTCAGGATATTCATGTGTCGCTGGATGTGTCGTCCGCCTGCTGTTGCCAATGCGAGGGGGCTGGGTTTGGACCCTTCAACATTCGTTATAGTTTTGATGAGTGGCATTAATGAGTCGTCTCTGTGTCTGTCTGCAGAGTCTCCCCTCATCCATGGGGGTTGACATTAATGACACCCACACATGGCATCCAATTTGACAGTCAACACGACGACAAATTAGTGAAATCACAACTGGCAGTGGCACTGGCACTGGCACTGGCACTGCCATTGGAACTTCTGAACCCACCCCTACATATCCGAAATTAAAGCTAAAGCTAAAAAACAATAGCTTCACTCCTCACGATTTGGTCCTCATTCCACATCATTCCATCTCATTCCATTCCTTTCCTTGGCCATGCGAGTGGCGCCAGCTGGCGCTGACCAAGGTCTCGGAAATCTCTCGGCAGCCATCGATAACTATCGACAGCAATCGAAATGAGAGTAGCGGGGCATGAGTTATTTATGGCTTTTAAGTGACAGCCAGATCTGCTGCCCGGAATCGGAATAGGAATCAATGGCAATGTTCCCGACTCCCAAACCACTCTTATCCTATCCTATTCCGAGCTGTCATCTTACATATGGAGATTTATTTCAACTGCTAAGCGCATTTGTAGGCATTTTTAATAGAGTCCGTCGAGGCGAACAGTCAGGGCGGCTCAACGACAGTGGGTTAAGTGCAGGGTCCGGGGGTCGATAGGCCTGCGGCACACAACAAATTTGACTCTGATTTGAGGCTGAGATTGCATGGAACTTACACCAGAAATAACAAGGTTTTTACGAAAGCGGTTATATACCCGGGCATGTGGGTTTCATTGGGTCAATAGGTTGGGAAGGTTGCTTCAAGATTCATAGCAAGGATTAAATGAATGCTAAAAGAAAAAGTACATTAACTTTTAATGAAAAACCTGGTAGATCGATGGCACATTCTTTAAAGATCCGGGACATTTTTGAGCATAGAAAGGATTGGATTAAAGTTAAGAATTAAAAAGGATACTTTTCCTTTCGGCAGACAATTACAACCCTAGTATTCTCTGTTCGCTTTTCACATGAAGTGCCGATAATGCCGAAATTCTTTCAGTAAAACTTTCTTAAAGCGACTTGAAAGGTGCAAGACAATTCCGTTTGAGGACCGGTCTATTGAGGACAAACATTTGGTGATTAGGGCCTCCTTTTCTGCATATGTTTTATTTTATTTTTTTTGAGCTCTCTTTTTTCCACAGACCCATGGGTTAATGAAGCCATATGAAGCTTTTGGAAGTACATTTTAAAACATCCGTAGAAGCTTCTAGTAATAGCCGCAGCCGAAGTGGGGATAAGCGGTACAGGTGGGCCATATTGCAAACATAGCAACAATAAAGACTCCGCGAGGAGGTAAGAGAGGTCTGAAAACTCAAAAAGTATAGCCACAAAGGACACAGCAGTAGGAGTGGTTATTCCCCGCTCCGTCTGATTTGCACAGACGTTTCGCCGCGTGTGTGCGGTGGTTCAAGAATTTTACTTAATTTTATTATAAAACCAAAGAACGCAGACCAAGGGGACAGCTCAAGAGATATCCCCCAGCCCCCAGCTCCCATCCCCCGTTCGCAATCCAAGGCTAGAGCTGATAAGGCACTGGCAGTGGCAGCGTCTTGTGACTTTGACTTTAATGACTGGATTTATAGGTCCTTGGAGATAATCTCGGCCACCGAGCGCTGCACACACACACACACTCAGAAATAGAGGGCAATTTGGGGGGAGGGACCACTGTTTTGTTTACCAAAGCCGGCGGGTAGGGTGGAACAAAAGACTGGTGGGGACTGTGACGGGGGCAGGGCCCGGGCACTGGCATGACAGGGCAGAGAAAGACGTCGTTGTTACAGGGTAATTAACATCAAAGCCCGACAAAGCTCATAAAAAGAAGCCAGAAGCTCCAGCTCCAGCTCCAGCTCCAGCCATAGCTCGGGCGAGATAAACAAGCTCACATGAGAGACTCCTGCGATGGGCGGATAGTACTAGTGGGGACGGAGTTGGAGGTCATCAACATGTCTGGAGTGACAACGTGAGCGTTTTGCGACTATGCGCTGTTCCTGGTCCTCTTTTTGGTCCCCATTTTGCTCTGGCAACGCTTTAACGTGAAATAATGTTGACAGTGCCAAAAAGGATGGTCGACCCACACGTTCACTCACACAGAGAGGAGAGATAGATAGAAGGACAATGATGTGGCACGCACATGTTTGAAGCAATTAAAATCAGATAAGTTATAGAAAATGGCCTGTCGTCGACATTTAGACACGGCGTTGAATAGAGCAGAGGAGAGGCGGGGGATGGCAGAGTCCTCGTCAGTTCGTTTCCCATTCGCTCCATCCGCATGTCTGACTCTGCCTCTGGATCGGGCTCGGTCTCGGGTTCTGCCTGTCTCTGTCCGTTTCAGTCATACCCCATGATGTTTTCTATCTCATCTCTGTTTTCCATACCCTTACCAAAGGTATAACGATTGATAATGTAAACAAAGTACATATGGATATAAATGAACTTTGGAAAAGATCGAAGGTCAAAAAAGTACATGAAGAAGATGTATCCACCTAATTCTAATTCTAGATGTAGTGACACCAAATGTTTGCCCCGGTGGGGCCAATTGCAAAACTATATTGTATCCAATACACTGACTGCTACATGTTGAGAATGAAAGTATCAGTTGCACAGAACGAGAAGAAGATGTTCGCATCAAATTGGTCTATACAATAAAAGGCTGTTTAATCATTCGAATGAAGCATCTAGGGGACTACTGCATACTCAAACCCCACGAATAAAACCATCAAGGCTACTTATTGCACAATTTAATTCAGGGGGGCTGGAACGGAGGTACCACAGGGACTAATGCCCGTTTCGGTTCAGCTGTTTTCTGATTTGAAACGGCTTCTATATGCAATATAGCTTTAGATAAAACATATATACATCGTATAATACAATCATTTATATAGCTTCAATAGAAACTATAGATCTGCAGGAGTATCTAAAGCTTCGGCCATGAAGCGAGCTTTTCTTTACTACTTTGTCATTCCCCGGAGGCCGCTGTCTCTCTCTCTCTCTCACTCTTACTGCCTGCCTGGTGTCTGTTGTTTTCCGTTAAGTTACGTTACGTTTGTCACGCCGCCTTTTGTCTGCCTCTCACCACAGCGACGATCCAGCGACGACAATCTCTTCGCTCTCTGTCGCTGTCCTTTCAGTGGCAGGGCTCTTCCTTTGCCTGTCAACCGCTGCTGCGCTGCTGCGGCGCTGCTCCCGCTTGCCATAATGAATTTCAACGAGCGCTTCGAACGGTAAAGTGCCAGCGCAAAGTGACAGCCAAGCGAGCAATTCACACACACTCATACTCGTGCCCACATATTTCCATCTGTCTGTCTGTATTTGCAAGCGTGGGTGTGTGTGCGAAGGTGTGAAATATTTTTCGGGTTCAAATGATGGTAAACAAGGAGACGCGTCATATATGTACGTACACACGTCGACCATTCAACTCCCAATTCCCAATCTCTAGTCCCAACCCCAACCACAATTCCGATCCCATCCCCAATCGCAGTCCCCAACTCCAACTCCAACTCCATTTCCAAGACCAACTCCAGTTCGAATCGTCATTCCTGGAGTCGCAGCGGCATCGCATCAGCCACTGGGGCGCTGATGTATTCATGGCCTTGACGTTAACGGAGTGACAAAGTTCGCACCCTTCATTGCAGATAGAAGAGCCAGACCAGGCCAGCAAATAAAAATAACGGCATATCTCGTTAGGTGCAAGTCATGTCGAACTATGGATAGCCTTCCATCCTCATATCATAGAGTTATCGTATTTTGACACATTTCCACAAAGTTGGGTTGGAATACTCTTTAGAATAAAGTATTCGGAAGTAGAGTAAAGCTCACACTGGGACTTGTATTTTCAAAACAGGAAAAGTCTTAACGGAGAAACATGGAATCTAAGCAGACCGCCCTTAAAAGGTGTCATTTAATATATTGTACTCAATGTATTGTACTGTTACAATTAGTTTGCTATACCTATTGAGTTAGCATACTGGAATACTCATAACGACTATTTACTGAACATTTGTATAAATATATCGTAAACAAAGTTCTGGCAAACTTCTTATGGAAACAAATATACCCCAAGCCCGTGGGTGTACCTTACCAAAAAATATGCAGCCACCTTCGAAATTTCGCACGCTTTTGTGTATATCTATCCCCCTCCTCACTTTTTTGGTTCAGAAACGAGGTGGAATGGGATGCGTAACCAAATTTCGGAGCTTTGGCATACCTGTGCGCGGCATTTGGACAGCTCGGAAAGATACTTTTAAATGGGTCTTCCCGCTAAATGAAGTCCTAAGGTCCTGCGCGGGAAACTAGTGAGAGGAGGAACGCTCTGTGACGGGTCTTGAGATATTCATTGGTCGTTCCACCATATCTCAGCATTGTCTTTTATAGGGGGTTGAGAAAAAATGTTTGACACTTGAAATAAATGGTAAATATGGTACATATACTCTTTATAATTTATAAAGTATCTACGAATGGGTATTTATGTGTATTTAGTAGTGGTATCACTGATAGGATGGTGAAGGAAATAATGTGGGAACCATAAGATGAAGGCCCTAGATCGATTGACGGAACGAAGCGTGGAATAGTGGTGGCAGAATTTGAAAATATGATATTTTGAAAATGAAAAAGGAACGATAGCAAGATGGCAAAAGAGATAAGGTAGATTCTAGTACTTTCGGTAAGATGTTGGTAGAAAAATGTATAGTAGTCTTTTCAAAATTAAAATATTCTGTTTTGTAAAATACTCCAAACCTTAATATGACAAACATTATGATCTAAAATGACATTTACTATGGATTTCAATCGCTTTATCTCCGTTTAATCTGCATCTAGTCATTGATTGAAGCTGCCTGAACTTAAGATGCCTGAGTGATATAGATGATTATTAGGTAGGTATGTAGCCTTTTTTAAGGCACATTCCTATTCTAGCATGCATTCCGCCTGCGGAGCCAATCAGCTCAAGTTTTTTCCAGCACTTCACTCGCAAGTTGCCAGACAAGTAGGATCCATTCCACCCACCCACAAGGGGCTGACTCTCTGCCTCTTGCATACGAGTATGTGTTGTGCTCTCGTCATCTGTTCTGTCTCCAGTTTGCATCTCCAGTGCTGTTTCCCTTTCCTCGTGTCCCGTAGCTGCATCTTCTCCGCCATTTCCATCGGCATTACGAATATCCACATTCGCTTGTTGGTTTTTCCAGCTGCTTAACAATTTTTCGTTTCTTTTACGTTTTGTCTCCTCCCCCGGACTTGTTTAATGCCTCGCTTCCCCTGCCACCACCACTCTCGACAGGCTTTTGTTGATTTCTGGCTGACTGGGTCCAGCTTCGTCTCTCCTCCCCTAATCTTCTGTGCTCGCACTCCTACCACCACACCACCCCTTTGGAGGCACTCGGCTACCGTCTTCTTTTCCGCTGCTTTCTTTTTTTCCCCTGTGTGTGCGGGTGTGTTTGTGTCTGCGTTGCTGGCATTGTCGTTCACACACACATATATTCATATATAGTACAAATACATCCATAGACACCCAAACACTGAAAGAAGAGAGAGGAGCGCACCCAACCGCCCACTCATGCGGGCATCTCCGATGTCCCGATTCTGCTTTCACTTTGGGTGCGTGTGTGTGGGTGTTTGTGTATATTTATGTGTGTGTGTGTCTTGCTTCTGATTGGACACATCATTGACGCCCTCCGCCCCCACACAAACACACACATACACACATATGGCCTCATGGCCATTCGGAGGCTCCACCCACTGCAGCGAGATACGCTCTTATGTACATCACGCGTGTGGTACATAAGCCTCCTTCCTTCCTTGGCGAAGAGGGGGATATTCCCTGGGTATGGGTATCGGGTAAAGAGGGGGCAGACTGCCTCCAATAGAACAGATAAATCGATTCAGTTTTTCGGGTTTTCCGTTGCTCTGCCACTTTTAAGCTGTTCCCCATTTTCTGAAACGTTTTTTTTTCTATAGAACTTCACCCAAACCCATTTAGTTGATTTGTAGCTGTAAAAAACAGACAAATGAAATAATAGGAATAATTAAATTAAACATTCAATTTGACTGCCATGGAAATGACATTTTATTTTAATTCAATCAAAGTTTCTTGTTTATTTTTGCGCGAATTTGTCACAACTATTTTGGCTTAGGATAATTCATTTGACAAACTCGTTTTTAAAAATTATATGTGATGTTAGTCATTTAAACAGAGCTAAAAGTGGCTGGTGCTAAAATCGCAGGGAAATCACTTGTACACATAACCAGGGGATTATCTACTTAATTTACATATACGTGGGGTTTCATACGAACGCAAAACCTCAAAATGCCACACCCAAGACCCCACTCTTCTTATTTCAAACCGCATTGAACCCATTGAATATATGACATTAAATAATGAATAATGAATTTATAAATCCAATATACATTTTATACGTAATCTGTGTGCATTAGTGGCGGCTCAAACAAGTTTATTGAATATAAAAACCATAACAAACTGGACAGTAGCTAGATAAAAAAAATCCGAATTAATGAATAATAAGTCCAATAAAGAATATAAGCATGTGCATTGATTGGCTTTTCTAAAGAGTTGTTACCGTATGTCTTTGCTTTTATTTTTTGCAAATGTTGAACAATTTTCCTGAATTTAATATATGCCAGCTATTATGAGAGCTTTTTACCTGCATAAATTATTTTCTGTTTTCGGTAAAATTTTCACACATCTTGAATTTCGAATTGACTCTTTGAGAATTTAGAATGGCTTAAATAGTGAGTAAATTAATTGTTTGATGATGCTTTTGGGTGGCTGAATCTTTCGGGAAAGTTTCAATAGGAAACGAGCAAAACCTTCAGGTTTCACCGGAGCTCTGCTCGGTCTCTTGTTTGGTGGGAAATGCACCAAAGCTTCAGGTTTAGTCAAAAATACTGCTTGCAGAATCACACCTAAAGGATATGAACCAAACGTTCAGGTTTCACCGGCGCCCTGCTTGATCACTTTCTGGTGAATTCGAACCAAAGCTTCAGGTTTAGTCAAAAATACTGCTTGCAGAATCACACCTAAAGGATACGAACCAAACGTTCAGGTTTCACCGGCGCCCTGCTTGATCACTTTCTGGTGAATTCGAACCAAAGCTTCAGGTTTAGTAAAAAAAGACTGCTTGCAGAATCACACCTAAATGATACGAACCAAACGTTCAGGTTTCACCGGCGCCCTGCTTGATCACTTTCTGGTGAATTCGAACCAAAGCTTCAGGTTTAGTAAAAAAAGACTGCTTGCAGAATCATACCAAGAACAAAACTTGCCAAGCCTTCAGGTTTCACCGGAGCACTGCTTGGGCTCTTGCTTGATGGGAAATGCACCAAAGCTTCGGGTTTAGTTGGCTTGTACCATGTTTCGTCAGCTTGAGCTGTCAATATTCCAACTACCATTGCAAATGATAACATTTCAGCTTCCAACTTCCATTCACTATTTTTTGGGGATGTGCAATTAGCCTTGTCGGTGCTGGAAAATGTTTCATAATGTCTTCATACAACCGGAAATTATTCGTAATTGTCCATTGGTTGTATGTTAGCCCTTTTAACTCTTCCCCTGTGCGGTCAGGACTCTCAATCGGTATCAACGAAAATCTTAGAAAAACAGATAAAATGTTTTTACGTAGATCGTTGTCAGGCAATAAGTGAGTGGAAAACGATTCGGGACCTGTCTTATAGATTACATTTCCCCTTTCAACTACTTGGTCGTAGAGTAGGGTGGATGTGGGGTGGGAACAGAGCTAAGACTAATTTGGCATTCCACCGGCAATCGGCGGCAAGTGGAGCACGAACAGAGAAAAACACACGGAGCTGGGAACACGAACCGAACTTAATGCGATCATGCACCAGCAGCCTAAGGTGGGTCTCAGGCAGTGAATCCTGGTATTGGCATTGGCACCGAGCTGAGCCCATGGTCGATGATAATAATCCTGGTGAAAAGTTGAAAAGAGCAAAAGAAAATGATTTCATTACCAGACACGTCCATCCATTGCCAGCCGAGGCCGTGGAACAGTATGCGAAAAATCTTAGGGCCCGGGTACTGGGCGTCACGTACGCTTTTATTAAGCCCGTCGAGCGTGGCGGCATTGATTACCAATTCAGCGGTCATCTAATCACGGACGAGCTGGGACCCAGGAACGTGCCACATTGAGGGGCAGTCGTACAGCCTCTACCACTGGTTTGGATCAAATGATGGCAGCTAATTAAAACGCACTAAAGCGGCTGCAAAATGTCTCATCGAGAATGTGTGGCATACAAACAAAAACCGCTTCGATTCCGGTGGGTTCCCGGGGTTTCCGGCGTTTTAGGTGGTGGTGATGGCGATGGTAATGGTGATGGTGGGGATGTCACACCACCCATGCGCGAGTTATGAGCCATAATTTGTGTAAGCGCAAAGTGTCACCCATCCTCTTCCCCAATCCTCATCCCACCCACCTCCCTAGTTGCGCGGAACAGAGCGGCGAGGAGCGACAAATGCGGCGGCAATTTAGTTAATTGCAGGCAATTATCCTAATGAGCGCCTTGCCTCTAGCCGATGTCGCTGCCTGCCAACACTCGTACACATACACCCCTCCATGCTCCATTCTCATGCTCATCCTCATCCTGTTCACGGACTTCTACGGCTTCTAGCTCTTTCGTCGTATATCTTGCTGGGGCTGACTTATTGTATTTATGACCTTATGGCGTTTTGCCATGCATAAAACAATTAGTGCAACAAAAGAAACAACAGCAACAACAGGCCGCAGATACTAGATTCATGGGCTACAGTGAAAACTTTTGAGCACGGCCTGGCCAGTCTCGTAATTAGATAAGTTTTGCCAGAGAAAAATGGAAATCTGATTGAAATCGAATCAGTCAATAGCGAGAGTCGGCGGAAGGATAGGAAAGATGGTTTGTTCGATTATAAACTGATCGAAGACACAAATGAAGGGATTCTTCAAACGGAAAATTGTTGGAGCATTTTGTCCTTTAAATTATTAAACGTAAAGTATCGAAGACATACAAACGCTCATATTTATACATACTCGTACGTATTTGTATGTCCAATGACTTTTGGGCTCGACTTCCATTAATTATTATGTAATTATAAGCCAAAACTTTAAACATCTACGCGATTCATCAATCTCCTATCATCTCTTTACGAAACTAAATAAGTTGATTAAAATCATTCATTATCATACAAAATTTCATAAATAATAGCTTTTGGGCCCTTCACTGTACCACCACCACACACATACCTGTCTCCACCTGTCACCATCATGCATCTATGCATACATACATCCGAATCCCCACCTCCGCCCTCCACCCGAGCAATAGTTTCCAATCGAAGTTCGACTCCAGCTCAAAATGCAATTTAGTAAAATTTGATGATGTGTAGCAGAGCCATTTAAGGAGCACACACACACACACACACACACGAGGAAAATGGAAGACCCAACCGCATGGATTCGCATGTGCCCCTGACATGCCGTTAGTCACCGACTCCAGGACTCAGAGCTGCCATCCATCGGTGTGCTGGCAGAGAGGCAGAGGAGTTGTGTCGTGTTTCGTCCCAAATGACATGCCATTTAATGTTAAACTTTAATGTTTTCTTGTAAGTGAAGTCATAATTTTGTCAAGCGGTGTGTGGCAGTCGCTTATGCCCCGACCGCCCCCACGAAACCAGCCTCACTCACACAGTCTTCATATAGCACAGGTGGCATTATTTACGCAGTATGCTACGCTCTCTTTGAAGGTAGCTGGCCTCCTTCCATAGACCTTTCGACGACGCTTCTTCTTCCACCGACTGTTCCTGCTACACAGAAAGAAGAGCTCAATTTCCTTCCCCTAGGCACAGATCTAAGTTGCATTCCCACAATATCATCTTTTCCAAATGGAATCTTTTGGTAAGTAAATAATAAATTAGTTTCCATTCTCCTGGAAGAGCTTTTGGGTCGCAAAGTACAAATAGCACTATATCCGATATAGGAATTCAAACAAGAACTAGTTTGAATGGAATCGTATCAAATGCTTCAGCTATTTCTTTCAGTGCAGTATTGGGCCTGGTTCCTTCATCGTTTTCTTCTTTCTTCGTAAATTCGGCCCGTCGGCCCGTCTGCCCGTCTGCCGTTGTTATTTATATGTTTGGAGTAAGTCCATTTGGTGGCAA
The DNA here is from genome assembly GCF_003286085.1 of Drosophila persimilis. Taxonomy (NCBI): domain Eukaryota; kingdom Metazoa; phylum Arthropoda; class Insecta; order Diptera; family Drosophilidae; genus Drosophila; species Drosophila persimilis. The sequence continues at coordinate 815,102 of NW_020825356.1, forward strand.
GCTTTGAGGTGAATTGTGTAGGCCTTGCCACAGGTGAGGAGAGGTGCGGCGCGGTGCGGTACGGTGGGGTCTAGGCGGGAGAGACAGCGTTGACTGTAACGACCTCATGAAATAATGCGCCAAGTGGCGTCCTTGTTTTCGTCATCGCGACTGTTGCCGCCGCCGAGCCGCGCCACTCCCCCCCAAAGTGTTTTATGCCATAATATTTATCTGTCATGCATGCATGGCGTATCTGTGCGTGTGCGTGGGCCTCTCATTATGGAAATCGTGGATTTGCCAAATGTTTGCACGATCATTTGTCATTCTTTTTTACAGTCTCAGTCTGCTTCTGCTGACATCTCCCCTCTCTGCGTGGCGTGCTCCCCCTGGAGCAGGGCCATCTCGGGCCTTGTAAATTATTGAAAATTGTCAACCGCTGGGCACGGGCTGGAGCTGGATACCGGGATGGGGAGAGCATCATGAATGAAATATAAGCCAAGCCACAGGCTGTCAGAGGGGCTTTAGCCGCTAAGTGGCGAGTCCTTTGCGTTTCCCTGCGATTTACAGTGTGTGGTGTGTGAACGCGCTACACGGGTTACGGGGTGAGGGCCTTGGTGTACGATTTTTCTTGATTTTTATGGTCCACACTTTCCGTGTGTGGTAAAATTGCAATCAAATGATTGATCAGCCGGGAAATGGTGCCCGAAGTTTCACTTCCCCATATCATTTCCCAAGGGAACTTTACGGAATTCATTTTCCGTGCGGGCTAAATAATTCATTCCGCTCATGGAGAGCGTTGAAAACAGTTTCTAAATTTCACCTTAGAGAGATTTCGTTACCAATGGTTTCGATCAAATATGCATACTGAGGATAGGTCCCGCTGGAACATAGTTATTTATAATGAAATTCTTATATCATATAATGTCACCATGTGTCCGAATATAATCTGTAACTCCATAAAGCTAACTTTTATTCCAGCTAAAGAAAAGACCTCCAGGAACTATCTATTAATAGAAATTATGTGGGATTGGAATGATTCTGTGAAACAAAATAGATGCAACGAAGGAGACCAGGAACCCTAGACCAAGGGTGACACTCAGCGGTCCGAAGTACTAGGTATCGTTCTCAAATGCAGCTCTGTGTCGCATGGCTCAAGAAAGAAGGAAAAGGGTATGTGGTAGAACACTCGATTGCGGAAGTGTACGAGTGTATCGAAAACATCACCCAAGTAAAACATTTAAATGAACATATTGTTATTAAACAATTAAAGAATGAGAAAATTTTCATCGAAAAAGAAGATACGCGATAATTACATAAAAGTCTGTTTAAACCCTTAATAAATATGTCCATTGTGAATGTCTCGCACTTTCCGGAGGAATAATTGAACACATACGGTTGTCAAAAATCAGGAACCAAGAAAGTACTTCATTTTCGTACAGCCGGAAGCGGATCAAATTGAACTATTATTTCGTCTTGCATCGTGACATATAGTCGTTAAAAATCGATTCAGAACCGATTAACAGTAGAGATCAAATTACCCTTTTTCACGCATTTCACCCACTTTTATCCAAAAAGTCGTCGAATTTTATCGATTTTGCTTTCGTTTAAGCCTTCATACGGCAGGAGCCTCCACTTGCAGGAGGGCGGCGCGCCGAGTTTGGGGCACATTGAACAACTTTTCAAAAACACAAACAAAAAACTTCTGAGGTCTATAAAACCATTGCCGGCGACGCTGAAGAAGTTTGAAAAAAAAATTGATAAAAAAAAAACACGAAAAACAACAAAAAGTGTGCGGAAACTTTTGCGACGCACTAAATGTTATCATTTTTGCAGCATTCTCTGTTGTTTCTGTTGTTGTGTGGTTGGGTTGTTGCTCTCGGCAGCGTCTAAGTCACATAGAACACAAAATAGGCCAAGCTCCAGCCGACGCACACGCAACGGGCGGGCGGCCCACATCTTTAAAGTGGCAACACCAGGAGCAGCCGAAGCTTCGGCATCATCAGCAGTAGGCGGGTCACGCCCCCAACCTCACGCGATATCAAAAAGTTTGCAATTAGGTATTGTCAAAAGTTTGTTGTTGTTCTTGTTTTTGTTGTTGGGAACTTTGGCGACGGTTCGGCCTAATAATACTCGTAATATGGGGAACAAGGGCGGCGGCGGCGACGGCCTCACTCCGTAGGTCCTTAAAGCGAACGAAATGGAAATGGATCAGATGGTGAAGCAGCAAGAAGAGTCAGCTGATCTCAGTGGCAGCAGCTGTTCGGTGGAGAGTAAGGTAAGTCAGGTTCGGTGGAGCTCGGTTCGGTTCGGTTCCGCTGCGCCTGAATGGAATGGAATGGAATGAAATGAGATGGAAAGGAAGGGTACGGTATGGAATGGAATCTGATGGTAGGAGACGCTGGAGAGCGGCCAGACGAAACTTTTGTCTCAAACAAAGTTTGCAGCCACTTCCAAAGAACCCAAAGTGCGATGGGAAAGGGCGGGGAATGGGGCCGATAAGAAGATGATAGAAGAGGTTGGAGCAATGGCTAAAGAAACAAAGAAGAAGAAAAAATAAAGCCTTTCACTTTTGTAAGTCTTTTTGTATGTATTAGGTACTTATGAAACGTAAATATATGCGTTGCTCCGGACGCTAAGCCATTCATAATTCTACCGATCTGCAGCCTACTTCAGCGCATTACCCTTACATAACATCACAAAACCTGCAAAACTTTATTCAATTTAAGTTTACATATATTCGATGGCAAAATCCCACCTTACCTTATTGATCCTTTAGTATTCTTCAGCTCTGGCTGCCCCTTACTCAACCCTACCTCGTACAAATGGCTGTGTCTTCGCTCTGGGGCTTCGATCACTCACTTCGCCCTCTGCTTTTGTCCCTATAGGGCATGATATAGAGGGAAGTGATTAGAAAGTCTTCGTGGCGTGGGCTGCTACTTCTTTTGTGGTTGTAAACTTGGCTGGGGTCAAAGTTCGACGACCTTCGCCGGTTTCTTGTTGTCGGCACTTTTTGTTATTTTGTATAAAATTTTGCTTAAAACTGGCATAAGTTTAAATTTTTCTTACCCAACTTTAGAACAAAGTTTCCGCTTTCTCTTTCTCCCTATTGCGCGCTCTCTCTCTCGTGCTCGCTTCCCTTATTCTTCTCTCACTTGCTCTCACTGAGAAAGTCACTCAAGTTGTTTGAGTAGGATTGGAGGAGGGTGGAGACTTGGAAGGGGTTTTTGGCACGCCTTAAAGTTTAGTGGCTGGCCGTCGCCGTCCTCGCCGCTGTCTCCGTCGCCATAGCCGTTGCCGTCGCAGTCGCAGTCGCCGTCGCCGTCGCCGTCGCCGCTTGCGCAATACGCAAAGTTCTTTGGGATTTTTCTTTTACAGTTACTTTTCAGTGTCAAGGTCATTCCAGAAGTTTTGTTGTTGTTGCAGTTGCTCATTAAATGCGTAGAAAAAAGAAAATCCCAAAAGATAGCGAGAAAGCGAGCGAGTGAGAAGGGAGATGAACTGTGTGTTAGCGACGAAGAAAGCGGAAACTTTGTTGGTGCACGGATCAAGGTCACCAGAGGCATTATAAACCGATTCTCTTTCAACTTCTTCAGCACCAACTTTCTCACAAAGCTTCTCCCGAATGAGAATATTACACCCCGAGAGAGAGAGAGAGAGAGAGAGAGAGAGGGAAATAGAGAGCGACAGAGAGGTGAGGCGGAAAAGGGATGAAAATATACATAGTTATATCAAATATTGATACTCCTAAAATAATTCCAAAAAATATGGGCTTACCTCAGAACAAAATCTTGAAAATATTACAAAAAAATAAAGTCTTGAAAACAAAAAAAATTAAATTTATTTCGTTTGTGATCTGCGGCGGTTCTGCGGCTGTTGCATAGTGTTATTTTGTTTAAGATATTTTAAAACAATTAAGACCGGTTTCAGCCAACATCGAGCAAGTTTGAATCTAGTTATACATACTCGTATAAGCCGGAAACGATGTGAATACATCGTTGGGATGTCATGGTATTGAGAAGACCAGGCTCGGTTTTGGTTAAATTTCGGTACGCAAAAGAATCTGGTTATTCCAGTGCCATTCCTAAAATCCCATTATTAAGCCCATTTCGAATCGCAGTCCCATTCCAATCCAGAGTGACAAAAGAGAACTCTTTGTGCCACTCGAAAAGAGCACCAAAGATTAGCTGTTGAAACAAAGACCGCCGTCTCTAGGCCACCCTCCAGCTCTATGTCCTGCGTACGGAGTCCCAAGTCCTGAGTCCCGCTATGCATCACTCAACAAGTTCAATTTGCCCCAAGAGCAGCGGCAGCAACAACAATTGTGCGGCAACATAATCAAGAGGAGATTATGTAATTAGTCTGCAGCTGATTGATGAGTCCTGGCAGCTGTGAGCCGAAAGTGTCCTCGGTACGGCAAATCCGTAGGCAATCAGGCTCGTCGGACCTCTTGCGATAAAATTTAAATATATATCCAGCCCACCCACCACCAGTACTAGCTGCCAACGTTCATTTTGCGGACGGTAAACAAACAAATAAAAACAAGATTTCCCCCCAGTCCCATCCAGGACGCTTGGGCCTTGGACCTTGTCCCACTCTCACTCCCAGTCAATGGTCCTTGTCCCTGGCTCATCAGCATGGCATCAACCACCAACGGCGCTGCTGATGAGCGGCTGCAGGAGCAGGGGTGATTCAGGGGCAGGTGGGGCATCCACAGCTCATCCACTTGTCTGCTTATGGCCAGTAAAATGTCACAAAGGCAAAGCCCGGCCCGGCCCGGCCCGGCCTCGGCCCCAGCTCCCACTCCCAATCCCAATCCCAATCCCGACTCCCCACTTTCTGTGCCTTTGTGTCCGGTAAAACTTTATTAAGGATATGCAAATATCCTTAATTCGAAAATGATTTTTAATAGGATCGAATGGAATTAGTTTATTACTTTTAATGAATTTTTTATGTCGCCAGAACAGCACATCGGCCAGCGCTCAGGGCTCTGTGAAGTAAGCCCTGGTCCAAGAGTCCTGCTTCCTTCGGGGTCCTGCGGACTCATCCTTTTTGGCTTTTGTTGCGCATGAATATAATGGATTTCATTTGCTCAAAGCAGAGGATGGGGCTGGGACTGAATTTGGGCCTGGGTGGATGTGGATACCCTCTAAAAGCCAATCACGTGGTTTTAGCTGGGAAATCACACAACGGAAAAAATAAAAATAAAAATAAAGAAGAGGAGAACTTGAGAAGGAGAAAAGGCAAGGGCAAGGACAACTTTGGGTCGAGCCGTGTCCAAGCAAGACTAATGGTCGGTCTCTTGACCCACTCCAGAGCCCAGCCACCCAGCCACCCATCCACTCACCCCACACCTCCTCATCCAACTAATTTGCTTGCAGATGATTTATTGATTTAAAGAGTGGTACGAGTGGTCGACTCGCCCACCGCCATCGCATCTCATCCTGTGCCTGCTCCTGGCTATCGCCCTGCTTCTGGCTTTGTTTATTTTTCTATTTTTTATTTTTTGTGTATATTTTTCTTTGGGAAGGCAGCTAATTGATTTTCCCTGCCAGCTAATTTCCAGCCAAAAGAGTTTTCCTCCCTCTCATTTGTGGTAATTAAAATTTTTGTCGTAAATCGAATGTCTATCGAATCGTCGGTCTCGGGCTTTAAGCCAAATTACGCCAGGACCTTAAGGGAAAACTGAAGAATGTTCCTGAATCGAACTGAGAGCAATCAAGGATAATTCAAACAGATGCTTGAAGAGACGCTCAACGGGAATCTCGGTGAGAAACCTTAAGAGAGATACAATGAAATGTTGAAGGAAACCTAATGAATAAAGGCGGAGATCATTGGGAAACAAGAATCTCAAATCTTATAGAAAAATGCTGGGACTCACAAGATTTCTTACTTTGCAGATACGAAAGGATTTTGAAAAATAAATTGTAATAAGGGATCGCACGGGGACGGTAGTGGAGGTCTTTCAAGCCTCGTACATATGGCAGGTCGTTATCAGACGAGTACTTTCCATGTTAATGGCCAGGGGATAGCCTTTCTTCATCCAATTGGGGTAGAGAGTAAATAGCATAGGCTAATTATCCTCCGGCATACCCTAAAAGGACCCTACATACCCTGGACCCAAAAGAATAACGAGAAGAATGGAAGCCTTTGAATAAGGAGGGCCACTTCTTAAATCATTTCCACGTTTAATCCGTGCAACTAGCGTGCAAGAGGCTCTTGAGTGATCATTGTTCTGAGGTAAAATGTTCTTCGTAAAACACTGGTTCTATTTATTTTGGAATTTTGAATGAAAATGCAATTACAAATTTGGGGTTCAGTCACAGGAATAGTGCAAATTGAAAGCATAATGTTTTTCTGGACCTTTGTGTGAGATCTATTACAAGTTCTTTGTCTTTAGCTTCGATCCTGAAATTGAGAAACTTCATGTGGTATGTCCTTCCCTTTTTTTTTGTTATTTTCTTTAGCTTTTCCTTTTTCTTCTTCTCAGCTTGAACAAAGATAAGTGTTGAAAATTAGAAAGAAATATAGCTTTAACTGGCAAATGCGGATCGATGGTTCGTTGGTTATAATGACAATACGTAGCATATCTGTTTCGAAGTCATTATCCATGATTTTGCCACTTGAAAATTCATTCCAAGGCCATGGCCCGCTGTTCCATCTATTGCTAGTGCTGTTCTGGCATTGAAAGTTTCCGTTTCCAAGAAAATAATGATTAATATAGTGGTTGGGTGGTTGGGTGGTTGAGGCTAGAGTTCAAATAGGGGTTTTACCATTCGTAGTCACAAATTGTTGGCTCATTTCGATAATGGGTAAAGCCCCAACCCCACGGGCTATTCTGTTGATTTTCAAAATTCATTTGAAGAAATTACAAAATTTATTATGCCTGGGCCAGGGCCGAAGTGAAATTTGTCAAACTGAAATGTGGCCAAGTCCAAGTTGGCCCAAACGTTGGGTCGAACGTGCGGCCGGCTCCTTATTGTTGTTGCTTGTGTTGTCAAGCAACTGCCGCTGTCCGCAAAAACCCAAACACGTATTTTCAATTATTTCCGTGCCAACGTCAACGTTGAGGTAGACACTGCCACGTAGCCAGCTGCGATAGCCCAGTGCTGGCTCCGTCCTGTCCCCTGCCCCAGAAGAATTACCAGAGCCCGAACCCGAACCCGAACCACCCATCCACCCATCCACCCATCCACTGAACCACCCAGTCACTCTGCAACCATGTTGTTGCTGTTGCATTTGGAGCTCATGGAGTTTCCTAGATATCGACGAGGGGAAGGCGGCTGTGGGAAAGCTTTCAGGGCTTATGATAATTTCGTATGCAAGACATATTTGGCTGGGCCAGAAACAAAAGCCAACACGCCATATTCTGGTAGCTCCATCTCCTGATTTCCCCGTCGGTTTTTCCATTTTATCGCCTTTGCCAGCCAACGTCTTCGTCGTGTCCTGGGCCGTGTCATCGTCTTGTCGTCCTGCTCAGAATTTAGTCATTGCAATCTACTTAATCATTTTTGAGGAGGATAGCAGAAGCAAGACTCTGACTACTACAGGGGAATGGGGATCCAGCCAGGTCCATGTGGCATTCGTAATTTGGTAACTGCAACTCCGTGAGCCCGACCTAGGACAGACCCAGGGCCGGGACAGGACCAGGACAGTTGCCGGGGAAATTCCTTAATTGTTCCGGTTAGCCGCACAATCCATTCTGTGCATTTTACATTTCAACCTCAGCATCTACGACAGTAGGCAAGCCCAGGTGCCACTGACACTCCTGGCACTCCATCCTCCTCCTCCTCCTCCTCCTCCTCCTCCTCCTCCACCTCAACATAGTTTTGTTCGTGTCCCTCTGGGCAGCCAGGAGAGTGAGAGGAAGAGAGAGCTGGAAAACTGGGGGCTAAAGGTAAACCACAGAAATACAAATCAAATTTTGTTGTGCGGCCAAAAAGCGTTTGCCACGCTCCCCGCTCCCCGCTCCCCGCTGCCCGCTGCTCCTGATTCTGATTTTACTCCCGGTCCAGCTGTCTCGCGTGCTTCTTGTCCCCTCCTCATCCTCATCCTGGTACCGACCAGGACACCATCCTGGAGCTGTTCCTTCTTGGTTGGGCTTGGTGTCAAGAGCGCGTTTTTCCCGTAAAGGGCACTGGGAGTCGACTAGGTGAGACGTTGGAAAAGCATCGAAAAAAAAGAGCTCTATGCATTTCTGTGACTGTATTTAGAATCCATATATAAACACATATCTGTGCTTTTCGGCTGCGATGTATTTAAGTTGGTTTTCCACATATAATCTACAGGCATCTATAATGAATTAATGGACTTGCATTACTTGTGTTTTCTCTCCATTTATCCATATCATTATCCACATATATCCATATTATTACGTCTAAAGCCCATTGTGTTACGGTGTTACTGAATAACCAGCGATGAAGTCGCATGTATTGATCAACTCTCTATATATCCAAAGCTATATCCCGGCTTCACGCTGAGTGTCGAATTCGTGTATCAATTTTCTTAGTTTCAGTTTGTTAGACTTGTTTTTCTGCATTTTGCACATATGATTATAGAAGTATGGGATGGGTTGCTGGATGGCTGCAATAACTAACTACTTCCTTACATAATCCTTCCGTTCTGTATTCTGTAGGATATATTTCGAGCTCTTGCATTTGAAATCCCATTTGGCTGCTGCTGCAAAGGTGATTGGGCAGGTACGCTCACACATATACCAGATACGAGCACACGCAAAGATAAATTTCGTATCTGATGGGTGTTGAAGATTCATTTCGTATGTGATGGGTATTGAGGGGTAAGATATGTTAAGGAATCGAGGTGACTGGCAGATGGCGGATGGCGGATGGCGGATGGCGGCAGCGTTGTCCCCGCCTGCAGCTAACCGAAAACTGACAGCGACTGACTAGCGCACTGACAGCTGCCACCCGCAGATCCCCAAACCCGCAAACGGGAAATGCCAAAATCGTGGCTGAGGGGCAGAGAGATGCTGTACCGTTTATGGTGAGGGTTTGGGGCATACCCCCATCGACAGCGCGGCTATAAAACCTCAACCTTAATTGTGCTGCGCGCATTCGGCGGTTAGTTTTACGCAATTCAATTTGGCTGCAAGTGCTCTCGCAGTCCCGAAATTTATGCAAGACGACAGGCCAGAAAGGAAGGGGTTTCTGAGGGGATGCCTTTCCAAGCGCTTTTAAGTGCTAAGATCTTATGGGTGGCTGTGTATGTTAGTTTGGCATTTTAAAGCTCTTGTTTGGCTCATAATTAAAGAAGCCGTCTCCTTCTTGTTCTCTCTGTGGCCTCTGGCTGTGGAAAATGTTGCCGGATCCGAGGTTGGCCAACAGTTGCGAGAAGAAAAAGGTCAGATAACTGGAAAATAATATTAAAAACGAGTGAAAAGACGCTGAGACTGAGGCGAACTCGGATGGGGCCAGCAGTTGGGTCTATCCCTCAGGGAAACTCCTTTTCCATAACCAACTCTTCTCCCGCCCCACTCCTGGTACTAAGACTGGACTCGACCAGGATCTGGCCTATCCACAAATGAATTAAATTTCAGTTTTATTATTAAATTAACTTGGCATGAACACCTAAAGATCCAACAACAGAAAATTTTAACCCCATCAACGGCAGGAAGGAGGCGGACACTGGGTTTGGTTTAGGGGGTTGGGGTGGTGTGGGCTGGTGTGGGCTGGTGTGGGCTGGTGTGGGGTTGGTTCTTTGGTGGTAGCTGAAATGAATTTTCCAGTCTCGAAACTCAACTCGACTCAGCTCGTCTCATCTCCTGGCTCGCTCAGCTGTAAAGTGGAATGAAATGTAAATTTTTAATAAGCGTTTTCGCTAATGGCTATTTAAAACTTCGAATCCTCTCATGCCCAACCCCCCAGCACCTTGAGGCGCTGTTAGAGGGGAGGTCTGGGTCGGGGGTGGATATCGACGGATTCGACAGGACCAAAACCACGTCCAGGACCGGCAGCAAGAACATTTTCGGTAGCCAGCCAAACAGCAGCATGGAAAAACTATAAGAAAAACCCAATTTTCCCATTTGCCTTCAGCTTTTGCTCAATTGAAAAACTGTTGAAATCATAGAGCAAATGAGCGCAGAGGGGCTTTCAGAAGGGGTACAGAGAGGTGCGGTATCCTAGCAAGGGTTGCTGCTGCCGGCCATCCAGCACGATCCACTGTCCACTCCGTCAAATGCGTGCGAACAATGGCCCTGAAGAATCCATTCAGAAAGTGCAGCTCAGGGCCGCTGGTGGGGTGGCAAATAGGGGCTAGAGCAAAGTGATGAAATATGAATGGAAAATTAGGTGCTGGAGATTTATCAATGCATAGAGTCGAGAGACCAGAAACTACCCGGAGTGGCATTAAATAGTTTCACAATAACTTTTGAAAAATTTAAGAAGTTTGGGTGCAAACTAGTCAATTCTCAAATGGTGGACTCATTGTATAAAATCTAAGCTTCATTCGGTAATTAATTAGTTATGGTTGCTATATTTTTGTAATTTTGAAGCATGTAGTGTTGTGAGGGAATGCTGAATTAAATGGAAATTCAGAAATAGTACAGCAGAAAATACAAGCGGCTGCACGCACTTAAATCGGGTTGCGTAGGGGAATATAGAATTCCAAAAACCATAATATTTGTAATGGAGTTCGATATCTATCAGATACATACATACATAAATATTTGTATATTTTTTTAATTTTCTGGACGTTAATATGCAATGTCGCATCTTTCAAGTGGCGATGCAACTACTGCTCAATCAAGTGGCCCGTGTGACACCAGCAGAAGGCTGTTACGCGCGGATCCCAGGCAAAGCGCAGCCCATCTCCCGCCCAAGCGACCGAGGAGCGCTGCCGCATGCCGCATGCCGCGTGACGCGTTAACCGAATCGAGCGCGAATTCTCCTAGGCTTCTGAAATGGAGAAAGTAATTAGTTAATTTCTGTTGCTATGATCTGTCTTCCTTTATCGTGATTTTGTTTCATTTGGGTTACTTTTATTTTATTAAGTTGTTTCGTTGATGAAACCAGTTTCAACTTCAACTTTCATTAGATAGTTATCAACGCATTTCCCTCTTTCCGATATCGTTTTGTTCCATCTAACTCCTTGAAGCCCTACACCTTTCCTTGGTATGCTTTACTGTACTTTAGTTTTTCAATTTCTCTCCCTCTTCTAGCCAAAATATGGTTCCTGTCTCATCTGCTTCCAATTTGGAGTGCTGGCCATAAGTGGGGGGTATTATCTCATCTCATTTCTGTATTTGCAAGCTCATTTTCGAGAGGCTGCCTCCCCGGGCAGGGTTCGGGCGCTAGCCCCTGCTCCGCTGATTTGCTGTTGACTCTGCTCTTGGATAATTTTAAATCTTTGGCAAGATTTTTCATCATTTATCATTTCATCGAAAGCCAAACTCAAAATGACTGACAACGAGCTGATGCTGATGCCGGAAGTGGCTGCTGGTTGGGGCCGCTGGGATGGGAGTGTGGGGTGTGGCTCTTCCTGGCTTATTTGTGGTTGGGCTGTGGCAGCCCGCTGTGCGATGACTGACGACTGAAGGAATCGTCAAAGCAGGAGCAGGAGTATGAGCAGGAGTGCGACTAGGTCTAGCACGATTATACGAAAAAAATGTCGCGCGTATGCTACGAAGAGCAACAGAGATAGAAAGACATCGAGAGGTGGAGATGGAGATGGAGTGGTGCACAACAGTGAGATAAATTACCAAACACTTAAGTTGGATTTTCAAGATTTTTATCGCCCGGGCCATGGATTAAGTGACTACGCCCCGACATCTCCCATTGTCGGCCTGCTTTGGCTGAGGGTACGGGTCTGGGCCCGGGTCCGGGTCCGGGTCCGGGTCCAGGTCTGCGTTCAGGTTCAGGTTGCGGTTCAGATTCCGTTTGGAGATTCCCGCTGCTCATTTGACTTCCGCCAGAGAGAGAGGAGAGCTGGGGACTGGGGACTGGGGGAAAAGTGAAAAATGTGCCAATTCATTTGGTTTAAATTAGCGACCTCCGTCAAAGGCGCGCAACAGAGACAGACACACTCGTTCAGCAGCAGCAACAGTCTGTTTCGTTATAAATCTGTTTTGCTGTTTCTGTTTCTGTTGCTGTTGCTGTTGCTGTAAATGTTGTTGCGGGGTCGCGGCGACGCGGCGTGATAACGGAGCCAAATGCCCGGTTTTTGATTAATGCGCCCGGATAAGCGCGATAAATTTCATTAAAAATTGCACGGCAATTCATAAAAACCATCTACGAAATGAGTTGCAAATTATTTATTCAGCCACTGGGATTGGGTGCAGTGGGGGTCTAATTGAGGAGAAGATCTATACATATAGTATGTGTACACTGTGCATATAAATATATATATGCATCGCATATTCTTCTATTTCTTCGCTTATAGATATCATAACATCGAATGTTACAAATGTGTACCGAACAGCACTTATCTGGGCGTTAACCAGTAAATGCGAAGGTGCGAAAACGGGATATTTTGGCTGAAAACGCGTAAGGTAAGGTAAGTGAAAACCGGAGACTGCTTGAATGGCTCGTTTTCTTCTTATTTCTTGATATATGTTAGTTCCAAGATTTATATCTCAAGGAGTAAAATTGTAATACATAAGAATACAAATTAAAAAAAGTTTGGAAGAATCTACAGCCATGATCCGGTTTTCGAAAAATTTGTACAAGTTTAAATCTATGTGCTCCGGTTTTTGCAACGTTTTGCTACCGATAGTGTTTAGTTCCCAAATCTGTTTTTCTTTTGGAAATCGAAATATTTTGTTAAATAAAGTTTCGATGTGGCAATCGCATTATAGGAATCCAAAAGAAAACAAAGAATTCGTGAATTAAAAAACTAACGACATATATAACCGATACCAATCGGTTTTAAATCTTAAGAATCTTACGAAAACCAACGCAACTATTTGGGATTTGTGATAACCAGAACATGGCTGATACTGATACATTCGAAGATATAGTCGGGATATTGATCAGAAAGGTGCGAAATTGCAAAAGGTATTTCGTCTTTCAAGCTCGTATAACCTCTATTTACTGGACAATCCCTTGCCTGGGCGGAAAGCTCCATGGGTGGACATTTTAATGGTTGGCCAGCGTCTTGGATGGAGAGCTCTATGGAGGGACAACTCCATGGCTGAAGCACATCTAATGGAAGGACAGCTTCATGGGCTGTCAGCTTCTTGGTGGACAGCTTCGTGGGTGGACAGTTCCTTTGGCGGACATCTGCCTCCAACGCACAAGTTTCTAGAATACATTTTTTAGAAGACAGGAATCTTTAAAATGTGGACTTACCCTAGGGACAAGCACTGCCTGGCTGTCTCTCCAAGAGACATACATATGCATATGTGAGTGTGTGAGAGAGTGAGTGTGTGCTGTGTGTCTGTGTGTGTGCTCTAAATGCTGCAGAGAAAATCAAATTTAAAGCCTGGCCAAGCTGAGGAGAAACAAAAGCATAAAAAAAGAGCAGAATGAAATGCAAAAAATACACAATAAATGAAATCCGAAAAAGGATAGGAAGAAATAGTAGGAGAATGAGAATGAGTAAAAGCAGTAGAAGAGTGGCCAGAATGAGAGTGTAAGGGGGGGTGAGGGGAGGGAGTAGGGAATAGCTAACGGCTAACGGAAAATGCAGTAGCGCAGAGCCAACGCAAGAAAGAGAGAGCGTTACAGAAGAGGAGAGAGAGAGAGCGGGCGTGAGAGCAGGCCAGCAAGAGAGAGAGAGCAGGACACTGTTCGGTGTAGGCAGACGCAGACACAAGCTTGCTCGCTCTCTCCCACTCTTTCCTTCTCAGTCTGTGTCTCTCTCTCTCTCTCTCTCTGCCTGCATGCTGCATGCGGCCGGCACGGCCAGGACCTTTCGTGCAACTGACGACGAGGACGAGGACGACGCTACGATAGGTGAAGCCGGCAAAAGAAGGCGGGTCCATTGCCAGGGCAACAGCAGAAACTGCATAAAAAGCAACAGAACGAGGAAGAACGGAAAGAAAAGCTGGAAAAATCGAAAAAGAAGCAGCCGCAGCAGAGGGCAGCGACGTCAACAGCACACAACGGCAGTGGCAGCAAAAAATCGAGAAAATACGAAAATGCAAGAGGGAAGGAAAAAATGACGTTGAGTAAATTTACGTCCTCTCTTTCTCTGTCTCTCTTTCTGAGCTCCACTACCAGTCCACTCCCTAGCGCATTCGCCCCCTGCCGCACGACTGGTGTGTGTTTGCCGCCATTTTGTACGATTAGCGGTACTTTTTTAGCTCTCATCTGCTCTCATTTCATGCATTCTTTTTTCCTTGCCACTGGCTGCAGTCGCCGCCCCAAAGGGGGGAATGGATGGGAATGGATCGGTATGGGGATGCAGGAGAGAGAGATAGAATTAAAGTTGAAAAATTGGACAATTGAAAAACAATGCCCTTGGCTGGAGGATCTATGAAAAGCTAAATGGCATTCTGAAAAACGATTATGCTGCAGTCGGAAATCCAATCAAAAAACGTGCTCTACTTGGGAAGCATTGTGCTCTTAAAGATAGGTGATATAATAGAGTTAATTATGGTGCCTTAGCATGTTTTCCTTCTCGCGTAAAGATGAACTTCAGCTCGGGTGAGGTCAGAACCTATGTATCTTACATGAGCCACAAAACCTCCGATACTAAATTAAAAATCTATAAATAGGTCCTTAACGCAACTTAACGTAGAAATGCATTGCCCTTTTTTTGCCAGGGTAGATATATCTCTCGCATAAGATATCTTTAAGTCATTGGCATAGCATCAATAAAAGATAAACATGTTTTCCATGAAATGTTCCCATTGGAAATGTTTTAGTTTTCTGCTCCTGGACCTTTGAACTTTTCTATGCACAGACTCAGCTTATTACCTAATTGGTTGCATTTCTTCTTCATTTGAGCGCTAGGATGGAACTAACTTAAACATAAAATGGATACCTTTCGTAATCAGGAAGTTTCCAACAAAAGATAAGTGAACGAATGGAAACGATTTACAGAGTTTTTAGCAGTAATTTTTTAAAATCTCTGTTTAATTAATCTGCAAAAATGGAAATACAATTTTGTAATTTTGCGAGCATTGGTGTTGGATATTCTCCGTACAAGAAACCCTTTATTATTTTATTATTTAATTTCCATTTGAGAATGTTTAAGTTTCAAGCACCAAATAGTATGCTACGGAAAATGTTTGAATTTCTCGTGATTTTATTGATTGACTCTGCAGCTGCCAGAAAGCTAATTGTTAAGGCCAGGGCTGCACCATTCACGCCACCCTTCCCGATTCAAGTCCCCCCCCCACCCCCACCAAATCTGGCATGGCAGCGGGTGAGGGCGCGTAAATCGCGACAACAATTGCGCTGAAAAGTATGTCATAAATTCTGACGCTTTCGCCGAAAAAAAAGATGGGTGGCGCCTGACTCCGGGAATGGCTAGGGCAACAAAAGCAACAACAGAGCCTGCATAAGGATAATAAGTTAGCGGAGCAGAGCAGTCCAAGCAGCAGTCCCAAGGAGCAGCTGCGACAACGACAAGGATTGCGAGAACGGGGACGACAATTGCTGGCAATTAAAATGTGGCGCGTTTTGTGAGTGCGCCCATTGACTACAACAACAACAACAAAACCAAGAGAGGGACAAAGAGCAGAAACAACGCAAGCAAATATACGATTCACACATACCCTCTCACTTGCTCATTTCCTTGGGGTGCCTGGGGGTACAAAAAACTTGTAGTTTTGAAAAATGATATGTTACTGGCACTGGTGATATATAATATACCAATTCAGTATACCCTTGTGCTCTGCCAGTACTGAGTATCACAATGCCCAGGCGATAAGCAGGACAATGGACAGAATAAAAGTCGCCGTCGCCTTTGCCTTTGCCTTCGCCTTCGCCTTCGACTTTGCCTTGGCCGTCGCCCATCGGTGGTTTTCACCCTCTTTCTTCCACCCCACCCCACCGCACCGCACCCAACGTCCCTCCACCCTCCGCACAGACCATTTCTGTTCGCTGTCATTGCCATTGTTAATGAGAATTTCTTGTTTTAATGAAAACAAATCATTGAGTGTAAAAGACTTGGATTTTATTTTTCATTTCCGTGATTTTGTTTGTGCATTTAATTAAGAAAATGGAATTAACGCATTTGCCAACTAAAACCCGAAGCACCACCCCCTCTGCGAACAGCCACTCTGCCACTCTGCCACTCTGCCACTCTGCTGTTGCGTCACTCATTGAAATTGAAGTTCAATTTCGGGAACAAGGAACATTTTTTCGCCTCGTCTTTTGTTTTGGCTTTTTCTCCACTGTTCTCTACTGTTCTGTTCTGTTCACTTCCTTTCTGTTCGTTTCCATTCTACGTCTTTTGTTTTCTGGTTATTTTGGTGTTGACGCGAGGCGTGTTCCCCACAGGACAATGGTGGGGCCAATGAAGGGATGTGGAATGAGGTTGGGTGCGTTGTGTCGTTCTGCGGTTGGAGCCAACAGCTTTCGGCGGTGCTTAAGTGGCCTCGGGGCTCAAGAGAAAGCTTGAATCTGGGTATAGTTTTGGGACCCATTCAGCACACTTTTTAAACTTAAAAATGTTCTCCTGAACGGCTTTCCATTATGTTTCGCTCGAATTTCCAACACAAAGTATGTTTATGCACGTTTATACAGGCTTTCAGCATAAGTATTTAATATATGAATTCTTCGATGAATCGTGTATCCACAAATATCTCGGGAGACTCGCGTTGTAATAGAATACTATCTGAAAATCAACCCAATACACCTTTCGCCTTAAAACTGATCGGCTTTCCTCAAGATTATAGAAATTTCCGATCGCCGAAGCCAATTTCCAGAGTTCGAATACATTACTGGGTTCATGCCGTGACCGACAAGTGCTTTCCCTAAAGGAAATGCAATTTCCTTCTCAGAGAAGAGAGCCCCCCCCCCACACCTCTTACCAGATTGAGACTGATTCCACCTTGGTCGCCAAATGGTTTCGGTGTAAAACGAAATTCGCGCATAAAATTTGAGCTGAAACAGCTGGGACGCGAGTGAATTAATTTGAATTAATTTGGCAGAGGGATAAGCGGCTGTATGGGGGAGTACGAGGCAGCGGTGGGGCATGGGCGGCGAACAGGCAGTGCGAAGACGGGCATTTAAGTAACTGCGCCAGCACTTGTGCCCCCCCCCCCCCCACACACACACACACGCACTAGAAACTTGGAGTAGAGAGGGATTGAGACATTAGAACAGAGTTTAAAAATCTCTTTTTTTTTTTTATTTTATTTATTTTTAACTTACATTGAATATTTCAACAGTGGGAGTTGTGGGAACATTTTCAAGGTCTTTAATGGTTGTTTTTTACGGCCGAAATATACCTAAAGCTGATCAGTTTTCAACGAGAGACCGGCAAAATAGTTCCGTGCAATAAATTTTGTACAGGAAAATCTTTCACAGAATTCCAAATAAGTTATGAATTATAAAATCCTTCAAGGGAACCTCCTTTTCAACCATATAAATTGTCTGTAGAGAAGATCTCGAAACGAATAGTAGAGAAAAATAATTGTCTAAAGAAATTTTTGCCCCTAATAATAACGTTTTGTTCCACTGTACTTAATCCGCGTTTTGCTTAAGTATTTATTTTTCAAATGCGGTAATTTGGTTTTTCTTTATTCTGGCTTTGTGGCAGCGCAATGGGGATGGTGAAAGCAGATGTAAATGAAGAAAATGAAGCAGGATGAAGGGAAGGAGGGCAACAAAAAATGAAGCAAAACAACAACTACGCGTACAATGGGGCACCACCTGCCTGGAGATTGTTTTTGGGCTTTGGCTTCGGTAATAATTTCAAATTGGCAACTCCATGTGTTTGTGTGTGTGTGCGGGAGTGTATCTGTGTGTGCATAAATTGCATATGTATGAGCCTTAAGCCGTTTCAAATGGCAACGCATTAAAAAATGCGTGAAAATCGTAAATGGAAAAAATGTTAATGAATCCCAGCTAAAAGGGGAGTGAGAGAGTAGGGTCTATAGAGTGTCTGTGAAGTGGATTTGCCAGACACATGAGGCAGCTTTACACTTTGGCTTTTCTAAGAGAAAGAGACAGAGAGAAAGAGAAAGAGTGCTTGAGTGAGAGAAGGAGGCAAGGAGCGAAACCAGGCCTAACCTCAATCGGGGTTTTCACGCCTGAACATTTCACAACTGCAGGCTCTTTTTCAATTTTCGGTCACTGAAAAAAGGGAAAAACTCTTCCGGATACTCATGCCACACCCAACCCAGTGACCACGCACCCCATTAGACCCCATCCACACCTCCTGCCTGTGACCACATGCTGCGTGCTCGTAGAGTCCCAAAATGGAATGCGAATTTGAATGCGGCTCTGTTCGCATTGTAAGTGTTACTTAATTTGTGTGTGTGTGTGTGTGTGTGTGTGTGTGTGTGTGTGTGTGTGTGCGAACACTGTTCCGCAAAGCCCCTGACAGTGCCACAGCCACTGGCCCCAGGACTGACCAACATGGATTTCAACCGCAAAACAGTGGCACCCCAAAAATGGTCAAGCCATGAATGGGAAACCAAAGTTAAATGCAGCATAAATAATGCTGCGTGTGCTCGGGACAAAGGTCAGACCATAAGGATGGTACGGCTTGCTCCAGCAAATCGTTACCAAAGCTCTTTAATTTTCCCCAAAATGTTTAGCTTAACGACCATTCAATAGATGGTGGGCTGCAAGGAATATTTTCAAAAATCTCTCAAGTCAGGATAGCTCTTTAATATCCAGTCAAATGGCGGGGTCAAAGCTAATTATATTACACAAATAGACACCTGAAAGTTTAATTAATCTGTAATAAAAAAAATGAAAATATTGCACCTAAAGATACATATTTCATATTTCAATTAAATAAAAAATAAATTTTATATCTAAATTAAATATATTTCCTACAAATTAAATATAAGTCTTAAAACGTTTGTAAGACTTTTATATTTAGATTAAATAACAAATACTTTTCAATAGATTTATATTTAAATCAAAGTGAATTGAATTGAATTTCACCATTTTTGTATCTTAAACATCTTTTTGCTACTACATTTTATTCTCAGTGCAGAAACCCTTTAATACCTTTTCTTAATTCCGGATATAACAGAAATTAAATTACAGCTTCTAGCTATATCTTCATAGGCTTTTAAAATCTTTTCATCAACTTCTTTATGGGAAGTGATCGATTTTGAATGCTGCCAGACAATACTAGACAGAACTGTAATGAAAAGACCTAGCTTTAAGATCCCCACGAAGAAAGGGGAAAGGGAATCCAACTTGAGAGCCGAAAACTAAACAAAACCAACAACTGAACCGAACTGAACTGAACAGAGCTGAACTTGGAAGGCGAAGTGAGCGGAACGGAAGAGGCCTTGTCCCTGACCTTGCCCGATTTTTGGTTTTGCGGAAAGTCTAAGAAGAACGGGAACAACAACAAGAACAAGAACAAGAACACGAACAGGAACAGGAACAACTTAAAGTGGCAAGAAGAAGCGGCTGGAAGGGGAACGGGAACGGGAACGGCAGCAGAATTCGCTGCCAAGCAATCATATGGCAGAGCAAAAACCCCAAAAACCTAAAACAAAGTTATACTTTACGGGCGTTTAAAGGATAGGACGGGGTGCTCGCGAGTGGAGTAAGGGGAGTAAGGGGAGTAAGGGGAGCGCGGGGAGCGGGCGTACGCCGAAAAACTTTACTTTAAAACTTTGACGCTTCCCAAAAGCCCCTGCAGCCCCTGCAGCCCCTGCAGCCAGCACCGCGCACCCCTTTACCAAAGTCTGTCCGCTGTCTATCTAACCATCCCTCTCGCTCGCTAGCTCATGCTCATCTCCTTGCCCACGCGTCTCTCTGTCGGCCTCCCTTTCACACATTCTTGGTAGACTATTGCCGGCTCTTTCTGTCTGTCGCCTTTTTTAAGTTTTGTGCCTTTCCAGCAAAAGTTTCGTAGTTAATAATAAAAATTAAAACTTTCGCGCCGGCAAATAATAACAATGAAATGAGACAGCCGCCAGAAAGCCCGAGTGCATGAGTGGGAGAGAGAGGGCTAGTGTGTGTGTGTCCGCCGTCTCTTTCGCTCTCACTTCGGCCAAACTTGTTGCCCCAATTTTCGGGGTCAAAATTTGTGTGTTGAGTTCTTTTTGTTGTCGAGTTCGAGTTGTTCTTCTTAAAGAGTTTATCTGCTAAGGAGAGATAGAGAGAGAGGTTGGGCTGGGCAGAAGTCGCTTCCTTGATGTGATTGCTGGGCACTCTGCTTGTGCTTCTTGTGGAGCCATAATTAAACGCAGCCAAAATAAAGTTTGCATATGCATACTTAACTGTACCTCAACCCCTACTGGGCTACGCCTCTGCACATAAATTAACAAGCCAAAGCGAAAGTCAGCCAAGCATAACGCGAACCCCTAGGCCCGTTCCTCGAAAACGCCTTTGAAGAGGGCTTCCTGTACCAAAACGACAACTTCCGCTGCACTCCTTCGACCCACGCCCACTCCCACTCCCACCCCCACGCTCACCCTCACCCGCCAGTGAGCTCAGCTCAAACTGCATGCACTTCCGTTTCCGCTGACATTGCGACTGCTCCTCCAGTAGCTCCCAACTTCCTCTACGAACTACACCTGTTTCTTGGCGGGTGCTTTTCAGCGCCATAGGATTTCCACTTGGCATCGAGCAAACAGTGTCAGTGGATTCATCTTACCGTTAGTTATGGCGTCTGCTTCAACTATCTCTCCCTTTGCTCGACTTTCTCCAGCTCCCTCTCTCCCACTCTCCCACTCTCCCACTCTCCCTCTCCATCTGTCTGGAGCCTTGCATTTGCATGCACAGCAAACAAACTGGTAAAATGTTGTATCTGCTTTAGCTTCTTACCATCCCCTGGACTAGAGATGAGCCCATGAATGGGTCATGCACTCACGCAGTCACGCAGTCACGCACTCACGAGGTAGGAAGATCACTAAAGCTCTCAATTTGGGCTCAAGATATCTCTAATTCTATTATGAATTTGATTCAAATCTTGCTGATATTTTCGAAAACAGCTCAAATAACCTTAAATTTACTAGAGTTACTTTTTAAAAAGCTATAAACTATGAATGAATTTAAGATTCTACTTTAAAGAAAAATAGGTCAAAAGGGTTATATTTTTTGGAAATGCTCGAATTTTCTTCGAGTTCTTTCTAATGAGGTATTCTACAGCAAAGTTTATTAACAAATATCCGGCATTTGTTTCTTTGTATGCATTTAAATTCTACATTGGTAGATATTTCTTTGCGGGTATTCTCTATGGTATGAATATTTTCATGAATAGCAAGCATTTGTGACGTACGTGACTCACGAGTTTTATGTTTTTCACACCCACTCACGCACATATAAAATCCTTCCCACTGTATGCGCATAATTACCCAATTAAACTAAAATTACGTTGCGTGCTCAGACATGTTAAAAACCTTTTGAATCAGTGCAGACAGAACTCAACCCTAGCCCCCATCCAAACCGTATTTCCCCACGCCCACATCCACACCCACTGCCTTGCTATTTTCCGCTTGACAGCAACGAAATGCAAAACACGAAATTCGTTTTTAGCCATTTTTCTGCCAAAAAATGGTTGAGATTAGAAGCGGAAAGGCACGAGACAAAGTCACTCAGAATATGAACAGCATGGAGGCCACCGTTTTGGGATCGAAGCACTAAATACCCTAGCGGATATACATATGAATAATATTTATGGCAGCTATGGCAGCTATCTGATATGGTTGTCCGATCTTGACGATTACGAATTACATACAGCAAGTATGTGTGCTTAACAGAAGAACTATCCTGCATAGAAAAATGCCGCCATTCTCAATTTTTAATTTGGAAAGTTTTTCAAAATCAACATTCCCTCCGCAAGGGTGCAAAAAAAGACAGGAGAGAGAAGGCGTTTTCGGGTAGGGAATACTTGTATAAAGGGGGTGTGACGTTGCCATTAGCTGCAACTAATAGGAAACATAACTATAAATAATTGGCAATAGGACTGCGGTGGCGGTGGCGGTGGCGGTGGCGATGGCGGGGGGTAAGACCTGTTAGCCGCAGAACGATGATGATAGCGGATGGAGAAGAGGAAGGGACATCGTAACTGATGTAATTGTTTATTTATGAGTACTTGAGTGCGTAATAAAATTACAAATATTTGCACACGCAATCCACGCATGCACAAGTCCAGGGCTAAAGATGTGTGTGTGTGTGTGTGTGTGTGTGTGTGTGTGTGTGTGCGGGGGGTGGTACTAATAAAAAAAAATCACTGGACATGATTTCTTCTTCCGGCCAAAGGGAATTGATGCCAATGGCCGAACCACACAGCACACAGGCGTACAAAAAAATAGTCCCGCAGAGAATGGGGTAAGAGAAAGTTGAGTGCGTAACGGTACATAAAGCACGATTAGACATGAGAGCAAAAGAGAACGAGAGTGAGTGCGTGAGTGAGTGAGTGGTGGAGAATAATAGAGGGGAGACTGTGCGTGGACATCGTGTACAAAGGACATCAAAGCGCATTTTGCTTCAATTTACTTAAACACCAAACAACAGCAAGAAAAACAGCCAAAAAAATGGCATAAAGAGGGCCAAAGAAAGGGCCAAAAAAAAATACGAGTAGTCGAGAGATATGTACCTTATGTATTCGAAGCCTTAACTACTCTTTCGGATCCCCTATTCCTATGGAAACTGTATGATGTTTCGTATTATTACGGCTTGGATATAATAGATATATATACATAATTCGGCAAGGCTTGGTCATTGAAATAGGATGACTTATGTTAAGCATTAAAAACCCCTTTTACAACGATTTCAAACGATATACATATGTACATATATCATATGGTTTGATAGATATTATACTAGTTCCGACCAGAAATAGTCTAGCTCTACTGTTCTGCTATTAAAAAGGCTTTGCTTCTCTGCGCGGCACGCATCTGGACGGAATTGTAGTACCCTCCGCAAGGGTATAGGCAAAACGCAAGCAAGGGTCCTTGATGCGAGTCCTTGATAGAGATACAACAATAAAGATGGACAGATGCTAGCGGGAGTGTGAGTGGTAAGGGTGACTGGGGAAAGGGAGCTGGGAAGTCGTGAGGGGGAGGCTTATAAATAAATTTGCCTCACTTAAAGTGACCAAATTGTTATCATGATGATATGTGTTAAGATTAAAAGGACTTTCTTGTCCCTGCCGGTCTCCCTCTCCCACTTTGGACATATCTTTGCTATTGTTCCCGCTGGCGGGCATAACAGAACTTAACGTAACGGAACCCAATGGGGGGACCGCAGCATTTTTTTTTCACATGCTGATTTCATCTCTCATGTCCGCCGCCCCCTGCTTAACCACCCACAGCCTGGACAGACTTTTACGCTGATTTTTATTTCGTAGCAATAAATTTTTATGCGCTCTGGGTCACTTCATAATTCGCTTAAGCGTAAGACACATGACCGGACTCACCCACCCACCCACTCTTCTTTCCTTTGCTCTGTCATTGATATAAGAACTGTGGTTACGCAAATACACTGCCACGGAGAGATACAATATGATTAGATCAGACGTTTGAAAGAAGCTACGAATTCGGAATTGACAATCGAGTCCTTCACTCAGAACTAAAGAAAATATGTAGGTATATAAGGATGGTTAAGGATGGAGCTGCCACGATCGTATCAATATATCATGAAAACAATTAATCCATATAGGTGACCCCAGGATCAATTGGCCATAGGACATGCCTTATTCATTTCATTTTTCTAACATCAAACCGATGCCATCGGATCTATGGAAGGGTATCATTAACTTCGGTCCGAACCGAGCCTTCCGTGTTTTTGTGGGCCCTTCATCTTGATGGCGTTCTTGGGCCAACTTCTGCGTAGCTCCTTGCACACTCCATTCCCCACTAGCCTGGGCATAAGGATGCCCGGCGGTCAAATGGAGAGCAGAGCGGAATGGAGTGATTCTGGGGATCTTTTTTATCATGGGAATGTGCCTGCTTGAGTGTTACTTTGGGGAGGTAGCTTTAAGAGCGGAGCAATTGGGCGGTTGGGCGGTTGGGCGGTTGGGCATATGCAAATGGCAAAGCGTTTAAAACTATAAACAGCTTGATGGTCTTATCAGGGTCTCAGTTTGTAGATGGGAGGTGGTGGAGACTCCGTTTCCCGGGCCAGGAGAAAGTGTCATTCCAAGCAACAGCAAAACGTCCGCACATTTTCAACTTTTGATTGCTGTAAAAGCTTTTTAATTGCCATGCAGCACAGGGAGGTGAGGAAAGGGGGCTGCCCCCAAAAGGGGCAGCTGCAAATGTGTGCAAATTTAATTAATTTTCGAAAGCCAGGCCATGTGTGTGCGCGAGTGTGTTGTAAATCCTTTTTTACTCAGCATAATTAAAAAATATGAGTAGCGCACACACAAAATTAAAAATCCTAAATCAAATTTCGCCAAAGCACAGCCCGATACGGGTTGAGGGGGATGGGGAAAGGGATCCGGGCTGGGTGGCAGTGGGTGAGTGATAGGAGAGTCATGTGTGCGTGCGTGTGTGTGTGTGTGTGTGTATGTGTTGATCTCAAGGGCATAATGTCGTCGGGGTTAAAAATAATTCAAATGCTTTTGCAGCTCATTACGAAAGGAAGTTTCCCCAAAGAGTGTGGGTGGGCCAGAGGAGAGTTGAGAAAAAACCAAACATTCCGCCCCCCCCCCCGAAATCTCTTTTCAGCCCGTAGGTTCGCAACCCGTTCATCCCCACGCCCACTTTTTAGCAGGCAGCATTTTAACATTTTCCAATTTTCCAAAAACCCTTATCATAAATTAAGAAGTGCTCGTCAAAAACTGTCTGCCCAGTCTCCCCAGAGGAAAGGCCAGAGACAGGGACAGGGACAGGGACAGGGATGGGGATGGGGATGTGGGGGTATGGGGGGTGGGGGCGTGGTCCGCCCACTCATTCATACGCGTGTGTGTGTGGGGGGCGTGCGTGTTGTTTGCTTTTGGAGGAAAATTAAGATGCGGGCTCGAGGCATTCATGATGAATGTTGGCCAAAGACAAAAAGAAAGGAGTAAAATCAGTCACTGAAGGA
Organism: Drosophila persimilis; assembly: GCF_003286085.1. Lineage (NCBI taxonomy): Eukaryota > Metazoa > Arthropoda > Insecta > Diptera > Drosophilidae > Drosophila > Drosophila persimilis. The sequence goes on from NW_020825356.1 coordinate 840,157, forward strand.
CGGGGGAAAATGAGAAGGGTGTGGTGGCACAGAAGGGGTGGGGGGAGAAGTAGAAAAAACGAGGAGTAGTGGCTGGGAAAACAAAAATCACATTGAAATCACAGATCACAGGAGAAGACAGGCAAGTGGCATCTTCACAAAAATATAGGGCAATGGCAACGCGTGCCACCAGCACCCAGAATGGCGGCAGAGCGGGTGGTGGAGTCTCTCGTTTGCCTTATGCTCGCCTTGTCGCTTATCAAATGCTGAGATGCCGCTAATGTTCCTGCGGGTACTCGTGCGGGTAAGGGGAACGGCAGGGAGAGGGAATGGGGGTGGTGGAAAAGGGTTGAGGCTGTGCTTGGGGTGTGGGGTGTTCCGTCTGGCGGTCTAATCAGAAGGCACGCAAACAGCCTCAGCTCTCGATAAGATAAAGATACGCAAGCATGCCCCGCCAGAGACAACAGACGTACACTGAAAGAGAAGTATCCGAGAGTAGTGGAACCAAACCTCAGCTTACAGTCCGAGCCTAGCCCCTGCTCACATAATCGTTCCTCATTCGAAGACTTTACAGCATTATTCTTTGTTTCTCTTTCTGAATCCCATCTCTTGCGATCGAGTCACTCCTTCCGGATTGTGCGACATGCTCTGTGTGGGTGGTTTTCCCTCAGTGTATGTTGCCACACGCACAATGTCGGGCCGAACCGAGCCACAAATTGAGGCAATCCTTTTGTCTTTAAACGCCAAACAGGCGACCCGGCTGGAGAGCCGGGCTAGGCACACGCATAACCCTTATCGTGGGAGCAGGCACTTAGCTTCAAGCTGCTCCGGTCCCTGTCCCCCGTCCCCCTTCCCCCTTCCCGAGACCCAGTTCCAGCCTCAGTCTCAGCCCCAGTCTCAGCCCCATTCCCATTCACTGATGGAGTGACGGGTGGGTACCAGAGAAGCTCCAGCGGGTTGTATTATTTATGAAAATCGTCGACGTTATCGGGCATTTTCAAATATTTACAACCAAAAGCTTACGGTTGCCATAATTAAAATTGTATCCAACCCCCCCCCTCAACCATGCTGCTTCCCCATACCCCGTCGAAAAAAGCACCACACCCCCTGGCAGTGGGATTTTGGCGGTGTGGGTAGGGCTTGAGGGTGGAGTGGAGTAGCGGAAGTAGAAATCAGATTTTATGGCTTACTTTTCATAATTTCGAATGCTTCTCAATTTGGCTGCGAGTGCCACACGTTTCTAAAAATCATGCCCCTGCCCCTGCCCCTGCCCCTGCCCCTGCCGCAAGCCTTCCATCAGGCATCACGAAAACTCCCGCCCCATTTTCGTATATAGTATGTTAATCGCCTGGCAAGACCTTAAAGCTTATTTGGCCACGTTCCCAGACGCAAATCCATCAATTCAATTAACCAAAAGGGTTAAAGCTTCATCTGGCTCAGAGATAGACAGAGAGTAGGAGAGTGAGAGAGAGAGAGAGAGAGAGAGAGAGAAAGAGAGCGACAGGGACAAACACTTCAAGTTAAATGCAAATTTTCCGTTTTTCCTTGGGGTTTGCTTAGGCTGCTGCTGCTGGACAGATGAGACTATGAAGACAGGGAGGGACTGGACTGAGGTTTTTGGCTGGGCTAATTTAAATGCCGCCTGAAAGTAGACTACGAAAATCGTTTCTTGCAGGTGTCTGTCTCGGCCCGCCTGGTGTGGTCAGGCCCAAAGGATATCCCAGAGCGGTGTGTGTGCGTCCTGGCAGGACTTGACAAGGGTTTTTAATGACTGAATGAAAACGACAAACTAAACCAACAATAACAATCACAGCAACAGCAACAGCAACAGCAACAAAAGTGCAACCAGCTTGTCCTCGTCCTTGTCGTCGTCATCGTCTGTGACTTTGAAGTCCTCGCCTTAGCAGGTCCATCGTCCAGTTCCAGCTCCAGCTCCAGCTCCAGGATGCCATTGGTGTCAACATAGTGTCCAGCTGTCCGCCTGGCCTAAAACATCTTGTTCACACTTGTCCAAATGGACCACCAACTTGAGTTTTTCCACTCGCTCTCTCAGAGATCTCTCTCTCTTACCCTGATCCTTGGCACCGGCCTGGTAAATTATTTCAGCAGGATGTGTTGTGACACTACAAGGAAAACAAGATGGTCTACCGGTCTGCCTTTGAGTCCTGACATCCCACCAGCCAGCCCAGAGTCTGGTCGGTCCTTCTTTTGGTCCGTAAAGTGTCAAACATTCAAAGTAGTCAAATCAAGTAACCTTTTGTTCCTGCTCTCCCTCGGTGTGGGTGTGGGTGTGGGTGTGGGTTCCAGAACCTGACCCCTGTTTAGACACTTACGGCAAACTTTGCAAGCTAATTGGTTGTTTTGTGGAAATTAATTGCTTTAACTTGATTTTTCTAGTGACCAGAGCAGAAAAACCTCGTTTGGGGTCCGTGTTCGTGTCCGTGTCCGTGTCCGTGTCCTGCACTTTATGATGCATGTCCTCGGGTGGCACACCCTTCCCATCGCATCGCATCGCATCCCATCTCAATCCAATTCAGTCAGCAGTTTGTAGAAAATATTGATATTTGCTTAGTGCTCCAAGCCGCAGACACCCAAAATCGGCAGAGGAGCAGCCTCCTTCCACGCTTCTTGTCCCAAAAACAGATTTTCGAGTTTCGGTTTTTTTTTTGTTTTTCGGTTTTTGGCGCTTTTTTTTTTGGCTGCCCCTCGCATCGGTCAGGCAGGGGCCTTGCAAGTTATTAATATTTGTTTTGTACTTCTCGGGGTTCGGCATCGCAGGGCTTATTAAAAAATTGAATGTGTGTGGGCTGCCCAAAAATAAAAAGGGAGCTGGCCCCAACGAGAGAAGTGGCAGCGGGCAGAGCCATAAAACAACGGCCACAAAATTTGAACAGCCACAAATGCGGTAACTTCCTGGGCTGTCCTCCTCTGCTGTCCTGGCTTCAACGAATGGACAGCCGTCGCCGGCTGTCAATATGGAAATTCATATCAGTTGCACTCCGGGATTGCTACGGCTTGTAGTTGGAGTGCGAGTGCGAGTCTGGACTGCCTGCCAGACCTCTGTGTATCGGGATTGGGGTAGAGAAGATACTTCAGTTGCTTACCTTGATGATGGTTTTGTGCCCTTCCCTGCTCCTCCTCAGGAAGGGTCCTTCTCCTTGGACTCCCTTCCCCCAGATGGGTCCTTTGCTGTCGCTGCTTTAAGATGTTGGAGCTAATTGAATTTCGTTCGCTTTCGTAGCCGGGGACGGAGCCGGAGCAGGGGCAGGAGCAACCCGAAACTAGATTATGGCCAAAAACTAGCCAAAATGACAAAGTACTTTCAGCAGCCAACGAGCACGTTCCGAGTGAGAGGGTGTGGGTGTGTGTGTGGGTGTGTGTATGCATGCAAATTTACTTTGACTTTATAGATTGATTGCATATATGTATATACGAGTATGTACGTATAAGTTGAGCTTCAGCTGGAGCATCTGCCGAAAGTCTATGGGATACGGCATTATGGGTGCAGGTGTTCACATCCAGCTATGGATTAAAATTAGTTTTACTCTCAATCAGTTTCTACATTTGTACACATGTACACGGTACTGAAAGAGAATAGGAATGTAAGTGTATATAATTGCCAGAAGGAAGTGCATAAGTATACATATAAATATATTGAGTTCCCCGGAACTATTCAAGCTAGAGGAACTGGATTTTGTGAGCATTATCAGCTGATATCAAATAAAAGTACAGAAAACATCCTCAGAAACCGATAGCAGATCGACTTTGTGATCAGATCACAATGAGGTATAGATTGAATGTAGAAGAGAAAACCATTTTCCACGGCTGACTCTCCTGCCTTGTGCTCGGTGTGGCACTCCCTCAAGGGTTGAGGGAGATATAACGATCGGATATATTGCTTAAAATATTTCTAGAATCAAGTTTCGCAGTCAAACATACATACATATGACCTGTAACGGTGGTACACTGAGAGAAAAATGGCAAAGTAAAAAGAAACACACCCATATTTAAATAAAATATTCGGTTTTTAAACACAAAAATATTGAATCTAAATCGAATTGACTTTGATTCAAATATAAGTGTGTTTAAAGTTTAAATATATTAATTTTGCAGGAAATTTATTTAATTCAAATTATAAATAAATTTTTAATTGAGAAATGAAATATTAAATATATTTTCATATTGATGTCAACGTTTAAGTGAAAGCACTTATATTTCAATATTTCCACTCTAGGCGCATATATATGAATATAATAGCAAAAACGTATGCCATAAATATTTGGAGCTAAGTGAAACTATTCGGGGCCAGGGCCCTTTTCGCCGGGTGTAGGAAGCGGAACCATCGGGGCAGCAAGTCCCAAGATACTGACCCGCACGCACACCCAAATATGAATGCAAAGACACACAAAAAGACATCCACAAACACTTTGGTTTGGCCAAAATTAAAGTACATTAATTGAGTAATCTTAAGGTTGCATGTAGACATTTACCTTTCAGCCCCTGCCAAGTCTGGCAAGGCAGGATTGTCCCTGCGATGGCAGGATTGCCAGCCTGCGTTGTGGTCGCCAGCGGGGGTGGAGGGGGGCTGTTGCTGATGGCTCAAGGTGGAAAGCGGGGCGGGCCGGTTGCCATTCAGTTCGGTTTGAGTCTTTAAGCCAAAGCCACTGTCAACTTGTCCACCACAGTCATAACCATTAGCCTTTTAGCCCTGGCGTGCCCTTCCCCAATCAGACACCGAAAGTTATCCCTCCCCTGGAGCTCCTCGCGCTCCTACTTGGTGCACTCAGGAAAAGTATGATTTCTCGTACAATAATTTAATTTGAAAACTGGAGCTTCAAATGCTTAAACAATTTTTTGAAATTGATTTACTATATTTTTTTTTTAGTCGAAAAATCATCAATGGACCTTCAAAAACTATAGTTTTTGCCTCGGTGTACTCTCCCACGCCTCCCGTTCTGGTACAGGCCTCACCCCCGACCAAGCCCCCTTTCCATCTCCTAATTTGGTTATCCCTTTTTTGGTCTTTTTATTGATTTTTGTGTTGGTTTTTAAACTGCCAGCCACATGGAACACATTGCACAACAAATGACTTTTGCGGCTGCCACAGGAAGTGCGGTGGGGGTTAATTTGCTTTAATGTCTGTTGGAGGTGGTTGGTAGGGAGGGGGGGGGGGGGGTGGGGCAGGTTAAGAGGGAGGAACAGCCATTAGTTGGCGTATAACTCCTTCTGCCAGAGACACAGCCAAGACTTGTCCTCGCCTCCCAAGAACCCAACACAGACAGAGAAAGACACGGAGCTGATGGGATGGAGGGGGGCTGGGGTAGCGCGGTGTAGTGGGGTGTGGTGGTCCAAAAGAGCGCCAAAATTCAAGATGTTTACGCAAAGGAAATCCCACGTAATGACCGTAATAATCGCAGTTAATTAGTCGACGATGTCGACGGTCTTTGCTGTCTATGCAAAAACACAGCGGCAGAAACAACAGCAATAATGACTGGGAGAGGGTATGCTGTCTTGCAGGGAAGAGTGTGGGTTGCCCAGAAGGGGAAAGCGGTGAGGGGAAGGTAGTTGGTAGTTGCTGGAACAGACAGCGGCGCCGGAGTCCGGAATGCCCAATGCCCGGAAATGGCTACAAAACGCACTACAAAACGTTCTCTCTCTATCTCACTCGCTCTCTTCTTCACGGTGTGTGTGTGTGTGTGTGGGAGTGTGTGTGTGTGTGTGTGTGTGTGTGGGATGGTCCTGCTTATGACTAACTAGAGAAGGCGTCTCTGTCAAGGCACAGTGGGCCCACAATCAAAGTACACAATCAACTCTTAAAATCTTCTGGAAAAAGAAAGATCTAGAAATCATATTCTAAAATCCCCCACACTGAAAGAGTCCTTAATGAATTGGGCTCAATTTGGGGCTGATCACCGATTTGTACCACTGTGTTGTCCAGGCGCGGACCTTTTTTATGGTCGAGCGCACAGAAGAAGCGCGTTCGCTGATGGCGCAAATAGTCCGCACTCTTGCCCCTTCCGGATCCCCACCATTCTGATACCCAGCCAGGACACTATCGCATACCCCTTCCGAAGGCGACCCACCCCATGCCCCGCCCCACCTCGCCAATGATTCTCTACTGTTTCGTAGTTTCGCCGTGTGAGAGTTTGAAATTTTTCGGTTGCGTTTATTGCGTTCATTACCCGGAGGCTTAGCTGGAGGGCGGGGTGATGGGGGTGGGGGTGGGTTGTGGGGGTGGGGTTGGAAGGAATCCAGTACCCAGTACCCAACCGATAGCTAACTGACTGCCTGTCTGGAGGAGTTTCCCCGTCCCCTCCGAGCCGCCCCTTCTGCCACCCGCCATCCGCCTTTGATTATTTTCGAAAACTGAAAACTGAAAGCCAAAAAAGCGAAAGAGCCAAAAACGTTGGCGTTATCTTGGGCGAGAATGAAAAGTCATTACCGCCATTCGTTCCGAACTTGAGCTGGGGCTGGGGACCTGGGGGGCTGGAGGCCAAAACTGAGCTGCCATTGAAGCGGAAACGGAAATGCGTTGGCCCAGAAAGAGAAGGCGCACGGGTCGGGGGGGTGAGTGAGTGAGTGAGGAGGAGCGACAGCTTCTCGAAGGCTTTTTTGGCCAAGTCGCTGTGCATTAATAGATTAATGGTTTACCAGCCTTTGGACCTTCTCGCAGTGTGTAATTAATTCCGGGGCTATTCAGGAGGGGTAGTACTATGCGACCATAGAAAGGATGGGGCTGTATCGAAGGGGGTGGACTGCACCACAGACCACAGAAGGAACAAATAGAAGCAGTACGATGAGCAGTTAATAATAAGATGCAGGCCACATTTAATAATAGCATTCACCGAAGAGCGCCCATTAAAACAAAGTGGTCAACATGCCACGCCCCCTGCAACCAGTCGCTACCCTCTCACCACCCATCTCCCACCCCCCCCCCACCACAATCCATTTTCTATGCTATCGTGTACATTACACTCGTCGTTCGGCCGGTTTCCGTTTTTGGGCCAGGCCAACACTCCGCTCAACTCACATTCACATGCACTCGCACGGAGTAAAATCCCATTTACATACATGCACAAGCTCGTCCTATGTCCCCATGTCCCGCCCCCCCCCCACCCCACCGAGTGTACGAGTACACGGGTAATTACGACTTCCGCCAGGAGCAGCGAAGTGGCCGCCGTAATGATACACGGACAAGGATATCGAACAGGAACGAAGAAGAGGAGACCACCGCTTGACCGTAGCGCACTTCCTGCCCGACTGGGCCTGGCCAGGGTCCTTGTCTGTCCCGCACAGTGGTGTACGCTTTGTATAAGTATTATTTCGTGGATACGAGTATACTTTCATATTAGATAATCCCAGAAAGATGTTACCCAATTGTCCATTATTATTGTATGTGCATATAAAGGTTTGAAATTAGTTCGGAACACAATTAGTTTCTTGCCGTAAACACAAATTTGTCCCTATATTACTACCATATTCTATATCCTATGCTGTAAAACTTGAATCATTCTTGAAGCATTCAAGAGCTATCTCCTTTATGTTTTGGTTGAAAACGCAAAACGTTAGTGAAAACCGGAGCCGGCAACCGCCTGTACCTGCAACAGTTTTGGTGCAGCTCTCAACCAGTGTAGGGGGACGGAGACGGGCCCAAATGTATCCCGTTCCCATAGCCCTGAAGGCAAAGCCAAAGCTCACTAATGTCCTTTGTCCGCGTGTCCTCTTGCTGGGGAGGCACTCTATTAACAGCTGCACGCGCCGACTGACCCAGGGCCCAGCGTATTGTTGCATTTATGCATATCCTGTGGCCACCTTCTGTCCGGGTGTCCGTGTGTCCGGGTGTCCGGGTGTCCGTGTGTCCATCTGTCTGTTGGTCCGTATGTATGCATGTGCATGTGTGCAGGTGGTTGTGTGTATCCATTGTATTGTATTACACATTGAAATGTTAATTGTTTTAAGCAATAATTAGGATTGCAATCAAAGGCTGCTGCTGATACTCGTACACTCCAACTTCTCCTCTCTCTCTCTCTCTCTCTCCGTCTCGTTTTGCATTTGTTGTCGTCACGGTTGTTGCCCCATGCCGCTGCCCCTCGATGTTGTTGTTGAGTTTGCTTAGTTACCGTTACCGTTACCGTTAAGTAGCCACACACGCACGTGGAGACAGGCCACACACACACATGCACATTAATTGTATTTGTATCAATTAACAAAGGGTTAATTTATGGGGCTCAAGGGCTACTGGCACGACCTCCCAGAGCCCCCATCCCTCTTAAAGGGGGCCCGACCTCATCGACCTGCATTGTTCAGAGCTTCGCTCTGGCATTGTGTCGTGTGCTACCATTAACCCTTTGGCCCCGGTTGGGTTGGGGTCCCTGTGTCTCTTATGCCTCCAAGCCACTCTCAGGGAGAGATGGAGGTGGAGTCAGGGTAAACGGGTGCACGAGTTTGACCTGCAGTTACACTTAACATTACCCTGATGATGATTATGATGTTGATTATGATGATAATATGCTTTTATTATTGATACCAACACTTGTCGCACACACACACACACACGGGCATAGCCACGGGGTCTTGGGAAGAGCAAGACATGGAATAAGACATACATAGAGTTTTGGATTATTAATGTTATTTGCTTGTTTACATGCACGCGAAATATATCAATAAAGGAGGTCTCCCATACAGCCCCGGGCTTGGGCCTGGGCCTGGGCCTGGGCCTGGGCCTGGGCTTGTGCTTGGGCCCGACTTGAACCCTTTTTTCGTGGAAGAGAGAAAACAGATCATAAAAAATCTATTAAGCAACCACATATAACGCTCAGAGGGTTTGAAGAACGCACGCACACCAATGCTCCGCTCCGCTCCGCCCCGCTCCGCTCCGCACCGGGTGGACAGGACGGGATGGGTCTGGGGCCAGGCAAAGGCCATAAAAACGATAAAATATCAATCGTGGCAAACACAAGGAATCAAACAACCATCAAAGCACCGTTATGTGAATGACGATGACGTCTACGGGCCGGGCCTGACAAAACGGTAACCCCCGTAAGTGCCTCGCCGGCAACCTTCCCCCCTGCGGCTCATGTGTGTGCCACTTCCACCATCTGTGTGCATGATTGAGTGTCGTCTACCCCTTTTTTTTTTTTGTTGGCTGAATATTGGGTTTTATTTTATTTCTGTTTTGTTTAGCTCCCGCACTCATCTATCAATGTCAAATTATGAAGTGATCATATTTGGATTTATACGACCACAGAGCCAGAGGAAAAAGTGTTTAAAGCGTGAGCCAACCTGTCGCACGGATGTCCCACATACGTGCTCGCATGAGCCTTAGACTGGATTAGAGAGAGAGAGAGAGGAGGCCCCTTTAAAGGGAGCCCGGTACTGCGGTGCTCTTCAGGAAAGCTGACTCAGCGACTAGCAATTCTTAACGTTTTTCAGAGGGTGGGAAGATGCCAAGGACCGCTCAGATCAGACCAATTCAAGGGTATTGTTTTAAGAAAACCATTAGATCAGATCAGATCAACAAATCCACGTCATTAGCGTATTTCATTTCTGCATTTCAGTAAGGAGCTATTCAAATAATTAAGTAAGGAATAACGAATTAAGGAACCCAAATACCCCACAGTCGGCATACCCATTGCCAGAGGAGGAGCAGATCACGAAGCCAGAATCAAAGTCAAAGGGGCAAACCAATAGCGAAAACAAAAAATTCTTCCTTCGACGGGGAAGGGAAGGAAGTGTGCAAAACGGAAAGCGTGTGGCTGGGTGGAACGTGGGGGAGTGGAAAAGAAAGCCATGGCTAAGCCCATAAGCGAACGTGTTCATAATATTTACAGTTATTGATATTTGAAAAGGCGGAAAATTTATAACGAGCGACATGTGTGTGACAACATGCCGATCCGGGTCCCAGGACGAAAGGAGGACAGGACCAGGCTCGGCCAGGGCACGTGAGTGGGACTGGGGGTGGAGCTGGGCAGGGGAATGGAAATGGAAATGGAAATGGGTGCCCGGGCGCAATATTCAATCAAAAATCGATTACAAGGAAAGCAGAAAGCAGAGAAAGCTGCAGAGTGGAGAGTGTGGTTGAGTGTATTAGGGCTGTACTCTTCAGTGTTGTGTTATGCGAGGCAGCTCAGCTGGTTAATCTTTGCCACGGGCATTCCTTTCCCCCTTCCCAAGCCCCGCACTCCGCACTCCCCACTCCCCACTGCCCACTCTCCCTTTGGGGCTGCCACATGGGCATGACAATGAATTACGGCTGGGGTGGATGGAGAGTGGCGAATGGAGAGTGGAGAGTGGAGAGTGGAGAGTGGCTTTTCCTGGCTTTTCCTAGCTCGTTTTTGTCAAACCATTTTAAAACCTTAATTCACATGTGTAAATTGAAGGCTGCACCTGTGCCAAGGACATGGGACAAGGACTCGCAGCGAGAGAGGGTATGGCCAGACCCACATCCCCCACACCCACACCCACACCCACTCCCACTCCGACTCCCACTCCGGTTTTCTTTCATTTTCCCTGAATTATGGAAACAGGCTGCTGCTCCTGCTGCTCCTGCTGCTCCTGCTTCTGCGGCTCCTGTCTATTCTTGATTTATGGCCCATGGGTGGCCAAGGCCCTGTCCGGATTGGAGTGCGCGACTGGCAGAAGGGCGTCGAATTTTAGCTGACTTTAAGTTTTTTTTGTAAAGCCTTTCTAGGGATCCGTCCCCCGTCGCGCATAATTCTTCATATCCTACACTGCCGCAACGAGTGCTTAACTTCTCAACTGGCTCCGGTCCCGTCTTCCCAGTAGCTCTTCTGTTCCTGTTCCTGTTCATGTTCCTGGCTCTGACCCTCTCCAGGCCGCACAATATGGCATTGCCACTTGGGGGTCACCCTGTACCCTGTGCCCTGTGCCCAGTTTCCAGTACCCAGTACCCAGCTGCCGTGGATAATTTGTAATTTAACCACTTTTCAGGTTCAGTAGCCGCGCCGCGCCCATTGCCACCTCACCTCCATCAGTCGCTGTTCCGCTTCCTCTGGGCAACTTCCGCTCGGGCTCGGGCTTGGGTCGTGGATGTGGATGTGGATGCGGTTGTGGGGACGGGGACGGGGACTCCCACCTTCTTTGTACCTTTTCGCAGTTTAAATTCGCGTTTTTTCCAGCGACCGCGATGTGTCCTTGTTTGGCTGTTTGAGGCAGTTGTGGTTGGGATGGTGCAGGGACTCCATGGGGTCCAGGGATGTGGCTTGCCTTGGGGGGGACTGCCGACCTGACTGCCTGACTGCCTGACTGCCTGTCGTGTGTCCTCGTCGTGCTCGTCATCGCTGAGCAAATTAAATGAAAATTTCTGCAGTGACACAAACTTGTTTATTTTGACATGCACACACACACCCACACATCTCCGAGCGGCGCATGCCACTTGCCTTACCCACTCCTTACCCAGCAGGTTGCGGGGTCTGGTTATACTCTATCTTTTGCTCAGGAGTCTCACGACTGAAGCTTGGGCATAGGGCCACATATAGCAGAGTAGGGATACTTCCACCATCTCCAATATATTTTCTCGTACTCTCAGACTCCTCTGTGGAAAGTCTCTTATTATTATCTTATTCTCCTGTTATACGTCCACCTCCCGTGGAAGTGTATTCCATGTTCGGTAAACTCCTCGCACCCATCCCATTTTTATTTTTCGGCTGATTCGCTTTTATCCTCCCGCAATCGTTAACCGCGATTTTGTTTTCGCTTTACATACATATATTCATTTTTTTTGCAGCTTCCTCCGCTGGTGTGTTTGAATTTTAATTCGCTTAGCGAAAAAAGCAAATTGGCAAATTTAATAACGACAAACAATGCTGCTGGAGGAGTGCTTCTGCTAATGGGGATGGGTCTGGCTCCGGCTCCGGCTCCGGCTCCGGCTCTGGAGCAGGACCGAAGTTATGAGAGTGCAAATCAAATCTGGCCACATATGCGTGAAATCGAGCTATCCCCGCCTTCGACGGCATTACCATTTCCGCGAACATTTTTAATTTGCAAATTTTGCGATAATCAGTTTTATTGAGTCGACTGTGTGTGGCAGAGTCCTGTGGTTGGGGTTCCGGTTCCGGTTCGGGTTCGGGTTCGGGTTCGTTTGGGGTCTTTCAAGGAATGGAATGAGCGCCTTTCTGACTTTGACAGCTGAGAATCCAGGCAGGGACTGGCGCAGAGGAAGGAAATTAAATTAATATTAATTTTGATTCGGTTACGGAATTCGATTTGATAACCAAAATGAGCACAAACAAATATCCAAGCAGCATAGATATGGATTGGAGTCTACATATGACCATTTTCATGCCGCACAGTGGGGCTCTCAAACGAAATCAGGTGCAAAAGTCGAAGCAATTTTTAAAGAATTTTATTAGCGACTCCCGGATTTCTATATTTTATTTCTTTAAATTAGAGGAATTAGTATTATATTCTTTGGTACACGTGCCACATGTGTAGGACAGACTAAGATACCAATTTAGACGACTACAAAGTGCAGCTCGAAGGGACATCTTAAGGAGAGTGAAATTCGTTTTGTGTTGGTGGAGAGGGGAGCAACCACTTACCATATCATATCTATGCACATATGTGGATTCATGATGTCTGGCCCTGTGCTGCTTTATCTGCAGCCCATTCCCAAAGACATGTCATATCTATGCAGATTCATCTGTGGAACCATACCGGACCGAGTCGGACAAGGAGTCCTGGCTACAATTTGTTAAATTGAAATGAAATTTAATCCTTGCAATTTGCACGTCAATCTCGGACCGCACCGAATCGCCCTTAAAAATGTCTTTAGAACCCAACAGGAAATTCCCTTGCCCGGTTTTCCTGCTTTATATGTGGTTGGTGTCGTAATAGATGATGAAAGGAACTGGTCACAGATGGAAGTGGCTGGCGAAGAGAGAGACGGGGGCGTTGAGGAAAAAACAAAAGGGAAAATGCATACAGAACGGGAGAAGTTCGAGAAACGGTCTCTGAGATGGGGCTCGAGATGAGTCGAGAAACCAAAGCAAGGCAAAGCAAAGCAAAGCAAAGCAAAGCCAAAACCAAAGCCCAAATACGTATTCCATGGTCCTGTTCCCGGACCGTCTCCTTTGCATCTTGAGAGTCTTTCGTGTGGTTTTGGATTTCTTGGCTCGAAACTTGCCAGTCACGACGGGGACGGGGACTGGGACGGGGACGGGGATGGGGACTGGGACTGGCTAAATTGGGATTGGTTCGGCCGCAAGTTGCAGTTTTTGAAGTGCTTTGGGGAAGGTTTTTCCTTTTTCCCTACCCAGGGTCCCGCCTCTTGCTACGGCTTCTTACGAAATTCTTTAAGATCTTCGACTGCGGTCGCTTTGACGACGAAACGTTTGCTTTAGAGGCGGGGGTCTATGTTGGGGTTTGCGGTGTGGTCCGCTGATGGGCGCTGACCAAAAGTCTCCAAAGGAGAATGCAAATACAGAAGGAGACGCACGGAAAGCGTCTTGGTCAGGCGGCCTGGCACTTCATGCAATATTAAAAACGTAGTCTGGTCCAAGTCCCCGCCAGAGCCCCTTCCCAGAGCCACTCGAACCACTCCGAGAAAGACAAACAAACACACATGATAAGGAACCAGAAGCCAGAAGTGGCTGAGGGGCTGGGGATGGGGATGGGGATGGGAGTCCTCATCAAAGAACTTCATTCGGCAGTTGTCAATTAGAGAGTGGCAGGGCCGCCTCTCGATATCGCCCGCTTTGTTATTCCGATCACGTGACTTGATTCAATTAACCGATGCGCCGCAGCGAGAGCCAAAGCCGAAAAGAGTTGCCCCTGCCCCAAGAACCACATACCCCATTCCCATTCCCATTCCCGTTCCCATTCCCGTTCCCAAATCCTCATTCTGGCCCAAGTGGCTGGCCGGGCAACTTAATTGGAACTTGCTACCAGCTGACCCCTTCCAATGGCTCCTCCCGCCAGGCAATTCCTTCCTCTAATTCACATGCTAAAGGGCGTTCGAGCCACTTAAGCTCGTGGCCTGGACCCATCTCTGCCCCTGTTTCCCCTGTTGCCTCTGTTCTTCAAGGAGTCAACCCTCGTGGCAAATGGACACGCGACTGGCAGTGACCATCAGTCCAGGGACCATAAAGAGTACCACGATGGCCAGATACAGTGAGTCTACTATCAGAGAAACTGGAGGGGCATTACACAGGAAAATGTATGTTCTTCTGGAGTGCGTATGTCTGAGATTGCAGATCACTCCATTCAGTCCATTACAGCAGGATTATTCAGAGATATAACAATAACTGATATTAAGACAGGATATCCCATGAATTTCTTTCCGATTTCAGCGCTTTAACCACTGTGCCGGGGAACCAGAGAACCAGCAGTAGGAAGGGACTGTGGCAGTAGCCAGCGGTCGCCAATGCTCCTTTCTCTCAGGGGCGCTAAAAAGGGTTATTAACTCGTCAGCTCGCCTAAATGTCAGTCAGGTGGTTGCGCCGCGCTCGAGTCTCTGACAAAATCGTTTCTCATGCGTGGTCACGCACCATTATCACCGAGACCCCCTTCCCACCCATCCCTTCCATGTATGCCGGGGCTTAACCCAACCCGATCCCTGAGTGACCAGAACACTTGATTTGGCAGCCCTTTGGCTGTCGTTTGTTGCCGCCTATCAATGAAGTTGTTAATTTTATACCTTCAGCGCAGCTCTCCATTCCCATTCCCATTCCCATGGCCACCTCTCCCCACATGGGCGGAAAAAAGGGGTTAAGGCTTAATTATTTTGTTGTTTTTCTTTTGGGTTAATGTGCGTGGCCCCTGGCCCCCTGGACTGTAAATGCCAGCAGCAGCAGGGTAACCTTGTGGCGGCCGTGGCCCCACGATTTGGTGGCTTGTAGCTTGTAGAGCTGGGGGCTTTCTGTGGGGCCAAAATCTGTGGGGGCAGCGAACACCGCAGCGAAACTCCCGGAACTTTTCTCATAATCACGAATCATTTGATTGCAGCCGCAAAAGTAGAATGCAAATTGCCTGGCCAGGCCCATAAACTAACTCAATTCAAGTTCGTACTGTCGCAAGGAGCCCACTCCGAAACGAAACCCTTCCGAAATCCCATGGGTGCGACGGAGCAGCAATAATAAATTTAAGTAACCAAATCTTAACAATTACAAAAGCGCAGCTAAAGATGGGTTAAAGTCAAACACATTCACCCGCATACACACAAACACTAACTCCTCCTCCCGCCCACACACATGGTGAAAGGTGAACTGGCCCTGAACCCGAGCCTGAGCCTGAGCCTGCGCCCAAGGCAGAGCCCAGTCCCTCCCCAGAACAAGGCATTTAGAGCGCTTCACAAAACCCAATAAGTCTGCAGTAATAATCGAGCATAAAGCACAATTTATTTTCATAAAACCTCAGCAGCAGCAGTACCCCCAGAATCAGCATCCGTAATCCAGGCGCTGATCAGGCCATCTACATCTCCACATCCCCCACTCCACGCCACTCCACTGGCCCATCGCAAAACGCCTGGACTCCCGCTACGCTTTAGCAAAAACAAGTAAGATTGTAATTGTCATCGGGAAGTCATCGACTGAAAGATACCGCGCAATACCACAGTAAAAGACAGTGGGGGACGCAAATTTGATGGATTTGAATAATACACTTATTCGATGAATTTAAACACAAATAGATAATAAAGTTAATTGAAAATACAGAAGAATGGACATAAAATTGCCTATAGTAAGAAGCGTTGATGGATTGTGCACTGTAGATAGATATTATTGACTGATCGATGGTCTCCTATGATGATTGATATATTCGCGTGCTGATGTAATGCAATGTTTGAGGAGGAACCACAGTACACGTTATGGCATAATTATGTGCCATCTTTTCACCGAACTGCCCGACCTTTCGCCATACCAATTCGTCGCATATACCCAACCAACTTCACAGGGTGCATCTAGCCAACTGAGGACTCTCAGTCGCTGGCTGTACACCCGTTCTATTCTGTTACGTTCCATTCCGTTCCGCCCCGTTCCGTTCCGACTTTTGATTTTAAAACAGTGACGGCTATAAGTAGTTGTAATGGCAGTTTGGCCAAAGGTCTGGGCCCGGCCTGAGGGTAAGACTGCCCGGCAATGGGGTGGGGCTGGGGCTGGGGCTGGGGCAGGCCAAGTCTAGCCGGGTGCTAAATCTGGCTAACGCTCTCCGAGATGCTTGGCTTTCCACTAACTGCTCTGCTCTGCTCTGCTTCTTTTTGGGTCTGTGCCTGTCCTCAGTCCTTGTCTGGTGGCCTGGTTCTGCTGGTCTGGGCACAACTGTACAGAAACCGCATGAGCGCGACCGTCGCCATGTCCTTGTCCTCGTCGCCGTCGCCGTCGCCGTCGCCATCGCCATCGCCGTAATTTTATGGCAACAGACGCCTTGTAGTTGTTGTAGCCTCCTCCTGCCCCACAGACACCCCAAACACTATCCCCCCCCCCCAGCCCCCTCCACGATTCAGAGGCAGAGCTTAACGAACATTTTACAATGCCCATGATGCATTAATATCCGAGACCGGGACCGGGACCGGGACCAGGACCAGGACCGAGACCAGGACCAGCCGAACCTGTTTCCCCCTTCCAGATTGAGAGCCAGACTAAGAGCCAGATAACAACAATAGTGGCGACGTCCTGGCCTTCCACGTCCCTTCCCCCACCACGCTTCTGGATGTGTGCAAGTGTGTAGCATACATTTTGGGGCAAACTAAAAACTGTAGCGCTTTATGGCCATGGTGGGGGTTAGTGTCGTGCCACGAAGGCTTATCGTTTGAAATTAGCTACCCTTTTCGCACACCTACACACACGCACACACCTACACACACACACACACACGCACACACACACAAACAGACACACACATGCAGTGAAAGAGCAGGTCGTATTTTTTCGGCTTCCAGACTCTAATTTTCGTTGTCTGATCCCACTATTTATTAAATTTCAATAAATAATTTCGTTGCTGGGGCCCCCAAAAAAGGGTTGCCACCGTTTTGCCTGTATGTGTTTATATATCGTATGCGTGTGTCTGCAGATGTATTTATATACGTTTGTGTTACCCTAATTGTAGTTGGACGTCAGATTTTCGATTTCGGCACAAAATGTTGCACGGGTCTGTCTGGATGGAGGTGGAGGTGGAGGTTGGCTGGTAGCGAATATATAACGCTTCGTGGTTAGGAGGAACGGGTCTTTCCTTGTGGGTTCGAATGGTGTGGGGTGCAGCGGTGTGGGGCCTCGGAACATCAATGTGTGCATTGATTGCCGTTTTTGGCCTGCTAACTAAGCGTCTAACATTTCGCCACGCCCTCAACACAGTCCCACCTAAAATCAGCCTCACATGCTGGTGGCCTTTTTTCTTTCTCCCTCACTCACTCCCACTCCCCAGCCTAACATTTTTGCGCCCCCTGTGCCCTGTGCCCTGTGCCCTATGCCCTGTGCATGGCCGCGTTTGCTGTAACCGCAAACAAATCAACAAAGCAATCAACTTCTATTTGTATTTTCACACTCACACACACAGACACACTTGGACTCCAAAAAGTGCAAATCAAATTTTGTGCTGTTCGCCACAATTTCACCCAAAATCAACACTCACACACACTCACACACACACACACACACACACACACATCATATATAGGGAGTACAAACGAGTACACATATGCACATGTGTGTATGTCTCTCCTTCGGTAGGATCTCTGCGCGACTGCCCCTTTAATAGGACCACACCCTCATGGCCCCGAGGTCTGAGCACCGGGAACTCGGTTGTATGTTCCGATAAGCGCTTAATTAGTGCGAAACAAATGAATTGGCAAACTTTTTTTGGTCAGGGCCCATTCCGGAACCGAAGTTGGCTCTGCCAGATCACGGTGGCATCGGTGGGTTTCCCATTGGGCGTCCGTTTTACCTTGGAATGAACGAAGAACTCAAATCATTAAGAGTTTTATTGCTCTCAGGCTCACAAGGAGAATGGAATTCTGCTCTTGAGGATCGCTAGTCTCATGATCTCCATGGTTTTTTTTATTTTCAAACAGAAGGGAATATATAAAATGTCACTATTCTACAATACTCTAAGCAGGACCTCCTGGACTAGGCCAAGATATGGGGGTTCGAAGGGTTTTTATGAAAAATAACCACAAATTAATGTATGTGAAATCTTTGTCAACGAAAACGGATCGATCGGTCAAATGCAGATTTTTTGGTGTATTTTTCTCAATTTTTAAAAGGTTTCCAGATTTTACGTAATGTTTACAAAAAAAAAATAGTAATCCTAAATTCAGCAAAACCATCCACATACATGTGTATATGTTATATGTGTATTCCAAAAACCGATGCAACATAATGAGTGTGAAACTATGTAGGGCACTCCTCTTTCCGCATTCCACTCCATTCTTTCGGGGATTATGTTTTATTGTTTGTATTTGGGTGGTCGTGGAACAGCAAGAGGAATACAAAGGATACAATACGCAAGAGGGGAAGCAAGGAGCAGGAGAAACAGTAGCAGAACAATACAAATTATTTCCGTCTTATTACGCAGCGATTGCATAAGCCAACAATAACCAAGCTCATAAGGGTTTTGTGGCCTCCTTCAAGCCCATGGACCCCTCTCTAGCGAATAATGTGTCACCCGAACAAAACCTAAAGGGAGGAGCGAATATAAAGAATGTGAAAAAGGCGTTATGAGTGAGAGTAAACAGTAGACAGAGAGAGAGAGAGAGAAATCTGAAAAAATAACAAAAATACAATAATAATTCTTTTGGTCGGTTTGGCAATTCGGATAAGGGCGTCGAAGGAGTTACGATTAAGGGGGGTTTTTGGGCAGCATACGAGGGGGAAGAACTGGGGAAGTGTGATGGGCAAAAGAGACACACACACACTCGCACACACACACACACACGCGAGCAAATAGCCGCGAGTGTCTACCGAATGGATTCATCCAAATCCAAATGGTCAATTTCTATTTCTCTCCTTTCTCTCCCTTCCCAAAAATACTGGAATTGATGTCCCGTTGATGTTTTCCCAAATCCAGAAGGCAGAGAGATTACGTAAGCGCCGCGTCATAAACTGTTGTTCAATCCGAATGGAATCTCGACCCGACTCCATTCGATTTCACTCCTCCCAACCATCTTTGGCTTTGTATTGTCCTCTAAACATTTTCATTGGCATTGGCATTGGCATTGGCATCGGCATCTCCATTCGCATATTTATACACTCGTACATAGAGAAATACCGTTTTTTGCCATACCCTGATAGAGGGTGCTACAAGTTGGGGCAAAGAATTCGCAGCGCTCATCATAAAAATATCTTGGCTTCGAGCCACTACAGCCAGAATATTCGTCCTTATTCGAATACCGTCCGATTTGCTTTGAATTCCCCAGACCGACCATGAAGGAATGAAAAACTGCCGCTGTCGCAAGTGGAATTTGGCTTGCCAACACCTATACGTCAAGTAATTTTTCGACGACTCTGAAGGGTATGCGATGCTTTCGTGGGTACTCATATCATGTTTTGCTCGCCCGTTGCTGTTGCTGGACTCACTCGACATTTGACAAAGGCGGCAGGCAAACAAACAGCCCCAGAAAATGAGATGGGCAACAGGATTGAGTCCTCGGCGTCGTCGTCGATGCCGGAAACACAATGATGTGAAAAATATGATGGGGCGCTCATGTAAACCATTCCCGGTAACGATGGATGAATGCTCCTGCTACTGCTCCCTCTCCTGCCCCTGCTGCCATGCTGCCCGGCTGCTGCTCCTTTCTGTTGTTCGTTTTTGTTGTTGCTTCTTTTTTATTATTTATTGTGATTTACAGTTGAACGCTTGATTTGATTTTCAAGTGGTTCCCACGCCAGGCGACGACTTCCCTGCTGACCCGTACTGGGGGTCAGCTCAATGTCAGCAATTTGTTTGGCAGCCACCCCGAGCGCGGCACAAATCCAGTCCGGCCCCAATCCAACCCCAACCGAGCCTGGAGAGAGCCGCACCCCGGCTTAGTTAATTAGTGGGCATCAGTCAATCGGAGTCGGAGCCAAATATGGAACAGGAGTGGGCGTACTGGACGGACCACGAACGCAGCATCGCATGGACTCTGGGTTTTCCTTCTCTATCGGGCATGTTCGACTAGTTCTAATGCGAAGGGTTCTTTAATGAAATTGGTTCTTATATTTTCTTCGGAGCCCTAATAACTTACTTAATTGGGTTAGAACAAATCTGTAAGTCTATCTAGTGTTTTTTTTCTTGACCAAGATATTTTTTTGAATATGTTTTTTGAATATTTTCCAACTAGTTTCGCTGCCTCTACTCGTATAGCTCTGCTTGTGGTCATTTGATGCGGTTCTTTGGCATATTTTCGAATGATTCTTAATATATAAAGGCCTTTGTCTTATTTGTTACATGTTGATTCGCTGCTAAATTCGCTGTCTAAACGTCTTCAAATTGGTAGTACGAGTATCTAATTCTTTATTTCAGTTCCTAGATTAGCAATTGATTATAAATAATGATTATAATCAGTTAGCTTATTCCCGTGCTTGTTGGTTCTTTAACTAGTTGAATTTAATTTAAAGCCGTCAACCAACATGGAACCCTTTCAATGGTAATCCTCTGATCCGCACCAGGTAGCACTTCAGTCGTGCACTCTTCCCTGTGTCGTGACTTATGAATGGCAATTTTTCCGCCAGTCCTCGTTCCGCTCCTTCCTCCAATTTCTGTCTCTCCGTCTGGAATCACCAGCTTTTCGCTTGGGGCAAATGTCGATACAATAAAGTAGAAAATATAATGCCAGCTCGGGATTATCTGGGCAGGACGGGCGGTGGCTGAAAGTGTGTCTGCAACATATTCGTAGTAAATTTGCATTTTCCTAGAGTCGGTACTTTGTGCATGTGTGTCTGTGAGACTGCATAAATGGAATTTTCGCATTTTTGTCAAACCCCCCCCCTCCCCCAACCATCTGTAGCCCACCATCATCTGCAGTTATCGATGGGCCTCTGGGGACGCATCCGTTAAGGCTAAAATGCTCTACTCTCGTCCGGCAACAACAAATCATCGATGCTGCGGATTTTGCTGTGGAAAGAAAGGACTCGAGTGGTGCTGGGATACAACCATCCTGGCTCTTGGTTCCTATTTATTAGCAGCGGAACCCGGCAAGTCGCCTGGTTTATGCCACTTTGATTGTCTCACGTGTGGACAATTTGTTTTGGGTGGGGAGCACCCTTCGTCGCTACATAAATCGCAAGCGTATTAACCTATAATTTTTTAATAGATTTTCCCAACCTAGACCCCATAGACAGGGCTATTTTTGTTCTTTTTACCGGGGACAGGGTAGATTCATCGAGAGTTAAGAGTGCCACAAAAATGCTCCTCACGTAGACACGTTCAAAGTGAATATGCGATATCCCTGCGATTGTTATTAGTATTGGCTTTTGTGTCTGTATGTGTGTGTGAGTGTGTGTGTGTGTGTCGGCAAGGTCCACAACTTATGGCCAAATCGGCACGCACACTAACACACTTAATGGTTGCCAAGAGAGGCAGGGGAATGGTGGGTGGGGGGTAAAACTCTTGAAAATATTTATTGGAACATTTTAATTCGTTTGTTGTTGCAAATAAATTCTGATTTATTGGCAATAAAGCTACAAAAATAGACAGAAAGAAAAGCAAATAACCGGCCAAATGGAGGCAAACAATATGTTTGGTTAGTGGCCTCTTCTTGGCTAGTCTACTTCCTATATTTCGTCCTGCTCCCAAGAAAAAAAACGGAAACATGTGTGGAATTTTGAGTGTTGCTATCTGTCCACACACTCCAGCCGCTATCCTCTTTAAAGTAAGCCATGCTTTCTGGAAAGGGCGTTGGTGGATGTCCAGGCATTGAGTGAGGGACTCAGCAACACCCTGAACTGGCTCTGCATGCAAGGAAACCATCAGGAACTGAGGATCAGGAGATAACTTTGCTGTCTGTCGTCAGCGATGAAGCGGAAGCCTTCTAAGAACAGCAGTAGATTGTAAAGATTTAGTCCCGGCATACAATGCTTTATCTGGCTATAGATACATATGTATGCATGGTTTGGGTATGTTGAATCTACAATTTATGATTCTGAAATTCATCATCAAGGCCAGCAAGCTTTTGTCGCTTTTGTCAACATTCGAATAGGATCGTTCGCTAACTATAATTTTGTTCTTCTCCCTGATCTTTGTGGCGTTTAGTTTTCCCGGTTTTTGGATGTGCCGAATAAAATAGGCTTTCATTGCTCATTCCCCCTGCTCATTCTGCTCGTCTCGCGAGTGCATTTTTCGACCTTTTCGCTCATTCGTTTCTTTTGGGGCTCTCTTCATTGTCATGTCTGCCGCTGGCCGTGGTTTTTCTTGACGCTGGTTTTTCGATAACAACACCCTTATGGCCAATATAGTGAGCAGCCAAAACAGAAGCTGAAGCAGAGCCAGGAGCTGGAGCTGGAGTGGGAGTGGGAGTGGGAGTGGGGGTAGGAGAGATGGCTGTGCCACACATGTCGCTCATCAGTCATCGCACACTCACACACACATGCGGCGCGTCTGGCATTGTCAATGTGGCACGTCGATTGTTGTTTCTACCTTTTTTGCATAAGTGCCCTGTGTGCGGTAGAGTGTGTGTTCTCGTACGAGGTATGTCAGGTGTGTGAGCGTGGTGGTGCCCTAGCGCCAGCTCCTGATTCTGTTCTATGCTTCCCCTATCGAAGGGTATTATGATTTTCCCCAGGTGTTTGCAAAACAGAGCGTAGTTGTTCGACCCTATGAATCATTTATTTAATTTATGTGTAAAAATTTGTATTTGCCTTGCATAATTCATGGGAAATCTAGGAATATCGATACGACGTGATTAGTTTATAAAACCGAAAAGAAAGATTACATTTTTTAGTTTCAATAATATATTTTTTTAAATTTTTTTAAGTTTTGAAAAGCAGTTCAATTAATTAAATTGAAATCTTTGATTTTTGTGAGTTTTGAAGCGTGTGACAAAAAGCATAAATCCCATGACTGTCATGGAAACGCTCTGTCGTTCGCTTTTTGACCTTTTGGAGTTTTCTAAACTGTGTTACTTCAATATACTGCCATATAAACTATGCATCAGCAAGGGTATCTGAAGCCTCGGCCCCTGGATAAAGTCATTCGTTCTCTATTTTTTCTGCCTGTTGGCAACGTCTGTGACAGGAGCAGAGCAACAGAGCAGACAACAACGGGGACAACGAATTTCGAGGTTGTTGACGCCAGCGTCAAGAGCTGACGATGACGATGACGATGACGATGATGATGATGATGACAACTGCTGCTGCCGTTGCTGCTTCTTACCTTAATGATAAGGCACTTGTCAGTCAGAGGGAAAGAGACAGCCACTGAGGTAAGGAGAGAGACAGGAGGAGTCGTCGTCAAATGTTGCTGCGGTGCTGCGGTTGTTTTATGCCATTTGCCTCGCCAGGAGCACGGTGCACGGTGCTTGCCGGATAGAGGGGAAGGTGGCAACATGTGTGCTTCGGTGTTTTGTCAAAAAAACATATTTTCCTTGTCTTCGCCCCTCCAGTACATCCCCATCTGCCACCGTTGGAACGTCTGTGGCAGTCGCATCCTCATCCGCATAACAAAAAGCACATTCACAAAATATAATTATTAAACATGTTGCCAATTTTTCGAGCGCTTTTTAATCCTGTTGTCTGCTCTTATACCCACCCCCCACTGGCACTGGCACCATTTTCCCCACCTTGAAGCCCATTCCCCCCGTGAAACCACCTCCACGGCGGTGGCATATAAATAAAACTGTATTATGTGGTTGTGGCTTCTGTTGTGATCGCTTTCAAGAGAGCTGGAGGGAGCTTCGGTTTTCCAGGGGGCTGGCCAACCAAGAGGGGGGCTAAGTTTTCGCAAAATTGCGGCTTGGCAGGGCTTGTCTGCGTCTGCGTAAAATTTGCCAATTGGTTAGATTTTGGTCCCTTGTAAATCGCATACGAAAACCCCACAATTTTCGCATAATAAGCGAAACGGTTTGGAAAGCGGCTATAACGGCGAGGAGAGGTGGAACCAATTGGAATAGCGTGGAAGGGAGTGACCGGTGTAGAATTGGTGTAAGGTGGAGGTGAAAGGATACTTCTACCTCCTACCAAAGGGATGTATTAGTTTTGTGGTGGATCAGCATCAATATCCGTCCGTCCGTCCGTCCGTCTATGATCGACTGAAGAAGATCTGTTGCAGCCACAAGATGAAAAACATACAAGAAAACTGAAAACGTATAATTATTGGGAGTGACCATACCCTGTATACCCCGTATACCCTGTACCCCCTCTCTCTCACACACACTCTTCCTCGTGTAATGTGCGCACTCTGGCGGAGGAGAGCCAGATAAGATACTCGTATAACCACTAGTGGTGCGAGAAGAGAGAGAAAGTCGCTCGGGGTGTCTCTTTTTCTCTCTTTGTTTCTCGACCATCTCAAAGTCAAGAGAGATCGGGGGGATCCCCACCCATCCCCGCATTAACCAACAAATCAATTCCTTTCACGGGCAGCGATACCAAAAGACTGAGAGAAAAAGATCATAAAGAAAGAATCATACGATTACTGACTGTGTTTCGGGTATAAAAGTAAAGCCGCTGCCCTTGCCGCGGATCCTTTAGTTTTTTTCCTCTGACCAAATCTGTTCTTTAACTAATTTTAGCTACAGGAATTTCTTACTCCTTCATATTTATGCAGTCTCCAAAGTAACTTTTCTTTTCTGAATAATACTGGAAATAAAACGAGTTCTTGATAGCTTACGAAATATTCGATCCCTCTGCTATACAAGACGGCTATCCATTTACATTTTCATGCCATCGCAGGACATTAGGCCCCCTCTTACGAGCCGGGGTCTGAGCCAACATTCTGTGTATTCTGTTAACCGCTTTGTGGTCCGAACAAAGGCATAAGCAAGCAGAGGAATAAGTACGGCCGGGCTGGAGAATATGGAGGAGAAAAAATTCAGCAACTCAAAGCATTAATTTTAATTTCTATCCCGATTCTCTTTGTAACGATGTGAAAATCTCTTAAGTACTCTTGTCATTGACACTCAAACCCCAGGATTCCTTTGCTCCCCCCTCTGTCTCTCTCACTCTCTTCGAATTTGTGTCGGTGTGTGTGTGTGTGTGAGGGCGATGTGTTGGGTCGGGGGCGGAGTATGTTTAGGGGAGATGGGGATGGGTAACCCAAGGCTTAACCTTAGTTAAGCTGTCGCTCGTCGTCTCCCGTCGACTGGCGGCTGTGACACAATCTCATCAACAGATCAGAGATTTCAGCGTTGCTGCCCCATGCCCCATGCCCCACTCCTCATGCCCCTGCAGCACCATCTTGTTGCGCCACCGATGACATCTGTGGCATTTTGAACGTGCGACGTGACCGGCATAGCGGGACTTTCACCGTTTTCCTGTGCTTCCTTTCTGTTTTTTTTTTTTTTTTTTTTTGTCCCTGTGACTTTTTTGGCTGACATTTGACACGCACCGTGTTGCCGTTTTGGCAGCCATCAGGCCAGGGCAGGACTTGCTCCCCCCTACCGTCTGAGCCTTTTTAGTATGACGGTCAGCGTCTGGTTTCGGTCAACACCCCCATCCATTGAGGCCTCCATCACCCACCCCACTGAGGCACAGCTTCTGTTACAATATTAATTTTCGACTCTGGCACGTTTCGCGAGTGTGTGTGTGTGTTCGTATGTGTGTGTGTGTTTGTGTGCAACTGTAAATGGTTAGAGATATGTGTGGGCTAGGGGTAGTGCCTTCTCTTCGGCCCATTCTGCTTTGACTTGATTCGATGGAAATTGCCCCAATTAACGCAAAACACAACAACTCAATTTATCACGCACAACTAAAGTGATTTGTTGCCAATGCCAACGATGCGCCTGTTCCCCGTGCACACCCCGCCTCTGTTGCACCCCCCGTTCCACACTCTCTTCTACTGCCACACACCTACCTGGCAGGCTCTGGCCTTGGTCTACAATGTTGTCGTCTGGCCGCATACAAAAAAAGCACGCAAAGCCATCTTCGAGTACCGAAGGCTTAGATGCCCTTGCAGATCTACATATATCTACGTATAATTCCTATAGCTTCTGATGGAATATAAAATTGGATTAGCTTGATCGGATTGTGCTCCGAAAAAAACCGATCATAATAGTCGGACTTTGAAGCTAAGCTGTGAAAAGAGGGACACAGCAATATGCTTCCTGAAATGGGACTGTATACATATATGTATTAATTCCTCATAGAGTCGGAAATACTTGCTCTTGGGTTGACAAACGCCTGGGGGAATGTATAGTACCCAAAGGATAGCAAGGGTACAAAGAACAACGAAAAAACGCAGTCAAGTCGAGGGTAGGAAATTGTTTAATCAATTCATCAGACAAGACCTGCATTGTGCATGTGTGTGTGTGTGTGTGTGTGTATATCCATGTGTGTGTAATGGCGTTGGTCGCGGCAATAACAAACAGGATATTAACTTACAAAACATTACCAGAACGCGCCGCGTCTCGCCCCGAAAATATTCGGTTTTGAGTAATTACCGCGATTGCCAAAATACACACGCAGATAGAAACATACTGAAAAGCCCCCAGACCCAAGCCCAAGCCCAGCCACAGCCCCAGGTCCTTCCCCAACCCCCCAGCCCTAATGCCAGGACGTTATGGCCTTGCCCAATCGTTGACTTTACAAGCAAACAATTTGTCAAATGCAAATAACCAAATAACCCCAATCGGACCAAGGGGGACTCTCTGACTCTTCGACTCCACTGCGGTGCGGTCGTCTACTGGCTTGCCAATTGAAAAACGATTCGAAATCAATCACAGCTGGCACACCCGGGGAGGCCAAGCCACCCCTAGCATCCCCTAGCTGGGGTCCATCGGCATCGGCCAGCACCACTGTCAATCTCAGAATTCAACCGCAAAAACCATCGAGATGGAGTCCAGCGGAGAGATCCATTAATAATTCCTGTGGCGTGTTTTATGGCCGCAACATGGAGAGTGAACGATGAACCCTTCAGCCCACTCCTAGAGCGAGTCCCCAGCCCTCAGGGTCTCAACCCCAAGCCGCTTTACATACATGCAAACGTGACTTTCAACTGTTGACCGCGCGCCAAGCTGCTGGGGATTGGGTGGGGGTCTTCCCTGGATAAGGACACAGGATGACCATTTATTGGCATGTTGTTGATGCCCCATTCGGCTGGCGTTTGGTTAGGCAAGGTCATGTAGGCGGGGCTATCGCGCGGCGCCATCGTCGGATGTCTCTCCGGCTCCCAGCTCCCGACTCCGGCGAATTGATGGCCAGTCATCAATTTCACTTGTTGTACGCTGGTCCCGGCCAGGGCGTGCGCTCCATTTGTCAACGCTGGAGTGGCCGGACGCTTCCATGGAAGAGGATGAGCCGGGGCAAGGTATTTGTGCACTCAATTAAAGGTCGCCGGAGTGGCTGGGAGCCAGGGCTATGAATGTTAATTACCAGCTCATCCTGGGATGACTCCTGGGTGAATTTCTGGTGTGATAATGCATTTCGTGACTGTAGGATGTAGGAAGAAAGAAACACCTGAGATTTGGGTATCAATGGTTAGTGCATCCTTTTGTCCCCAAAAGTTTATTTCTCCATTGTAAGATCCGTGAAAAAGTATATGATTAAGATGCCTATATACATTGTCGCTTGTTCACCGATTAAGTGCAATTAGACATCATAATTGAACTGATCCAACCCGAAACCATTCAAGTCTATTTTGACTGTCTCCTTTTGACTGAGGTTTCCCTACAATGGTATTTCTCTTCTGAGGCGAATGCCCTCCAGATTCGAGCACTCTAGAGCCGTAAAAAAGTCCCAGGCAAAAACTAGACTCTCCCCACATCTGTTCCGTGGAAGTGGCACCGGAAATAAGTAACCCACCCGATTATGGAAGTGCTTTCGCCCAGTTTAAAGTGGGATCAACTGGGGTCCTTCCTCGCGCTGTAATGTAAGTACGCTGATAACTATCCGTGCTTGTGGAATCGATAGAGATCCCGTACTCCATTCGCCAGTACCATGACTCTGTACTTTCCTCTGTATCTTGCTTAGAGCCGCGGGTCTGGGGTCTTAGCCAGATTCGCATTAACTTGTCAAACCGCGGAATGCAAACATATTTCGGGCATTTGCAGTTTTCAGGGGGGTTGACGGCGGTGTACTGCATGTACATCATGGATTTTTTTTTCGCTCTTTGCGCGATTTGCGCACGATTATAAAAGCTTTTCGCGGTACGACCCCCATAATTCATATGATGTCGACTGGAAAATGTTTACAACACCAAAAATATGATTGCAGGGGGCGAGGGTATTGCCCAGAAAGGGGAAACACAGCACCCAGACAGCAGAGCGGAAGGTGGCATCATCAACATCAGAAGCACCAGCAGCATCAGGCCTCTGACTGGGAAGAAGCATTTTCATCGTCGAGGCCGCCTTTGCCTCTGTCTTTGCCGCCCATTGCAGCTCCACCCATTTATTTGTCTATATATTGGCAGGGATCGGGGAGTGGGATCCTTGGGTCCACGGGTAGGGTGGTAGGGTGGTAGGGGAATGGGTAGCAAGTAGCAAGCAGCAAGTAGCAAGGACGCGTCTGACTGTGTGGCAGCGATTTGCGCCCCCAAAGAAGAAGACGGCGAAATATTCAAATGAAAATTTATGTTTGCATTATGAATTTTTATATAGTGTTGCGCTCCTCGTAGGCATTTTATGGGTGTGTCTATATCTCTGTATCAGTATTTTTGTGTGTGTGTGAGTGTGTGTGTCTGCCACCAGCCATCCAACCCCTGCTCTGGCCTGCCCCTGCCCCAACCACCACTCTCAATCAGAGCCAAAGCAAAGCAAAAGTTCGCCCAAGACGACGACGGCGTATGGAAAATTATTAAAATGTCGTATATAATGGGAGATGGTTTCGCCTGCAAAGAAAATTTATGCGTTTATAGCTTTCATAATTTTCAAATTATTATTGTTATTTTTTCCTGCCACGCCATCATCAGGGCTAAGTGCGTACTCCCACCCACCCATTACCCCATTAGCATTTCCCCATTCCCGTTCGCATCCCATCTCCGTTTCATCCCGTTATCGTAAAGTACGGAGAAAGTAGGCAACTTCGGTGACCAAAAAGGAGAAAAATCAATACAGCTACGCCCCCTGCTCCAATCTGCTCCAAGCAAGACCATGCCCAGACACATGTTGCATAGTCGTAAAAGTGAAAGGAAATCCCCATTCCCCCCATCCGCCCCCCCCTCCTCCCATCATTCCTCTCCACCGTCTTAAAAACCGCGAAACTTCATTAAGCACCGGCTTCAGGCTCGGAGCTTTCATTGTCTGAGGGTTTTATGACGTCCGATCCGCCATAAAATCGTGCAGGTGGAGTTCTCGTCATTAGCCCTGGACCCTGGGCTTCAGAGCAGGCCTGCCACTAAAAAGAATCCCATCAGGAATTCCTTCCTAATGCTTCTATTCCATATCATCTTCCATTTAATCTTTATCAGCCTAGGACGAACCCTATGAAAGCAATATTCTCATGGAATGAATACTCATGTATTGTGATACTAAGGGTTCAACTTTCAATATACTTCCAGAGTGACCATTTTGTTGATTGAGGATTCAGAGATAGCAGGTATGACTGACATCTTATGATAATATTTACGTAAACTCACGACCTCCATCATGAGTCTTAAGGGTATTTGCTGGTCGTAGTTACTAGCTCTACTTCGTGGCTGGCAAAACTTCACTTGGCAATAGATAAATCAACCCGCCCGAGCCCGCACCCGAACCCAGGCTCGAACCATGCGAAGCAATTTATTTGTAAATGGAATCGATTAAAAAGCAATCGGTGCATGGAGTCGTAGCTGTTGCTGTTCCTGTTCCTGTCATTGGATGCTGTCTGATCCAATCCCCATCCCCATCCCCAGGCCAATGCCAATCCCAGGGCTCTTCCCAGACGCCGCCAGACGACACCTTTGTGGCGCCCGTTAGTCACGTTAGAGGTCTCCAAAGCAATTCACCGAGTGACAACATCGCACAGAATGCCAGAGCGGCAGAACAGCAGGTGGCCAAGGAGCCTGGTAGCCATGTGGAGGAGTAGCAATCAGTGCCCCGAATCCCATACAAAGAAAAGTCCCAGGCAAAGGCCCGTCCCAACCCCCAAATCGATGATTACATCATCTTGTGTTGTGTTTTTGGTAATACAAATTTCTTATCGAATATATTTTGTCGATTACCCCCTTGGGTAAAATTTGTTTCCTTCGACTGCCAGGACACAGGCGACGAGCGACAGTTAAAGGATTTATAAGTGGACCGAACTGGGTTACAGTCCTTCCGTTTTCACTCATCATCATCCCGTGCCTCGTACCTCGACTGCCAACCGCCTATTTGTGTAAATTTATTAAAAAGCACAGCAGATAGGATATCTTTGATAAACGAAGTTGGAGATACGCTTGCCGGCATGCTACATATGTATGTTTTTTAAATATTCGTACCTATCTTGTAGGGTCTGACCTGGCAGTCCAGCTATACCCAGTCTGACCTGGCAGTCCAGTTATACCCAGTAGGCAAAGAGTATAGGGGTATATTTCTACATGGCAAACATTTGGTCATTATCATAATACCTTCTCAAAGGGTATAATAAACGCCCAGAACCATGATGAGGTCCAGGAGCAGGAGCAGGAGCAGGAGCAGGAGACCGGAAGTCGAGTTGAGTTTGAGTTCTCTTAGCATTCGGGCTTCCGCTACCCAGCCGGAACATCTTGTAAACATACTTAGCTGCAGCTCAGGTGTAATAAGTGCGCCTTCAAGTGGTTCTCCGGGTACGGGTGCGGGTACGGGTCGGGGCTTGGGCGTCATCCGGGTCAGGCTGGAGTTTCGGTCACGATGCTAATTTCTTTCATGTTCCCGGTTTGCTGGCTGGCAGCTTCCTCAATTTCCCTTTAGCGGGAATATTCCTCCCACACACATACTAAAGCACTCTGTCGTGTATCTCTAACGCTAATTGTGAGGAGAGAGAGAGAGAGAGGAGCGAGAAAGGGAGAGTGGGAGTGGGAGTGGGAGGTGAACTCAAGCAGCGGCATCCACTCTAGTTCCAGTGTTCCAGCTGAGGACCGCTGCTGGTGCTTTTTGAGCTCCTTCTTTTTTTACGACTTTCCCGGCTTCTTCTGCCTCTCTCTTTTTTTTTTTTAATTAACTGTGTACATGAAAAAGTTGTGTTTGCCTGAGAGAGAAAGGGAGACGCACTGCAGCTCAGGTGGTCCATCCGTGGCGCGCCACCCATCCTCTGTCCCCAGTACCCAGTCCTCAGACCTCGGCCAAGCTCTTGTTTGAGTCGGTTTTCGGTTTGCATTGCTCAAGAGCGCGTTAGCCAAGTGGCGCTAAATGAACAGAAAAGGTAATTAAACCCTTTGCCTGCTAATGAACTCGCACGCCCCGCTACTAGTCCCGGTTCTGGTTCTGGTTCTGGTTCTGGTCGTAGTCCTTGCCCTGCTCCTGGTCCTGGTGCTGTTCACTTGATGGTCCAACCCCAGACCCCACTTCTCCCCACCGTAAAGACCGCGGTGGAGTGGGGCTGCGTTAGGCAGCACGCGCACTTTTATCTTTGAACTACAGATACATATAACTGTAAATATTTAAGTGCTTTGGCCTGGCCCCGGCTCCTCGAGAGATGCGGCAAACGCAGGATTTGGAATCTGGAATCTGAAATTACTTAATTATCGCACTGCCCTTTCAGTGGGGGTTTCACTGCCGGCTTAAAGGTAGCTAGTCTGTGGCAGTTTAAGGAATCTCTTAAACTGAGATATTTACTTAGACTTTATGGCTCGACTTTCATCTAGACGACCAGCGGAAATAAATCGCATCTTATCAGAGTATCGATGGCCTTCGACTATTTTTGAGGAAACAACTTTTCGTGTCTCCATTTCATTCAAATGCAATCAACCGTCATTCGGCAGATACTCACATAGGTTTAATGGTTCACAAGGTTCAAGATATCCCGACTCGTCCCTCAAGTAGAACTATACGCAAATTTATTACGATCAATTAGTGCAAGCCTCTGAATAGCATCAATGTTTTCTCCCATTTCTTCCTTGCGTATATCTTTCAGATTTGCTGGCTCCTCTTATGCTGTGTTCCAATAAGAACTCCCATTATAATAATGCCCTAGTGCTATTCACTTATCGCCAGAGATTATCCATGAGCAGAGAAACCAAAAGAGCCGTCAATATTGGAAGCAATTTAAAAGCAATTTCTACCAGAACTTTGCCTGAAATCAGCTTTAATATGAGGCAGTGGGTTGGAGCTCTGGCTCTGGCTCGGGCTCGAGCTCGGATTCGGGTTCGGGGTTGTGTTGGGCTCGGCTGGGGTTAAGAGAGGACGAGAGTCATTTGTTTCCAAAAATTAGTTGTGAGCCCGTTTTTCATATCAAGGAATTGTTGCTGCTGTTGCTATTGCCTTTTTCTGTTCCCGTGGCTGTTGCTGGCAAACGTGTGTCTGGCGGCCCATCGTCCCTGTTTCCTGTGACCCACGGACCACTTGCCACTCACATAGATACACGTACAGCTATCCCATTTTGGGACCCGTAAGAGTGTGTGTGTGTGTGTGTGTTGTGTGGTTAGCTACCATCTAGATACAATGCCGGCCCCGGACATTGTGGCTCTTTCCCTTGCACCGCGCTTGCGTTGCTCTGGCTCGCATATGAATATGAATTTTATCGAGATTCATGGCAGATGATAATTTTCCCTTGATAACTGTAAACTCGTCTATAGCTCGAAGCGAGGTTGGGCTTCGGTTTTGCCAAGACTCTCTCCTCTCCTCTCCTCTCCTCTTGCCTTGTCTGTGTGCTGCGCCACACACACTCACACATTTGGTGTTGAATTTTTTGGTAACCCCACACTCCTACGCCCATATCGTACACTACACCCCTTCTCCACATTCGCTTGTAGCGCAGTTCTGTATTCTGTGTTCTGTTGTGTGCCTTCATTTCCTTGTGCATTCATTTGCCTTCATAAAATATAAACAGCGTATTAAAATATATGAATATCTCAAGCGCTGCCCCTGCCACACCACACACCACACACCACACACCACACACCCTGTCCTTGCCCCGCACCCTGGCACTCTGGAAACAGCTAATGTTGATAAGTGAAGTTATGACTTTGCCCGCCAGACAAAACACCACAAGAGGGAGAGAGAGGGGACTGAAGACATACCATTCAGCAAGAAGAATAGTATGAGTACTTTAAAAAGAGAGGGGTACAGACGAGTATAGAGACGGGGATACACAGAGATCGGAATGCAGCAGTATAGTATAGTATATGCATTATAGAGAATCGATAGTTCCTTTAATCGATGCTCTGCAGGCAATGTTTGGGAATCGCCATAGCAATTATGACAAAAAAAGTGTCGATGCTAGCGTATATCGTTCTTTGGAGAGCCCTATACGATTACCAAAACAAAACTTTTCTTCAGAAAGAAAGTATCAGGAAAAATGATGTAACGCTGTACGGCTACAGCGGAATGGATACAGCGATCTAGAAAGCGAGTACAGTCGAAATTCAAGATAGCGAATCTCGAGAGGGAGTTCGTTGTAGAGAATATAATGGAATATAGAATACTCGTAATAGAGAATTCGTTTTTGCAGAATATGGAATTGCAGTGTTCTGGAAATAAATTTGTTGTATAGAAAACTTCGTTGCACGGAGGTTCGTAATAGAGAAGTTCGACGGTATATATGTATGTACATGCAATTATATCGCGATACACATCAATACATATGCCATCGGCAGAAATTCCACCAGTAGTTTAGCGACATATCCCTCCCGGAAAATGTGTGGCTAGATCTATCGCGCGTGTGTCCACACGTCCCTATACCCTTAAAACTAACGTATCCTGAATGATCTCAACTTTATGATCGAGAAAATTGTAACGGATTTAACAAAGCATCGGTAGTTCAGTGGTAGAATGTTCGCCTCCCACGCGAACGGCCCGGGTTCGATTCCCGGCCGATGCAAAGTATTTTTTTTTTTTCATTTTACACCCGATATCTGTAGAGCAGGAGGATTGGAAAACATCCCTGATGTTTCCACAATTATAAAGATTTGGAGACTATGTTGGTTCTAAAGGGATATTAACTACATCCGACGTTCACGACATGCAAGTATAGTTGGTTTAGTTGAGGAAAAGACTGATCTTTCGTTTTCAGACTGTAATATATTCCTCTCACAAATCGTATCACATCTTAGGATCTTTCCTATACTGTTTAATATCTTCGATCTACACATATTAGCCTGAAAAATAAATAGTATAGTAAATATATAGTATATAATAGTATCAATTCGATCAGGGGTGACAGACATCCCTGATCTGTTGAACCGCATAAACTTCATGATTCCTATTCCGATACCGTTGTTCCTTCCACTTTGTAGATCGAATTAATCATTGCATGGACCGTTTGGGATCTTATTATACCTTATCTACCATATTATATCCACCACTAATTGTATTCCTCTCATTAAATTACTTATTTCTGTTGCAACCATATTCTTTGGACCAATATTTAATATAATTTTTAGAGTCTTTATTCTCCATTTTTGAAACTTTCCATATCGATTTTTTGGGTTTTCTTGAGGTTTTATTGTATGAATCAATCCTTAATCGCTCATGGCAAATGGTATCTGATCGTGTCATTCGAAATTAAACAATTCGCTTATAAAAATTGTATAAGTTCTCGGACTGCCCCAATTCCTCAAGGAAATAATAGCATGCCGATCTCTTAATCATAATTATGCTATAAACGAAATCCTCTCTGCCAGCACTATCGTTACATTGAAGAAAACATTTTCGATTCACCACGAAATATGCATTCTAGATGAGCATAATCAATATTGGAAAATCCGTCTGTCCTAACAAGTTTTGCTCATAATATTCATTTTAGAACTGTTAAGTAAGGCTTAGAATAAGTTAATATCAATCAAAAATATCAAACCAGCATTTTCTGCAGCGATGAAAGAGAGCGGGATCGATGCAGCGTTGCAGAGAGAAAGTATGAGACTAACTTGTCAAATGAAAGTTGAGTTAGAGCAGCTTGATCATTAGGAAAATTTTAGTAAATTTAACAAAGCATCGGTAGTTCAGTGGTAGAATGTTCGCCTCCCACGCGAACGGCCCGGGTTCGATTCCCGGCCGATGCATTTTTCATTTATTTTTCTTTTTCAATTAGTAAGATTTCAGGGTACTAATTTTAATATAATCATTCCGATCTGGCACAAAGCATTGTGTTTGAAACTGAATTCTTTTTCTTTTATTGAATGAAAAACCAAGAAGAATGTTCAGGCAGCCTCCGATGATCGCAAATCGCAAAATGTTTGGAATTGATTGTCATGGGTTACAGATGTCGTTTGCTCTTTAATTTTTCAAGTGAAATATCGCAAACAAATTCGGGAATGAAACACTATCCTTACAAGAAGTTGCGAAAACCGAAGCACACAGATTTCAATTCGTACGAATATTTCCAAAACTGTGATCGAAAAACTTTGCAAAAGGCGGAGAATGGCTGATAGTCTGGTACTCTGGTTATTTCAGTGGAAACTTATTTTTTATTTGTAAAATATTTGACTGATTATATTTGGTTTGCCTCCGTTTGTTAAAATTATTTTTCCAGTGGGCTCTTTTTTTTATCCTCCCTTCACCCATAATTATTATATTCTCCTCCACCGACTGCCTTTTCTATTAGCATAACAAGTGAAAATTTTTGATAAATTAAGTGTTTATCCATGGCCCAAGCCAAGCCAAATCGGAGCCGAGCTCGACTCCACTCTAATTTGACTCACTTGGCACACACAGCCCCCACCACCACTCACACTCCAAACACCCCAGGCCCGACCCTAACCATTTGGGTTTCTTTTTAGCCTTTCCCTTAAGTATTCGGGTGGGTGGGAGGTGTTGACAGCTCAAATATGCCCAGTCTCATTCTCATTCACCAGGACCCTGGCCCAGGCCCAGGGCAGCGTTGACCTTTCGCCATGAGAAAAAAGCAACGGGAAAAGGTGGGTCCGCATATGCAAATCAGCTAACAGAGCTGGGAGCACGGGGCACGGAGCACGGGGCTCGCAGCACGGGGCTCGGGGCCCGGTCCGAGGTCCCCATTCGAGTGCATGCGGTTAGCGAGCTTTGAAGTTGAAACTCAATTACGCAAAATTCTCACACGTTTGCGCCTCAACTCGGGAGTGGGAGGGGGGGGAGCGTGCGTGGAATGGGGCGGATTACCAAGGGTTGTAGCGGGGCGGAAGTGGACGGCTCGCGACCTCACTTGATGTGGGTGCAACAGCGGCGGCGGATCAGCAACGGAACGGAGACCAGCTGGGGCCAAGCCACACTCAGCAAATGCGATGCCCATCAAGACAATCAGGAATCATCTGGCCCAGCTTTGGTTTCGGTTGCGTTCTTGGCCATAAAAACAATTTGGCTAATTGACTGGGCCTGGCCCCGTCCTCTCGTTCTTGGCGGGCGCTGTCGTTAGATGACGTTCGGCGCTTCCCAACACCTGGCATTCGGTTCACGCTTCCACGGATACGCGCCATAATGGGGCATATTTTCTCGAGCGAACCACAGTGAATGATCTACCAGAACGAGCGGAGACCCTGTGAGACGCGGCAAGGGCCGTGGCTCTACTTTTATACCAGGTACTCAGTCATTGTTAATGTGAGCTTATGGTTTATGTCTTTTAGTGCCGGATTTTGCAAAAGGGACGACTTGATTTGTTTGTTAATGGCGGGAGAAGGGATGTCTCTGCGATCTCTTTCAATTCGGCTGCGACTTATCATGAGAGATAGGAAAAGCATATAGAGAACGAGAGGAAGCACGACCGCTGGTTGTGTTCTAATGTTTTGTTTTTTTTTTAACTCAGATTTGTCCAATTCCACTTGTTGATCTCGGTCAGTCCGCAATCTCGACTCCATATATCCGGCTAATTCCTGCGATAAGCACATACAGAGCCATTGTTCCCCTCACCAACCCCTAGTCCGAGAGGTCCTCAGTGACAAAAATGAAGGCGGGAAAAAAATTGCATATCTAAAAAGGCGTGAAAATAATTTGCATAAATTTATGCCCTTTGATCGCTTCAATTGCTCCAAAGCCCGGCCATGGTATGGTAAGAGGTGGGGTGGTGATGGTGAAACCCCCTCTTAATCGACGGCTGTCATGGGAACACAGCTCCAGCGACAATGGGCGCAGGGCAGGGGCACGGGCAGGGGCACGGGCAGGGGCAGGGGCACGGGCATGGGCGTGGGCATCGTTTAGGGATGCGCTCGCTCTCAAGTGTTTACTCTGCCTGTGTCACGCCCATTTGTGCCTGCAGCCCCAAAGGCTGATTTGAACAAGAGTGTGGAGAGGGGCCCGGCCAGAGTGGAGGTCCATACTACATTCTAATTTGTCGCCAACGGAGTTGACTGCAACTTTGAAGTACTCCCGGGCTGCGGGCCCCGGACCTGAGGTGGGGCTGGATGGACTCTCCACTTGAGCCCCCTAAAATGGCACTTTAGTGCCTTTTGGGGCGTGTGAAAACAAAGGCGCCAAGTGTCGTGTAGCGTCATTGAGTGGCGACACTTGCCACACGGGCTGCACGGGCTACACGGGCTACACGGAGCCCCGCCCACTTATTTGGCCTGGCAATTTTCACGTTTAAGCATCTTGAAAATTGTGTCAATTTGTTGAAAATGTCGCTAGAGAATTTCTGTGGCATGATTTTCATTTCTCCGCTCACTCTCCATCTCTCTGGGAGGTTGGGGGGGGTCTGCTCGACTCTCTGGCAAATAAAGGGGTGGGTAAAGTAGGCACAAGGGAGGAGTAAGGAAGATGTCCAGTTCTCGGTTTGGCCCAAAAAGTATTCTACAACAAAGTAAATATCAATCTAGCCCAAAGTCTGTGGCCAGCCCATGGGTGGGAGGGTGTGTGTTGCGCGATAGGAGTGGAGGCAGGGGCAGGGGCAGGGGCAGGGACAGAGGCATGGGCATGGGCATGGAGGAGTCATCAGATGAAAATGAGTTTTTCGTTTCGCTGGAACCGCAACTTATGCTTTAAAGTGGATGTCATGTCCCTGGGTCCAGAGGATGGAGATGGATGTGGATGTGGCAGACAGAGCTGGACGCGCGCGTCCTTTTTTGCTACTTTTTCGGCAGCTGGACCTGGCACGCCCCAAAGCGGTAGCAGGCACACACAATGATGGGTGGGTGGGCGAATGTTGCGAAAGGGGCAAACGAGACAACGAGCCAAATGGATGAATGGAACAGCTGTGGCCATTTCCTTTCGACGTCTCCCGACTTTTGGTCCACGCTGTTGCTCTGGCACAACTCATCCGTCGATGGACGAGGATGGGGATGAAGATCTGCGGCCAAGGCCTTGGCGTTGACGCACATTAACACACATTGTGCTGAAAGAGAGTGACTTTCAATGGGTGTTAGTTAGTCGACCAAATGCTACCCCTAACACTGACGAAAACCCCCAACGGCCAGAGAAAGCCTTTCCCTGCCGCTGTATGAGATCAGCGCAGAAGATAAGAGATCCTCGTCTTTGGCTGCGTGTCTTACGCCAAATTAATTAATAATAATACATGAGTAATATAAGGGTTTTGTGGTGTGTGTCACATTCGTCCCGGCAGTCGTTTCAAATAAAGTCCTTTTCTTCGTCGGCAGCTCCTTCCATTACATATCACAAGTAGTCAGCATTTGTTCGACATCCATTTTTTTACAGGGTGCAGAAATTAAAATGTCCCCGAAGAAATTCCGCTCCGTTCCGAAAGCTGATGTTTTCCCAATTTTCCATGCGTGGGTCAAGGGGTGTGTTTGTCCTTTTTGCGAAAATCTGATTAAAATATTTGAGTTTGCCTTTTAATGTGATTTCTGAGCATAATAAAAAACGAAACCCAGAGTCCGAGTTCAGGTCCGTTTTTTGTGCGTTTGTGTATATGTCCGGGTCCGTGTCCGTGTCCGGGGCTACAAAAAGAACCGTTGCCGTTGCCGTTGCCGTTGCCGTTGCCGTTGCCGTGTCCGGCATTTGGTCAGTCGCCGGCTAACTGTCCTTGGGCAGGGCTCTACATAACTACACTGCGGGGCTGATTTAGTTGCCATTTGTTTGGCCAGTCCAGCCCTTCAACGGGTTGTGTCTCTTCCTCGCTTCTGCCTCTCTCTCTCTTTTATGGCTAGTTCTTTTTTGATGACTCCAAATTGCCATTCCGAAGGGTTGGGTAGCTGGGGCCATAGACCGAAAGGAAAAGTGAAATAAAACAAAGTAATTTGCGTGTAATGAGGGACACGCGAAGGCCTTCCATTGATCGACTGCACTTCGATCGCTACCACGAGCCAACGGCACTCGGATGGCCAGGAAGCACTAAGGGAACCACCCAAGGACCCATTCATCCTCCCATCTCCAACCCGCCTCTGGTCATGTGAACTTAATTAATTAAAGCCCTCAGTCGACAGCTGCTTCTGCAGCCTCTGCTGCTGGACCGGAGACCCAAAAAAACGGGGAATCACTCAGGCGTTCATTAATGTAAATCAGTCCCCATGTCTTGGCCGGACAGTGGGATCGTGGGGATGGGTATGGGCGTGGAGCATGGAGCATGGAGCATGGAGCATGGGGTAGGAGCATTGGTAAGGGAGGAGGGGCTTGAGGCCGGTTGGAGACGTTTTGGTGGTTGGCATGTGTCTGTCTTCTCCTCTCTTCTGCTTTCTCCTTACGAGCGAATTCTCGTCCTTCTACTGTTTGTATTTTACATTCTCGAGTCTTGCTGCTGTGGGTTTTCTTTTGGGGCAGCTGCTTTTCCTTTTCACTTGATGGTTTGTTTGTTAATTTGTGAAAACCCCAGAGGGGTTGGGGTCGGTGTTCGGGGGCTGTGT
The DNA here is from genome assembly GCF_003286085.1 of Drosophila persimilis. NCBI lineage: Eukaryota > Metazoa > Arthropoda > Insecta > Diptera > Drosophilidae > Drosophila > Drosophila persimilis. Next base: position 880,009 of record NW_020825356.1, read on the forward strand.
GCCCATGTGGCTATAATTTGTTGACGTTTGACTTTGTGCGTCTAATTGTGAGATGTGGCAGCGTTGGTTCCGGGACTTATTTTGGGAATGCACTCCACGAGGGGGATGTGGGATGGGGGATGTGGGATGTGGGTTTGGGGGACTGGTCACTTTGATGTGGCCACGCGCTATGGGAAACGCGTAATTTACTTGGTTTCTCTCTCTGTCTCTCTGTCTCTCTTCTGTCTATCTTTTTTCACTTTTCTCTCTCTATTGCTAATGAACTGATTATGCATTTTTGCAGAAAAATCAGAGAAGTCAGAAAATACGAGCCATAGGGGCTTCAAGAAGCAATACCTGGCAGTAGCTGCAGATGAAGATGAAGCAGGAGCTTTCAAGGAAAATCTGTTGCCGCCAGGAGCAAGAATTGCCACTTTGAAGGCTCAACTAAAAGGCAGCTGGGGGCGTATCGCCAAGAAGGATCCGTTGTGGGCTGGTGGGCGTTGGTTTTTACGTAGCGTAAGTAAGTGCCAGAAGTGGAATATTAATTTCCTCGAACGATCTTTGGACAGCTAAGCTAACCCCTCGTCCCACACCCATACCAATCTGTGGCCGGGGCAGTCATGCGAGTCGTGCCGTGTCCAGGACAGTTGCCAGCACCCCCGGGGCCGGGCACTGAGGGTGGGGCAGTGGGCAGTGGGCAGGGTGCTGGGGGCAGGGGGCAGGGGACAGGAATGTACATAGTTGAAAATTCGTTAATGGTCACTGCGCAATGTGAAGTTCCAGCAGCCAGTGGCAGTGCAAATGAATCTTTTGGGCCACACACACACACACATTGATAAGTACGCAAACACACAAATACGCACACAGACACACACACTATTGAACAAAAGGAAAGCATCATGTATGGGTGCACACAGTTTTGGCAAAGTTAAAGTTCTTAGAAATCCTTGAGTGCACACAAAAACAAATAAACAACGAAATAGACAAACAAAATGGATGCCCCCAAAGGGGGTGGAGGGTCACGAATTGGTGGTGGCGGGGCATGGTGGGGCCAGAGGTTGGGTGGCAGTGCTGGGCTGCTGCTGTCCATGTTCTGTGGTTAATTTGTGTGCTTAAAAGCGCTTTACGACTTTTCTGCAGTTCCCTGCTTCCCTTCTGGGGTGGTGTGCGGCAGGGGGGGGGGGGGGGGGGGGGGGTCGAGTAGTCGGTCAGCAACAGCAGCGACAGTGTCCAAAATTTATGTGCATTGCAAGTGTCAAACTATTGCCACACACACACACACACACACAGGCGCAGGCACAGGCACAGGGAGACACAGAGGCACACATGGGGGCATGCAAACTATCAAGAGCTATAAATGTGTGTGCTGGAGATGGAAATTCTTAGAGATGCGTAATTCTAAAATATATTTCTCCGAGTCGAGATTCAGTACAGTACATTCCCTAGAGGGGGCTATCTTTGGGCTAGAGATGACAGATCAATTTCAAAGGGGAATTCACAAAGAAATGCACGACAGAACTTAATGCTTAAAGATTAACTTTAAGGTTCCTAGGAGAAATCAAACTCGACCCAAAAGCAACAGTACTTACTATTAGTTTAGTATATATATTATTCCATCTATTAAATTGTTCGTACCATCCCCAGATCTCCATACTTGCATATGCCATGGAATTTTCAATTTTCTTAAGCTCATACATATGTACGAGTGGGTGTGTGACTGTGTGTGGCCCAGCCCCATCTTGGGGATTCTTCTGTTGTTTGGCCAGCATCTGAATGAATGACTTTAAATTGAAATGCGATTACATGACCAGGACACGCACTTAGAGCAGGCTTACTGCAATAACAACAGCAAGGACAACAACAGCAGACCTGCAAGGACCTGCAAGGACCCCGTCTAGGGTGTGCGGGTCAAACGTTTTGGGGCAGCCCCAAAAACTCCGAGCCAACTCCGAAGACTAAGACTCGTCCTGGAGCCAGAGACGGAGACGGAGACGGAGACGGAAGACTGTTGCCCAGCTGGTTCGCCTTGCTGCCTGACTGCCTGACTGGCATTTCTCCGTAAACTTTTGCTCAAGACATGACACGCCCACTGACTTTACTGCCCATGTATGTGTCCTAGTGCGGGTGAGTGTCTCTCAAATGGTTTTAAATTTCATTAGGATTTGTTTTATTGCACACAAGCTAAGAGCACAGTGTATCCCTTCTTTTGCATACAGTTGTCCACTGGCCAGCCATAGGCCTCCTTTAAGACGGCTTTAAGAGTCCTTAGCAGCGAAAATAAATAAAAGCAAGTAAGAAAACGAAGACAGGGGAGAAAGGAAAAAAAGGACTATGAAAATGTCTCAGCATAAATCGAGGGCGCTAGGGCGTCATGATTAAGGGGTTTGCTGCTTGTCGCTTCTAATTTTTTATTTTCTTTTTCATTATTACCATTTTTTTGGTCCGCTCGCCACTGATGCTGCCACTGAGGCGGCGGCTCCTGATGCTCCAGCCTGATGCTCCTGACACCCCGGCTGGTATCCCGCGGATACTTCCGCTTAACGGTTACATTTATAATTACATTTTAATTAGATTCATTCGGCTGTAAAGTGTCCCTTTGTGTGATTCAGCGACGGACTGGTCGGCCTGCTTAATGAACGAATCCCGCGGATCCCTGGATGGGCATGTCCTGGCCGCAGCTTAAGGCGAGTGGTGTCTTTTCATTCGATTTCCAATTTGTATTTTACCCTTACTCCAAGCCATCTGTGAAAACCAGCACGGCTTGCCTGTTCACTTCAGTTGGTCCCCTTGGAGATTCGGGTTTCCGATCCAATCTGTATCATCTCACATCATAGAAAGTAGAACAGAGTGAAAATTCCACAAGTTTTGTATTTTCAATCTCAGACTCAAACTTTTGATAGGAGTTGTACTCACAAACCGTTTCGTATGGGAGCATTTTAACCTAATATGGAACTACGTTAAATTCCTTTAACGACTAAGGTGTTCGATGGCGGAGATCAAGTACATGTTTTCAGGAAAAACTGATTTTATAGTCAACAAATAATGCAATAATTTATGACACCACTTGGTAGAGTCATAACGCTTCTCTAACTGAACAAACACAACTGATCCTCTACCTATCACAAACCGATGGCTGCGCGATCATTTCCAAGGCTTCTCGCTCGCCTTCGACGAGAGGGTTATACTGAGCGAGAGCGATACTCACTCGTTGCTGACCAAACGAATACGAGTAAGCCATGGCCAGAGCATTCTGTCTTCGTGTTGACTCTCTTTGAATTATTTCTTCTTTGTATCTCTGTGCGTTCTTTTTTCTATTACGTTGTTCGCTTGCCTTTTTTCCATTCACTGGCAGCTGCATTTTTAATGACTCTGATTTATTAATGGCGGCCGGGCTGATTAAGGCCTACACAACGAGCCTGCGATGTCCTGCTCGCAAATGCCGGGGTGGGGTGGGCAACTTCTCTGCCTCTCTCCGGGTAACGCTGCTAAATATAAATTAGACAACGTTGGCTGCGTCTTCGACCTGGCAACAAACAAAGGCACGAGGCTGGATGGGAAGACTGAACTCTTCTCCGGATACGTGGATAGGGATCCCTGTGTGTGTATGTGGGTGCTCTGTGGTGTGGTGCTCTGGTGTACGGCAGCAAATCTCAGACTTGGCCGACCAAAACGCGACGACGTGCGACGCCGCTTAACTGTTTAATAACTTTCAGGCTGGCTCTGAGCAGGTCTTGCTCTTGGCCTTCGTCTTGGCATGGTTTTGGTCCCAGTGCTGCTTCTGTCTGCCTGTGGTCCTGGTCCTGGTCCCGGTCCTGTTTCTGGTTGTGGGTCCTGCATGTGAGACGACGTCGCCGGTGCCCGAACAACGACGACTCATTGTCTCTGGCTGGCACCCACACTCTCTACGAGAATCTCTCTCTCTCGGCCTGGTCCATGGGAACGGCTTGAAGTTCCACGTCGTTGATTTTATTAGTCTCTAGCGAACAATTCGAAAAATTTGTACGCTATGCCCGAGAAAAATTTTGGGGCTCTGTCTTTTTTCTTATTGTTGTTGCCGTTGCCTTTGGCTTGATTTTATTTTATTTTCTGTTCTATTCTATTTTATTTTATTTCTCTGTTCCGGTAAGCCTTTGAGCTGGTATACGGCTAGCAAAGGATTCACGAGAGCCTGGAATCCAATAGCAGTCGATTTTCTTTGGAATTCTTTTGCCAGTTGTTGTTGATGGTTTGGTTTGGTTCGGTTCGGTTCGGTTGGGTGTGGCGGTTCAGGAAAAAAGGATTGTGGATTGCGGATTGCGGATTGGGCTGAGGGGGATTGCCGAGCCTTAAGGGACGGGGGACCGGGGACCGGGGACCGGGGACCCAAGACTAACGACTCGCGCTATGTCAGGGCAGAGCAGAGCAGGCCCGGCCCGACTAGGCGACGTCGTCTAATGGCGACTTGTTAAATTGTAAAATTGGAAAACAAGTTGTTTTCGTTCCTTTTATTAGGTTGCCGCCTCAGTGCGCCCGCCTGCCCCCAGTGTCAACCTGCAGCCCATAGTCGCTGGAACGCCCCCTCATCGCCCGACATTGGGCGGCGCGCCGCACATCAATTGCATTAGCGAACCCTTTGCCGCCATCCATCCATCCATCCACCCATCCACCCATCCGTCCGATCGTCCGTATATCCATCGTCTTTGCTGGAGCGTCTGCTGTGCTCCACGGGCCATTTAGCTTCAACCCGGCCACACGCACACGCACTCGCACTCGCATCCGTCCTCCAACTGGATGAAACTGGGGTTGGGTCCCGGTCTTGTTGGGTAGGAGAAATGCGCGGAGTGCGCCTTAAGCGGGCGAGGCTCCCTTGGAAATGGGCAGATGCAGATGAGACTCAGTGGAAGCTGGAGCCATAAAGTTCCCTTAGAGCTGGGTCTGGCTTCGGGCTCTGTTCGGTGTGGTCTTGAAACAGATCGAAGAGCTAACCAGTTTCTTCTTCTAGAGTCTTTACATTACATATGGACATCGTTTTAGGGCAGTTCGTACTGTAAATCGTCTTCGAAATTGTAATTTAAAATATTTAATCTTCATTGAATTCGCCTAAATCGGGTATACCTCCACCGAGATCTTTTGGCATTATACTCTTGGCTCTTATGCCATTCAGTTATCCGATCAAAAAGTTCGGGATCAAGATCCATTGCTCTAGCGCTTGCCAGACGATAAGTTTAATTAACTTTTATGCCGAGCTTGGGGCTATGGCTCGCTCTAAAACAGTTTCGGTTTCTGGTTCACTCATTATACGAGCAATCTCCGGCTAGGTCTGTCTAGGTTGTGGGTTGTCCGTGGCAACATTGCTGGGACAATTACTCGGCGAACTTCAAACGACGCCGTCTTGCGCTTTTTAATTTCCACCGGAGAGCAGAGTACGCCGTGTGTCAAATAGGTCGCCGTTCGCTGTCTTTTTTCTCGTCATCCTCCGTCCACAGCTCCAACCTTGGCTCGATTCCCAGCGTCCTCGCTGTGCCGTCAACTTCATCAGCGTCTCCCCCGTCATCGTGTTTGATTTCAAAGTATCATTGGAAGCCCTTTATCTGCTCAAGTGCAAAGTGCCAGCGATATGGGGAGGGGACGGGGTCATGGGCAGGGACTACAGTCTCCGCCTGGGCCTCGGCTCATTTTCGCCTTTGAGAGCAGCCTCATCCCCGCTTTCCTCTCCTCTCTTTCAGGGCTTAACTGGATTTTTGAGGCAAAAAATTAAGGAATGCGAATGAAGTTTGATGTTTTTTGCGTCCTGTCCCCAAGACATCAACGCCTTTTGTTGGCTCTTGTTGCTCTTGACACCTGACTGAAGGGGCACGGAGTGGAGTGCGTTAGTCAGCCAGTCTCTTGAATGCAGGAACTCTGTGGTTGTCCTGGCACTCCTTTAACTCCATTTCTTCGCCGGTAATTAGACAAAGTTCCAAGAGGAGAAGTGCGTGCATCTGTTGCTACTTTTCATGTATTTTCCCTTGACGTTGACCTCTCACTTTCGCTGACATTGATTACGTCTCAATCAAAGCAATGAATTCAGGAAAGGATGCCTTGGAGGCCGAAGTGGAGATGCCTTTCTATGTTTCGTTATATGTTCCCTTGGCATAGACCTCTGATAAAACAAATAAATAGTTTATAAGATCAGGAATTCTTCAAAAAAATATTACCTGTTGGTAGATATGAAGCGCTTTAAGAGAAGCGGGTACGAGTACCTGATTGAGGGATTGAGTGTGTGATATACAAAGAGCTATTGCTGAGGAGCTCTCTAAAGGCCAAGCCCTATGCATATGCATATCTCGCTTGGAGTGTGTAGGTGTGGGGGTTTCACTTGAAAATTCGATTAAATGCTGCAATTTAATGCCCCACCAAGGCGCACACATACAGTGAAAAAGAAGAGAGAAGACACTGCGGTGCAGACACTCAACATTTGAGATAAGAACTTTAGGGCAGCTCTGCCCTAAACGGGGCAAATGGGGGGACTGGCAAAGTGAACGCATAATTAAATTACGCAGCAAGAGAGAAGAGCGACGCAACGAAAGAGTTAGACAAATAAGCTCAGGTATTAACCTCTGGCACGCTAACACACACACACACACACACAGTAGCCAAAGGAACAGGAGCAGCAGAAGGTGTCATACAGGATAGTAGGCGAGGCAGGACGAGAGGCAGAGGCAGAGGCAGGGGCAGGGGCAGCAGCAGACAGTACCTGAAGGAGCAGCCCCCAGTAGAGGTCGCCTCCATTGTGCGCCACAGCGTTCATTAATTCGATTTCCATAACAATTTATTCATAAGACAATGTCTGGCACCGTTATTTTATCTGGCGATGTGCGGTAACGGTAACGCCACTTAGCCACCCCCTCCCCCACCCTCACTGCAGACTCCCACTCCACAAGCACCCATACGCCCAAGGAAAACCCAGTGGCATCACCATCGTCGTCGTCGTCGTCGTCGTCGGCGTCTGCAATCCTTTCTAGCCTTCGCGCTGGATGTCGAGAGGAAAGCGCCATAAAATATTTTTATGTGCGAACACTCTATAAATGTGCCCGAGCCACAAGCTCTAGACGGGATAAGGGACCCAGGATACGGGAAATGGGATACGGGAGCCGTTGGGTACCGTTGCTTTTTGCGGTTGCCATACGCACACACACACACACACACACACACAGACACAATCTAGAGAGCATCTAAGAGAGAGAGAGAGAGAGAGTATCAAGCAGAGAATCTGCAATACACTGGCAAACATTTTTGGCACCCATTGTGCAAAGTGAATGAAATTCATTCATCTTCTATCTCAAAGATCAGTTAAAGTCAAACTACTCTGCAGGCCAAACATTAAAGCTATACTCGTAGACCAATAAAAAAGGCTTAGAAACTGTCTAAATATTTGAAGATCTTGCGACCCCACATTTTAAGCCGAAGCTTAGCTTTAAGGCGGGAATTGCACATACATAGGTGTTCAATTGAATTCATTTTTCCCCAGTGCAGTGTGGGGTTGAGGTGGTATTAGTGTGGGTGGTGCAAAAATTATCTTCAACACCTTCGAACTTTAAAATTAAATGAGGATTAGCGCCGACAACGCAAAGTTCCATCCCCCACCCATCATCGAATCCCCACCGCACAGGTGTCTCCACTCTGTGTGTGTTGCACTGTTGCTCTGCTGCTCTGCTGCTCTGCTGTGCTGCTGTTGCTTTTCATTAAGGCACTTGGGATCTTTGCTGTCTGCTGTCTGCTGTCTGCTGCCGTCTGTGTCGCCTTCTTCTGCAGCTGCTTTTTCCTAGGTCTGCCTCAATTTTATGCCGCTCATTTGCATTTTTTGACTGCAACAAGGGGCGTGTTGGGCCGCAGTTGCAGGCCTGGAATGGTGAAGGTGAATGCGTGTCAGATTTATGGCAAGAAGCATTTCTTAAAGCATTTCCCTGCTGCGCTGCCAAGGAGCCCTGCCGTTGCCGGGGCAACTGGCGAAGCAGAAACAAAAAGGCGAAACCAATTACCTGCATATCAGTGCCACGCCCACCGCAAATTAACAATATTCGAAACCGGAAAAACCAAGACAAAAAAACAACGAAAATTGTAAACGAAAACGTTGCCGGCTGGCCGCAAGTGCCTGGCACCGACAGCGGCAGTGCCAGAACTGACTTTATTGCGCCTGTCGATTGCAAATTTTTTTTATTTGGCCCGCTGTTGCATGTCGTTGATGGGGGACAAGGATGGGGGCAAAACACTTTGCCAAATTGGCCAAGAAATGCCAGCCAGCAGCACAAGTCAGCCCGTCCTGAGCTCGACTCTCTGTGTATCCTGGAAAGAACTGATCGAAGAAATCGCACATTTTTGAACAATATTCCATTAAACCAAAGATTCATTCTTGAAAAGAGAGCTGCCTGCTCCTTCTTTGGGTTTCTTGCATGGCTCCAGATGGCTGCTACCCCTCTCTGTTGTCGAACCTGTCGTCTGCGTCGCGATTTACCCATTGCCCATTGCCCTTTGCGTTTTGCCCTCTCTCAATTCCAGCAGGGCGATTGCAGGCGGTGCTGGAAACGACAACAGGACGACCTTAGCTCCATTAGCCAAATCATAGTTGTAGTTGTAGTTGCAGCTACTTGTGTGGATGGGGGTGTGTGTGTGTGTGTGTGCGAGGCCTCGGGTGATGAGACGATTGGCTTACGATTTGATTTGTTTGTTCAGCTGTTGCCGCTCCAGGACCCCCCTGGTCATTTGCCGTTTGTTAAATAATTAAATTAAAATAAACGAAAACGAAAACGAAACGAGTCGAAACCCGTCATCATAGTCGTTGTCTTTGTCATTGTCCTGCATGGAATTGAAGGAATCCTGTCGATATAAACTGTGGGATCTATGAGGAATTCCCCATTGTCGAGTGTTCACTGTCTTCACTATCATACAGTTTCAACTGTCTAAGGACTCTTAGGTAAGAACAGCCTGACGTAATTCCATCCTCTATGCCTACACCTTAAGATGCATAAGGCTACAGTGCTTCGATCTCTGATTCATCCAAAAATCATGCAACCATTGTATCTCTTCATGCCCTCACCCCCAGAGCCCTGACTTCCATCCATTGTTAGTCTTTGGTAGACAAGGCGATGGACACACAATAAACATGTTCGCATAGCTCAGTGGCATGTATCATCCAGTCCCCTTTCCGCTAAACCCTGTCCAGTATCCCCTGGCCGCTGTCCCTGATGGATTCCATTCAGCCACCGAAAACAGAAACAGCAACAGAAACATTGGCCAACGCGACATCCGTTTCCTTTTCCGCATTGCACTGCGATCCGGGATGGTCTGGACGGGGCCCAGAACTGCCCCGGTCCGGTCTCGACTCCATCTATGGGAATTCTTTGTACTTATATTGTGTGTGTGTGTGTGTGTGTGTGTTTTTTTCAGGTTTTTTTTTTGTTGTTTGGGTTCTGCCTTTTGAAGCCTTTTCACAGCACTGGACAAAAGGAATTGCTGACAATGTCTGCACAGGTTTACCTCCACGCAGGGCGCCTGGTTTGGGAGAGGCTCGGCGCTGGCGCTGGGTTGAAGTTTAACAAATTTCAATTAGCGACTACATCAGTGGTTGAAAATCCGCTGAAACCGGAGCTTGGAGCCTGACTTCAAGTCCTATGCATGACTTCATTCCGGGAATTTTGGTTAATTTGTATTTTTGAAAGTTCGATATTTTCAATGATGTGGAATCAAGGGTTCTTATAGGACAGTCTTATATGATTTTACTTATCTAAAATATTTACTAAATAGGACACTAACCTTCCTGTTTTTGTGGGAGAGCTTAAGCTTATTCGAAAAAGAACGAAAAGAATTGAGTTTTAATGCACTACTCTGAGACAGAGGTAGAAGGAGAGGTGGGCTTTCAACATGCCTCTCCAGCCCAGCGGGGGACCTCTGGCAGAAAGAGAGGAAAAACAAAAAACGTATTTACCTCAAATTAAACATTATTATGCCAAATGCGGGGAGTAGCATGGGGGACATGAGCAGAGGCTGGTCATTTGGGGGCAGCCGCAGGTGGCAAAAGCACACACAGGGAGCGGAGAGGAGAGGAGAGGAGAGGAGCCTGCCATGGGGCACGGGGGGATTTCGGTCGCGCGCTTAGGTTGACCGCAGTAAATCACGCCGTTAAATGGCGGCAACCGCTGGGCAGCCTCCCATCTCCCCCATGCTTCCGTGCCGGGCATATGTGAACGCTTTGAAGCACGTCCTAGCTCCCGGCTCCCGGATCCCGGCTGCCATCTCCCGGCTGCCGGCTCCTGCTGCTGGTCCTGGTCCTGCTCCAGACTCCCAGTCCTGTTTTCCAATCCTTGCTCCTGCTCTTGCATTTTGTCCCCGCATTTCCTGCTGGTCAGCGACGCGACGCAAATGTGTGCTTTGGGCGGGTCATTCGCAGCCATAATGACATCCCACCCGGCACTCCAATCTCCCTCCCAGCACAACCCACCCCCTGCACTACCCACTGCTGCTGCACCCCACCATTCCCCCCACATATCCGACACACACAGGAGTTTATTTTGTAATTAACGCCTGCCGCCGCCTGTTGCGCCTGTGCCCCTAGGATGGAGGTGGAGGTGGAGATGGACTAGCAGCAGGACCGCGTTGGGTCAACCTCAATGGGGGTCACACATGTGAGAGGGTACTGGGGCTACGGTCGATGGTGGATGGAGGTTGACTGCATGCCCGGACGCTTTGTTCCTTCCTTCGGCGTTCTTTTTCTGGTTAATGACGTTGACAGGAACACACTCCCACTCTCCATCCAGGAACAGCCCTCTGCACACCCCCTCTTAATCAACGCCCCTTTGCTGGTGCGACCATTCGGTCGAGTGCTGTCAACACCTTGTCCTGAGGACCCCCGCCCTTGAGGCATTAGCCTTGAGATGATAGGGGGAAGAGGTGTTAGTGCGATGGAATAAATGCAGTGAACAAATAGATAAATGATCGAAGAAGATGTGGAGGAAGACACGATTATTTACCCAATAATTAAGTACCACGATTTGTATTTTAAGATATACTACAACAAAATCCTAAAACTTTCGGTACCTCTATGTTTTCTAAAAACCCCTCGATGAGGGTCAGGTCATAAAATACCACGATGTTGCATGAGGGACCATGTTGCAAGGGTTTTCGTGACGCGCTATGGCGACAAAAAATACACTGTCTTTGGCGACGCGCAAAAGTTTGTCACAAGAAAGTAAAAACAAAATATATTGCTTGGGCATGATACAGAAAAGTGATTCTCGATTACCTCGCACAAACTAATGGTTCAAAGCGGAATGCTTTGTATGCAGAACATTTCCTTTGGTAGAAGATTATGCTACATCTCCTTTGCTATAGAAATATATGTCCTAAATATACCAAATTTGGTTCCTCTTTTATTCCCAGATTAGCGGAATTATTCTATATGTTTGCTCTCAATATGTTTCGAGCGATAAACTCTGTAATTCTGGTTCTGTACTATTCTCTCTGATATCTTTTCCCATCTTATTCCAATATGTTTCTATAATTTACCACTTTAGTGTGTGTAGTGTCCACTCACGACCTTTCCAATGTCTCAATAAGCCCAGTTCCTACACTCATATTTGAAGCGACTGTTCTATCCTGCTGCAGATGTTTTCGTTATTATCCCTGTTCGGCTTGATGTTAATCCCCCTGCTACTGCTTCTTCTACTGCTTCTGCTACTGCTTCTGCTACTGCTTCTGCTACTGCTTCTGCTACTGCTTCTGCTTCTGCTTCTGCTTCTGCTACTGCTTCTGCTACTGCTTCTGATACTGCTTCTGCTACTGCTTCTGCTACTGCTACTGCTTCTCCTACTGCTTCTCCTTCTGCTACTGCTTCTGCTACTGCTCCTAGTGCTTACATTCAAGGTAATTTGCAGCATATGACCTGAACATGAAATGAAAATGAATATATACCCACCTCGGAGCTGGAACAGTCACAGTCATACTCACCGGGGGGGCAAGTAGATTGAATGGAGCACTTTGAGAGTGAGGCGGAGGAGTCATACACTCACTGCCTGTCTGTGTGCCGCCAACAGGTGTAAATGTGAATTAATTAACCGCAAACACTATAAACAACACCTCAACTGTGAGTGTAAGTGTGTGCATGCTCTATTGCGTGTGTATGCTGTAGTGTGCGCGTGTGTGTGTGTAACGCACGGCTTACAAATTGGTTTGGCGTTTTACCAAATTGAAATGAAATTCATTAGGTAACCTCCAAGGACTGGGGAGGCTGAATTCGTGGTTGCCGGTAGACAAATTTCAAATTGCCACCAAACGGAAGGAGCATAAGAAGAGGCAGAAACAGGAGTAGCCTGCCGACCCAACAATGTGCCACGATGAGCAACAATATGTCCCCAAAAAGTTGACGGCGGAGCAGCAAAAGAAATCAAGTGGATATTAAGAGGCAGCCACATCGGGTGGGAGCCCTCTGGGGGGAGGGAAATGACTGCGGCTCGCCTTGATTTCAAGTCAATTCAAATCAAATCATTTGGAAGCAAATCATTTGATATGTTGCGGCAATTGACAAACGCTGGATAAGGGGAGACGGGCACGAGACATGCGAATGGGAGGACGCACACATTTACAATTGCTCAATTCGATTTCCGTTTGAGTGCGTCACCATCATCATCATCGTTCTCCTTGTCCTCGGTCTCGTCCTCGTCATCAGCAACAGCTTCAGATTCAGCACCATTTCCAGGTTCAGCTTCAGAATCGGCTTCAGCTGTAGATTGAGGCTCAGCCTCAGCATCCGTCCTTTTGGTCGTCGGTTCAATGGCAACTTGATCTCTTGTTGATGACGTCGGCGGCGGCGGCGGCGGCAAACTGTCGCAAAATGGCAAAATTGGCAAACGACGCCGCGTTCTGTCAGTGAGGGGGTGGCACAGGTGAGTGGCTTTAATGGGCTCGTTACTCCGCTGGATTACCCGCTGGCTCAAGGCTCAAGGCTCAGTACCAGTACCAGTGCCATCCCCAGACCCAGCTCTAGCTCTAGCTCCTTGCTTAGCCCCATCTTTATGCCTACTCCGATGCGCTGCCTAAATGGCCCTGCACTTGATTTGCTACTTATTGAAATCAAAACAGGCATTGGAATGGCTATACATTCGACTTTCATACCCTTGGTTAGTCCCTTTTCTCAGGGGTCAGAGTCGTTCTTATTGTTAGTCTTTACTAATAAAATATATCCTCTTTATGTCTACAATTATTTCAGATCTGTGCCGTGTTAGATATATCCTACGAGTATTCCATCATATCTTCCTTATGGTTTCTTTACTCTAAGTTTCTAGCAAGTTGTATATATAATTAGCACAGATTTTCAATTAATCATTTTTCAAACATTCTGAGGTAGCCTTAATCTCTGTTTCCTTGTCGTATCTTCCAGAGATTGAAAAATTTCAATTTAACATTCCTGAATAGCTTCCCGCTGAAGAGTATCCCGTATTTGTGGCAACATTTGGATAACATTTACGTTTGCATCTGTTTTATTGTCATGCCATTGTCCCATGCCCCATGCCCCAAGCCCTCTCTATGCCAGTGCTATTTTTATTATTGAATAACATTTGCCCGATTACTCGCACTTGAATCGATTTATTGTTATTGAGGTACGGGCTCCAGCTCCAGCTCCAGCTCCATATCTAGCTTCCTTCTTGCTCCTTTTTTCCTGGCCAACAAGGAATTTATTTTCTAGCCATAATTATAAGTGCTTCAAGTGGGACGTGGAGAAGCGCTTGAGTGGAATGGGATTGGGATTGGGATTGGGAGGGATATTCAGGTGGAATCGCGAAGGGCCTGTCGACTCTCATTCCGACTCAAATTGGGTTTGAGGTGGAGTTGCCATTGCCAATAGGATGATTCGACTTTCATTTATTATTTAATTATTTGTTCAATGGCAATTCCTGTGCGGATTCATATTCCCCATTCCATTTCCGCTCCTGGCTTTGGCCTTGTTTCTAGCTCTGGTCCTGGTCGTGGTCCTACTCGACTTCGACTTCTATTTCTAATTCAATTTCGCTTCCAGAAGTTGCGTTGCCGCTGCCAACTACAGGGGGCAATCACATTTTCGGCACATTTCCAGTTCATCATTAGCGCTGGACATTGACAGCAGACTCGACTGGATAGGAGAGGGCACTGGACTGGGCACTGGGAACTGGCTGCTGGGATGTGGCCTCATCATAGTTTCGCAATTATGAGCACCATCTATGCTCCAGCCCGGAAATCAATCAATCATAATTATCGTGAATTGCAATTATTGTTGCATAGTTTTCGCAACCCCGGTGCCTGACAGCACGTTGCAACAGATGAGTAGGTGAGTGGTAAGGCTAATGGATGGAACCATCACTAATAACAGCCGAGGGTTACCTCACGGTCACCCCATACGACAGGTTTTTCCTGCTTCGCTAATCTAGTATGTGCATGTAAGTGAATCAAGCGTACGTTAGAAAACCAAATACCATTCGGATCCAACAATCAATATTTCCTATTTCAAGGAGTTAAAGCCCTGGCCTAAGAGTCAAGCAGTATGTTCCCTCCAGCTCTCCAGCCCTCCAGCCCTCCAGCCCTCCTGAGGCATATCACCAATCAACTCGGACAACCGAGACAGTGCCGGCGACATCCACAGCGAGTGATACCGATAATACTTGGTATGCAAATTTGATTTGTTGTGCGGCCCCGTACGTGAGGGTCTCCTGCTGCTCCAATGGTCCAACCCCTGCGAGCCCTTCGGGGCGCCCGTAAGAAAAGGGCTAAGTGATGGCCAAGTATGGCCAAGCTCCGCGAAAAGGGAACAGAGCCGGGTGGCTTCTGCACTTTGTAACTGGTTGTGTAAACACTCCCAAAAAAAAGAAGCGAAGAAAAAAATAAATATAGGGGGAAAAGCAACCAAAGCCACGTCCACTCCTGTGACCGTAAAAAAAGAGAAACGAAACGAAACGACGAAAGGGTCAGGGTCTGTCAGTCAGTGGAGGCATTCGGGATTCAGGATTCAGCATTCAGCATCCAGAGCGCGTCACATGCCTCGGCATTGGGCTTGTCGTGGTAATTGCGTAGCATTTCCATAGATTAAGGGATTTACTCTGCCAAAGCGCTACTTGCCCCGTCACCGATATGGCCACCAGACGGGGTCCCCAAGACAAAGCCCGATGGAGAGCCGAGGCCGGAGCCGGAGCAGCAGCCAAAGCCTCAGCCCGAGCAAAAGATGAGCAAGTGAAACCAAAACCAAGGCCAAGACACCGTCCCATCCCTTTCTTCTTACAATTCTTAGGTTTTTTTCTTTTTTGAAAAAGGGCAGCCGTGGAGCAAAAAAAAATAATGTTTAAGTGTAGTAAAACGCTTGTGTTAAATACTTTTATTGAGATGGTAAGCCTTTTTATTAGCTCAGACCTAAATAAACAAGCGAGCGGGTCGACTTCAAATAAGGGAGTGGGACGGGTGAATGGGGGCGCGCACGACTTTTATCTGTCTAAAGGGACCTGCTGAATGGGGTTGAGGACCCTGTGGATGGGTTGTGGAGGGTTGGAGAGGGTTGGGACAGGTCGCAGCATCATTTAACATACTTTAAACATATTATTGCAGCCCTGAGAACCAAACGAAAACGAGAAAACAGGACAAATCCCATAAATTCGCTAAGAAAACAGAAAAAAAAACCAAAAAAAAAAAAAAAAAACACAAAAATATGCAAATAAAGACATAAAAAAGAGTACAATTTCCATTGAAAATTAAGCAATTTAAATTGTTGAGATTGACGAGATTTTCGCAGGAAATGGAAAATTAAAGGTAGCACTTCGGAGACACTGCAGCTAAATGGTGAGCATCTAGCGTTTAGGAAACGACTTTAAATATTGTTTCCAATTAAAATGTGCAAATAAATAAAAATAAATTAGCTATCAGCACCGTAAGGGAAGGCTTCAAGCCAAAACTGAATATCCTAGAATATTGTTCTATTATAAATACAAGTAATTATTGCACTTCGACAACATATTGATCGTTTGTATTGGCCAATATAATTATGTCGAAGATACATAGGTATATGTAGATAGATAGATGTATATACTTAACCTTTTAATGAAGTTAAGACCCGAGCAAGGTTGAGATCTTCTTTTGTAGAGTGCAGGGCATTCACATTAATATAAGTATGTTGCGATGTTTCCTGCTCTATTTTACAGAATCCACAGAAGTCTATCTCTAGTAGTTTCAATTTCTTCAGGTGACAGTCCTCTGTGGGATATTAATTGAGATATATTAGTTGAGAAGTCGCATAGTATAGGTATTCTGTACAATACACAGAGATTCAGGAACCGGTTCTATGGAACTGCATTCTATTAGAGCCCTATGCGGAACTGTTCCTCTATCCAAAGCGCCATAAACCAATCGAGGAAAGAGTTGTATTGAAATAGTTTCTTGAGGATATAAAATTAAACCAAGTGAAGTCGATATTTTTATATCGAATAAAACAGTGCTTCTTCTTCAACATAGTAACCTCAAAGTCTGTGATCTCTCTCCCACAAATTTAGTTTGCATCGATGCGTGATGCTGTGGATATTCGTCTGGAAACCGAAAACTCTACAAAATTTTTAATGAATTTCCAGTTGTTTCTTAAGACTCCGTTCAGGTGTTTTAAATACCCTTGTGTAGAATATGTGCAGCGAGCAAACGTTTTAAACGGAATCATTCCCGGCAGTATCTTATGTTCACAGCGAAGTCATGCCTCTCCTTCCTCCTGTGATACAATGCCGATTTCAGTTGATTAGGCGTCGCACATGCTGGGAGCCTCTAAGGCTGAGATTTACAGACACAACGCATACGCGTATACACTGTCTGTGTGTGTGCGAAAGAAAGTCATAAAGTGTTGTTTAATGGTATTTTTCTTCCATTACTTACCGTTATTATGCTAATGAGGTCGTTACGCGTATTTGTGTGTATATTTTATTTATGTATTTTGAATTGTGTGTGCGCGCGCTCCCTCCCTCCACTCTCTCTTTGACACACATGTTTAGCTGTACATGTGCATGCGTGTGCGTGTGCGTGTGTGTGTGTGTGTGTGTGTGCGTGTTTTCATATAGACATCATCAAGAAATCTGCATAATAGCAGCAACATCATCATCATCATACATTTATTTTGTCTTTTTCTCGCGCCATCTTTTTCCTGCGGATTCTCTGGCTAATTGAGACGTTTTCTTGTCATTTGTTAAATTTCTGTAGCACTCATTTCGGGGCATAATTCTTAAAGTATTTCTTGCTTTGTCGTCGCATTGTTCTAAACGACGCACTATGGAAAACGTTGCCACTTTTTGTGGCCAAAGTCCTTATATTTTGTGTAATTTTTAACGGCTTAAAGATTCTCATTTTGAAACGAAAATTAGTCTTTGAAATATGTTTGAAAATATTTAAAAATTTTTGAAAAGTGTTGCAAAATTTAGTACTTGTCCGAGGACTTTTGCTGGACAACATCGATCATCTTTGAAAAGAATCCAAAGCAACTCCAGAAGTTGTGGTGGAAATTTCTTTTCCAGCATTTCTATAAAATCGAGCCTCTATATAGCTGTCATTGGATGATTTAAGCTTCGGCCCCTGACACTGGGCCTTTCTTCATATTTTTTTTGTGGATTTTTTTCTCTCTTTATTTTTTTTGGTTCTTGTTAAAGTTTTTGGTTTTGTCTTTGTTTTGAACTGGTATGCGCGACAGCCAGCGGCAACGAAGAAGACGACTACGATAAAGATGAAAACGGGGACGGGGTCGCGGACGAGGACGAGGGCGAGGGCGAGGGCAGCGCGTTATGAAGACAACAACTTGCCACTTGGCGCACAGCAAAGCCAAATGCGAAATGCAAACAAGGGCGGCAGGGTGGGGCAGGAGCTGGCTTAGAGCCTGGGACAGTAACTGGGGGGCTGGGGGCAGTCGAAGGCGGCGACAACAACCGCACTGGCAGCGGCAGCGGCAGCGGCAGCAGCAGCAACAACAGCAACAAAACTTTCCTTCTGAATACGTAAAATGTTTTTGGTAAATGTGTCCCAAATGTCGAGCGGGTACCGCAAACGATTTGCACGCAGCGTCGCATGGCCAACGGGTGGGATGGAGCATTAAGGGGTGGGGCGGGGATCGGAGCGGAGCGGAGCGGAGGAACGCCACCAGAGAGGTAGCGGGGGCACAGGCACAGCGCGACATTTCATTCGATTCCGTGGCTAAATAACTTGGTTTTCCAAAACAACCTTGGCTGTGGGACTGTGGAACAGTGGGACTGTGGACTGTGGACTGTGGTGGGTCTGCGTATCTCTGTGGTCTATGCTGGTCGATATTCCTGCAGTTGTTGTCTCTTTCGCAGCTGTTTGGATTGTTGCGCGCAACCCCAGCCCCCGTAGCCACCCACCACCCTCTCGGAAGGCCAGGGCACTTCTTAAGCGCTTTCTTGTCCTGCGGTGGTCGTTTGTTTGTCGTGCACATAAATCCTGGCGCGAGTCGTGTCCCAAAGGCACTGCCACTGGCAGCGGCCCCAGCGGTGACAGTTGTTGTGTACGCGGCATATCTCCCGCACCACCCACTACACCGCGGTGCAGTCAACGCCCAACGCCCTGCTCCTGTCCCTGCCCCCGTCCCATCCCGTCCGGCGCTGGTGGTCCCGCTAACCGCATACTTAATTATGAAGCCCCAGCCGCAACGCACTCAAACCACCTGGACGGAAGACGGAGGCCAAGGGAGAACACAGCTGTGGCTGACTTTAAAGTCACTTTCAATATCACGGAACTCCAATTGGTAAGGCTGGGGTGCTGTTCCGGACTGGCCCGCGGACTATCAAATCGCAACTAATCGGTACAGAGTAGCAGCAGCGCAAAGATAAGCTTCAACATAAAACAGGAAGTTGTCTTAAAGGGATTGTACACATCAGGCCTTGTGATGATGAAGGCTAGGTTCTTCCTGGAAGAAGGATTTCCTCCATAAACACATGATTCACATCGTTGGGGCTTTTTTTCTTTCACACTTTTTCTCCAGCTCATTAGCCCGATGCCTTCTTTAGCTCCTCTTTTCCGACTTTACCTCCTTCTCAGTGATCTTCGGCAGCTTTTTCCTTTCCAGGTTTCTTCCTCATATTCAAAATCTGTATCCATTTTCTTCCGCAACTCCTTCACCAGCCTCGACTCAAGTTCATTCGCCAGCTTTCCAACAATTTCTGCAGCTCATCCTGCTCTTCCTGTTCCCATTTGAGCCTGTTGCTTGGCGGGAAAGTTGGAGGCAAGATAGGCAAGGAAATCCACTTCACAGAAGTACAGACGTAGGCAAGGGAAGGAGTCTAAGGGATGCAGCAGGAGCAGGAGCAGCAGCTTGGATTTCGTTCGATTTGGTTGTCCTTTTTTGGGGTCTGCTGCTACTGGCGTCAGCTGGAGACTGGAGATTTCTTAATCTGACGTTCTAATGAATGTCATAAATTTATTGCCTAAGTGCTCGCCCTCCAGTCAAGTTTTTTCGCCAGGATTGGATTGGCTTCGTTTTCCTGGCATTTCCGATTCGATTGCAATGCCCGTGATTTGCCCCATTGTCCCTGTTTGCCTCGCTCTCTCTCTATCTATCTCTCTCTCTCTCTCTCACTATATAAATATATATATATGTATATATGTCTATGTGTATATATATAAATAGAGGAAATTCTTTATATGGTGTCTCCAGAGAGTACGCACAGGACACGACCCACGTTCAAGTCTGAAGTGGTCAAGTAAAAAGTTGAGTTTTGGCACTTGTCCCGGGACTGTAGACCGAGAAACGCGGACCCCGTTTTGTTTTGTTTTCGCCTCTGACATCATCATTTTAATCATCGACTGATGCTGGAATAACAGTCTACTCCACCGCCTACCCCCGGCCGGCTGTCAATTTGTTCGATAAGCCAACGCAGAAATATCGAAACGAGATGGCAGAGGAAAAAGTGGACAGTCCGGCACAGACAAGCGACATGAACATGCACGCTACAAGATAATCACATTAAAAAGAGCGTCCTGCGTCTGTCCCAGCCCCAGCCCCAGTCTCCAGTCTCCAGACCCCGGATCCGACTTCAACCCGCACCCGTACCCGCACCCAAATCAAGTCCAAGTCCTAGTCAATGTCCATGTCCAGTGTCCAGCCTGAGAACCGTTGACAGATAAGGGCGCTTGTCCTTGTCTCCATGCATCATCTATATCCACTCACCCACATCCACATCCACATCGACACACACACACACTCACAGTCATACCGACACGGGGTGAACTTTTCTTTGTGTCCCTTCGAGTGTCCGTTATCTGGACAGCAAAATATTGGCAAATTGCTGTGCTAAAAATCCCCAGATAGGGGATGGCCGAACAGAACGATGGGTGCAAGACCTACTCCATCAAAATGTTCCCTAATCGAACCGAGATACGACTCCCTATATGCATGGCCCCTTTCTCTTCCACATCCATATATGTACATATGTATATATGTATGTAGCCTCTCCTTCTGCTCGGAGAGGCGTCTCCGTCCTCTCCGACCTCCGGCCTCCGTCTCTCATTACTTATTTTCCTTAAGTCCCCCTGTCTTACAATTCCTGATCAGGAGTCCCCTGGCTCATTATTTCATTTAGGGTTTTTATTGTTTTTCGCATGCCATTAGTCAGTTTTGATTTACATGAACAGGGCAGGGGATTGGGATTCGGAATGGGGGGTACGGAACCAGATCGGAGGCACAAAACAATAAAAATAATAAAAACAACTGTCGCTCAACTTAATAAGAAACACAAAACAAAACGAAAAAAAAAGCTCAGAAAAGTGAAAAATGGAAATGGAAATGGAAAACGGAAAATGGGAAGAAATTCAGGCAAATTGTTCATTTCATTTGACGTTGGTTCTATGTGCCCCATGTCTCGCTGCTGCAAAGGTACTGGGGGGAGTACGAAGTACGGAATCATTCGAAATAACTGTAAAAACAATGAAATTAGGCCGAGCCAGGGGACTCCGCAGAGCAGTGGTAAAGAAGAAGTACCGAGAAATCTAATTATTCATCCCCTTGTTGGACCTCGAGTCTTGAGTCTGGCATTTCATTTCGTTGTTGATTTTTTTGTGGATTTTTGTATGGGTGGGGGAGTAATTCGGGACTCGGGAGAAGAGAGTGTGAGCCAGCTAACTTGTTTACTTTTCAATTTCCTTGGAAAGCACCAAAAACAAAAAACAAAAAATTAAAATTAGGAAAACTAAAGCAAAAGTAAAGGAATACCAAGAGTCGCAGAACCGTTTACGGGGACCCACTGACATCTGCTCGTGGCCGGTCCGTCTGCCACTGAGCAGGTCTCTCCGAAAGCGCCCCGTTAAGTAGAACAGTTTTGGGGCCAACCGATTCGGACTCCCCCCGAACAGACAGAGGAGCAGGCAGAGAGCCACCCCCAGCCGGGAACTAAGGCCGCAGACGGGCACAGTGGGAAGTGGCAAGGCGCATGCGTGGGACTCCGGCTGCGAGCCGAAGGACTTCCCACTTTTGAGCAAGGTTGGCGACGCCTCCGTGGTTTTCCATTGGGAGGCGGCCCCGAGACGGCGGAGCACCAACGCTTGCGCCTATGAGCGGTTCAGGGCACGCCACGCCTGCTGCTGCCCTCCACTCCACTGGGGGTTTCTCCCTGTACATAATGCACAGTCCGCACAATACAGCCACATAGAGGTCCTTCCACAGCTTCGAGCTACGGGTATGTTTATGTATGTGTCCCATCCCCCGTTTAGCGTCATACCATCCTCCGATTACATAAAATACCTTTTTTTGCAATCCATCAAAGCGCACCCAACGCCTCTCTCTTCCCCCTGCCCCCTGGCATGTACTCCATTGAACTGCAGTACCAGTTCCTCCTCTCCGGGACCTGGCTCCACCTGCATTCGCCTGCAGCTGGACCTCGTCATCGTCATCGTCTGCTTTTGCCTCATTGATATTTGTGTTTGTTTCCATCCCAATTAATTAATAGCCCCAGCTTCGGGGTCCCTGTGTCCCCGACACAGGCAAATCAACGGGCCATTCATCTGGCCTGAAACCAACTTAGCCGGAAACCCAAACACAAAGCCAACCCCAACCCTAATTCCAACCCACAGCCAAGCCGAAGCCGAAGCCCAATAAACCGATCTGATCTTAAAGCCCTTTAAAGCGCTTCCAGTTCGCAATTTTCAATTATGGCCTCAAAACTTTACCACGGCGAAAGTTCTTTTAGGATGAAAACTTTGACTTTTCTTTAATTTCTTCCAGTCTCTCTCTCTCTGTCTCCCTCTAGCTCTCCGCTTGCTCTTCCCGTCTCTGTCTCTGTCTCTGTCTGAGTTTGTATTTTGGTTAGGAGTCTCGAACTTAAAGTTCTTTAACTTTCTTCTGGCCCGAAAGTTCGGGGCTCAGTTCATTGTCGCGCCTTGCCCAGGTGCAATGGCCCAAAACTCTACCAAATATTACACCGCTCAGTGTTTAGGCAGGCGTGACTAAATAAGGGGTGGGGGGAATCGAGGGGATAGGGACCCATAAATTCAATCTAATATCGAATTAATCGATTATACTCGTATGTAACTCTGTCGGCAATGCGTTTCCGTTTCCGCAACAGGAAGCCCAAGCACGCACACCCCAGAGAAACAGAAACAGAAATAGAATCAGAAGCAGAAGCAGAAGCAGCCCCATGGACTCCAACTCCAACTGAAGCGCGAAAGGGTTCAAGATTTATTAATAACCTGCCAAGAGGGGGTCCCTGCCCCGACCAGGATCAACAACAGCTACAGCCGTTGTCCTCGTCCTCGTCCTCAGAGTCAGAGTCAGAGTCAGAGTCATTTCGTGCTGAGTTGGCGCTTCTGGTAACGAGCGGAACCAAAACGGGGTTGAGAGTCCAAGCCCATCCCATAGTTCCCATTTGAACACCAGGGCCATGGGGATCAGTGGAGTTTTTATAACGTGACAACACGCAAGGCCAGGACACATACGGGACATGAACAGGAACAGGAACAGGACATGTCGCCGAACGATTGCCGAAAACGCTTTTGCCGCCGCTTCGATGCCTTCGAATTGATTAGGACAAGGTAGTGCTGACATTAAACCCTTTTCCCTGCCAAAGGGGCCCACACTACCATTCCAGGATCCGACACAGAAATCAATGTATTTCATTAATGGCTCAAATGTGTGCCGGCTCTAATAGGCTTTATTGCCATTGTTGTTATTAATATTGGCATGCAACATGGACGATCAGGACATGCCGGGCCAGGACGAATACCAGCCCAGCCACCCAGACCTAAGCTGGAGCTGTGCTCTTCCGTCGTTTGAACAGTCCATCAACAAATTTTGCCTGCCCTCATCGTTCAGCATTTCGACGCGTTTAAAAATCCAATTAAATCTGACTGAATCGCATAAGAGGCAGAAAGGAGAAAGCCAACAGAAAATCTTAATGAAATAATTACAAAAGGAATGAAAACTGGGGGGCGAAAATAAAGTAGCCGTAAGAGAACTTAAACGAATTGGGCATGGAACTGGAATTATGCACTAGCAAGGAAAATTTCAATCAGCTTTATGGTTGGTTTTGTCAAAAGTTTTCTGGATGACCTAACGATTCTACTGGAACATCAGACTTGCTTAATTTACGGGAATTTCATCGGCAATCAAAGACTTATTTCGCAAGGTAAGAGTTATTTAGAAATATACTATCTAACCCGGCAAACCATTTGTCGCCTATAACTATAACTATAACCGAACGATGTCATTTGGAAGCATAAATTGATTGTGCGAATGAACTTCAGAAACAGGTGTGAATCTGATGAGCAAGCAGTTTAAGCGCTCTGATGGTGTCTCAATTTCTGGTAGCTGCACTTTTCCAACTTTATGGTGACTTTATGGACAACCATAGCACCAATCAGCACTTTCGGATGAGCGGAATATTTAATATTTGACTCGTACGCGAGTGCAAGACAACGAATCGATGTACTTGATGGAGTTGTCGTCCGCGTTCTTTTTGAATGTAAGTTACGAACGAGCGAGCTTGTCTTTGTTAAAATGGTTGTAGTTCCTCTCACATCCCACAAGATGCACTGTGATGGAGATACACGCAATTGCGACATGCTCACACACCTCCAGTTTTCAGAGAGTACAAGAGCTAGAGGGAATAGATTATATATTCAGATTTTTGTGATATCGCACTGAAACCAGTGGGTCTCAAAATTTTGCCACGCCCTTTACTGCCCCCTCAAATGAAGAAAATGTGCACCATCCACCATCTTCAAGATACCTTGTAACGCATCTAATAGATTGTAACAATACATTGTAATCGGATCATTATTGTACCGAGAGACAATCAAAAATATCCCGCGTTTGTCTTCCCTGGCAAGTGGTCGGAGGTTGGTTGAAAGAGAAAGCGAGATGCTGGATGGAATCAGCTAAAATTCTTGTCATCAGGTGAAAAAAGAATAGACGGGGTGCCGGAATATAGATCAGATAATACTTATTCTTATCCCTCTAAGATGTCTATCCAGAATCTCGTTTTATACACATCCCATCTTTTTCCTATCCATCTCATCAGATCTCAACAAAACACTAGTTTCGGCCATTCTACCTCTCCAACCCTCTGAGTTCAACTATGGCGACTACAAATTGGTGGCCATGTCCGGTCATGGATTGATGAACCCGGCCTAAGACCTGGTTAAAGACCAGGACTCGGGAGAGGGTTGCGCACTTTACACACTCGTAAATAACCAGAACAATGCGAGTGGCGATCGAGTGATGGACGGATAAGGGACAGCCAAAGAACGGATGTAAGAGAAATTGAAATGCAAATTTTATTTTCTATTTTTATTTCCTTTTTCCATATATGTCTATACATTTTTTTTTTTTCAGTTGTTGCAAAACCAAACAAAATAACTCAATGCGTGACAATTTGGCAATTCCACAATGTACACATGAGTACGAGTCTGTGTGTGAGTGTTTTCTTTCTATTATTTGGATATATTTTATTCAATTTTTTTATGGCCGGCCGACATTACGCCCGGAAATATTAACGCATGTGCGACGTCGCCGAACATCGGAGAAAGGAGTGGAGGGGAGTGGGTGTGGCCGCATTTGAATGTTTGAATACAAATTCGGTTTGCCATTTTGACTCGCATGAATGACCAGCAAGTGGACGTGGATGGACTGAGACGGACGCCAAGGCGGAATCAGGACAAAAACTGCGGTGACGGGAGGGTGGAGTACCGACTGTGTGGCAGACAACTGAAAGGAAATTCCATTTCCAATTCCCTCTCATTTTTTATCCACAAATAAATATATGATATTTTTTTGTATATTTCATAAAGCCTTGCAGGGTCTTTTGATTTTATGCGATGTTTGCAACGTAAGGCACAAGAAAAAAGCGTTTCGAGCCCCATGGAGAATATATTCTTGATCTGAACTTTAGTAAAAGTAAAGAACCATTTTCTGCAGAATGTGAATAGGATCGGGCGACAAAAGCGGCCATAGGAAAGATCGATCTACAAGGGTATCAAAGTTTCGGACAACAAAAATTGATTTATTCCTTTAAAAAAAATATTTTTTTTTGCTGGTTCTTTATGCTCGTATGAATATAAAATTGTACTGGGCAAAGTCCTTGCGGCCTTACGCTCCTTGGCCCCGCAGTACTAGACAAAAGGGCGAAACCATTCCAGAGGGGTGTACAGTGTGGAGTGGGATTAGGGATTCTCTTGTTGAAACTCATGGGTGGAGTTGGGGCTAGCTTAAAATCAATCGCTTCGTTTTAGCCAACGCATTTATTTTCATTTCGCTGAGATTCGGACCAGAAGCAGGGTCACACAAGGGAGAGTGTTTGCGGGGAGGGGGTGCGGCCGCAGTGCTTCAGGGGGTGTGGGATAACATTCAGGAGAGAGGAGAAGAGAGGAGAGGAGAGGAGAAGAGTGTGGTGCGGTTATGGCACTTTCTTGCGCTACTTGATTTCAATATATGTGTACTCCAGATTCCGTAGTCAGATTGTCCGAACGACCGAACCCTCGGGCTGCTGCCATCCCCCTTTTCTCCAACTCTATTTGGGCTGTTCTTGCTACCTTTTCATATTTGGCAAATTTGAGCATATTTTATCACCATTAACGAATGCCGTGACCCGCAGGCATGCCGCCCCCGCCCCCGCACCCGCACCCGCACCCTCACCCGAAATCTCTGCAAGCCCTCACACGAGTCGTCCCAATATTGGCACCCGCATATGTAGATGGGCGAATGGGTATTTGGGGTCCTTTTGTTTTGCATGGCAACCCTTTTGCCAGCCCCAAAAACACACACATCCATCCATCCTCGCCCACATCCCCAATCCGCATCCAATCAAGCAACCAACTCCGACTCCGATGGCTCTGCTCCAGATGAAGTTTCTGCCACTTAGGCAAATAAATAATATCAGAAAGCAGCCCAACACACAAAAAAATTTTTTAAACAAACTGAAAAATGTATTAATTTGTTGAAATTTTCTCCGCTGTGATAGTAGCAGATTCCTGCATGTCCTGGAGAAAACTAATAAATGTTAAGTTTTATATCGGTAAAAAACTGAATAGGGCTTCTAAAGAAGTACATCCTTGACGGCTATGTATTTCAAGAGGTCGTTCCTGGAGGAGCAACTGTTAGGTAAAGCACAGAAAAAAAGTCAAGGGGTCATAGCCTCAGAGAAATTACCAAAGCCTCAAGCTAATCACCATATGAAATCCCAAAAAAGCATGTTTACGGGTACATTATTAGGGCAATATTACTATCTCAAGGGATCATAAGTTCAGAATTATTTCTATATGATCGACACAAAATGTGCAAAATATAAAACATTGCAATTTTTGTACCGTATCTAAGGAGAACCTCTCAAGGAAGAAATACAAATCCATTTGAAAGCCTCCATGCACTCTATGAAATTATAAGAACCTTAGAGATCGACGGAAAGCATTGCCGGAAAACACAGATGGCAAAACTCTATATTAGAGCCTTTCCAAAAATATTCCCCACAATAATACAAGAAGACCTCCAGCACAACCACCCTGCCTTGTAAATCTCTCTCTGTAGAGGGGACTCACTGATTGACATTTGGCCCTTTCCGTGCATGTGCAACGACCTTTGATTGATTGAATGGACTGAAGGATTGAATTCTTACACCGTCGCTGTTCACGGACTGTCGGACTGTCGACTGTCTCGCTGCTCGGGTGGGCTTTACCTGGGATAGACCCATTCCACACCACGGATACCACCACCCATATCAGCCCTACCCCTCGGAAAGTAATAAACACAGATTGGCTCCCAAGGAATGGAGAGTAGAACAGCTGCTGGGGGCCTGAATCTAAGGAGTGCTTTGGCTGGATGGGATATTCTCCTGGCAATGAAAGAAAAGAAATGTTATTTCATAATGCAAATTGAGTCTGTCCCCCTTGTTTCCAGTCGCCCTGCCAATCCCTGTTGCTTCACTTTTTTCCATTTTTATATTTTATAGTGGGGGGTGGTACGAGTATTAATGTCGAATGTCAAGCGAATGAAGTGACGTCCAATTGTATGTTCCGTGCTCTCGGCCAGAACGAGTCGGATATGGAAATGGGGCAGAAATAAGAAAAATGCGGTATTTAATGTGAATTACACCACTGTGACCACAAGGCGATTGCAGTGCCAGGAAGGACCTCAACCAGAACCAGAACCAGAACCAGAGCCACGACTATAGCTAGGACGCGGCCGCAGACCAAGGCATAGTCTCTCGATCATCGTCATCGCCTGGCAAATGTAAATTTTCAATTTAAATGCAAATATCAATTTGTCAATGCGGACGTCACTTGGGCGCTGCGGGGCTTCCAAGCACACAAACTCACACACACACACACACACACAGAGAGTCGAGAAATCCTTGCATTTTAACTAGTCAGCCGTGGCAGTGGTCCGTCAGTCAGGTTTGGTCCTGGCCCTAGCCCTGCCAGTGGTTCTGGTCCTGGTCCCAGCTCCAGTTTGAAACGTTCAATTCCCACGTGGCCGTGACAGCCAGTCGTGGCATTTAGCCATCATCATAACGCCCGGCTCAAGAAAACCTCTCTCTTGCTCTCATCCCTTCCCCCTCGTTGATATCCTTGAGAACAAACGACGCTGATTTGCTTGTGGCCAGGGTTGCAGGGCTTGGGCTGGCTTTGCCCGGACCCTGGCCCGGCCGCTGTTTTGTGCCTAATTAGGAATTCACATCATTTTTTATTTGGGTTAAAATATTCAAAAGTGCCACAGACCCTGAGCCGCAGACGGGACATCTTCAAGGCGAGGTTTATGACCAGGCAATGGAGCTAAATCTGGGTGTGGTCAGGCCCACTCCCATAGAAAGGAGTCCCAATGCCACTGCCCATGCAACTGTACTCAGCTGAACTGGGCTCCAGAGTAGCCGGCCAAAGTATATAAACATATATTGGATGGGATCATCATCAGCTCGAATGACAAGTACCTGGGACACACTATTGAAGTATGTATGTAGTTTGGATAACATTCTTGAGCGCTCACTAGGGCGCTCCCCTCTCCATTGGCTTGTTAAGGGACGTTCCTACAATTTTACTGCATTTTATACCAATACGAAATTCACTCCCATATAAAATCTCTCAAGATCTCACATGCAACTAATGCCTTATAGTCCCGTGCTACCCATTTCCTTTTCTGGGTAGATGCGCTGATGGGTTCATAAGAATAGGTGGAAAATTAAACATATTAAAAGTTTTTACACCTTTGATGATGATTTTTTGCCCGCAGTTAAAACCCTTTCGTGCTCGTCCTTTCTCCATTTGTTCCACTTCCTTCGACTAACCAGAGAGCCCGAAGAGGAGCGGCCAGGACAAAGCAGGGCACTTAACAAACTGTCGCGGTCGCGGTCTGGGGCGAAAACTCAACTTGAATTGGAGCTGAGACTGAGACTGAAACTGAGGCTGAGGCTGAGGCTAAGGCTGATACCGAGTCCGGGCCTGTTCCAAGTAATAAAAATGCAATTACACAGACCCAGCCCGGGTCTCCTGCTGGTGTTCGTCCTGGCCCTGGCGCTGGCCCTGGCCCTGGCTCTGGCCCTGGCCCTGGCCGCTGCCCCAATTTGATTCACTTCATCAGCAAGTAAACCGACGCATTAAAAAATATATATTCCCGTTCAGCTCGCTGCATGCAAAATGAGCCGGAGTAATAAAAAGCAAAATAACCCCAAATGAAAATAAAAAGAAAAACACACAAAAAAGACACAAGAATGAAAGGCTTTCTCCGGGATGCGAATCTTTGAATACCCTTGAAAATGCATCATTCCCAATAATGGTCATGGGACTATGATCAAATGTGGCTGAGTTCTGAGGAAACAAAACAAGTTAAAGCTGGTTTCTTATGACGACGTATTGCAGGTAGCGAAGCCGTCCCAGAAATGCGTTCAAATGCCTTTCCTTAATATGATCATACCCTCTGAAAAGCGTATAAAAAGGTGCAACCGGATGGGTGGGGGAAGAGATTCAGGGATGTGGCAGCTGCCAGTTGAAGCTGCCAAAAGGAAGCGTTAATGAAATGCGCTGAAAGGGTTAAAGCCGACCTCAAAGCCAACAACTTGAGCTGCCACAGTGGGTGGCAACTGCTGCCACCGGTCGAGCTGCAGGTCCAGCTCCAGCTCCAACTCCAGCTCCGGCCCTCCTCCTTCTGCGGACATGGTTGGTCTGGATGGGTGACCAGTCCTCTTGTGGACATGTGACACGCTCGCTTAGCTCTGCCAGTGTTGTCAACAGGTTGAAGAGCCGGGGACACGAAGAGCAGGAGCACAACCAACAGGAGGACCCTCGTCCGCAGTTCCAGTCTGAGCCCGAGTCCGGTCCCATCATCATCATTAACATTTCAAACGCAAAACGAACAAAAACCAAATTTTTGAATCTGTTTTGTCAGTTTCAGTTAAGAGAAAGAATGGAATGGAAAGTGGAATGGTTAAGGGAACAGAGCTCAGAGAAGAGGGTACGGACAGCAGACTATATCGCGTGTCAATTGTTGCCGAAAAGCAAAAGTCGTCAGTCAAAGTGAAACCGAAAAAAAATGGAAGCCAAAACGAAACAAAGAACATGGAAAAAATGTGCCCAAAAAATAATACTTACCATCTAAAACCCGAATGGAGAATGCTCTACGAGTATGTGTTCGATATGATTAAACATCTTCTTTTAGCTCATGGAATATAAAGTAATAGTAAAAGGATCAAATCGTTTCGCTTCTGATGAACACTTTTTTCAGAATTCTTTGAGTGAGATCTCGGTATTGATCTGAGAGAACTGATCGCTTGGCAGCTATTCAGTGGGTCTCGGAACCGTGTTGTGTCTTAGATGTCGTTTTGAAGCAGGTTTCAAGGGAAACGATCCCCGTTTAAGAACTTGCAAACTTCTCCCTATCTCAGCAGGGGCTCTTACCTCCCTCTTGACTGAGGGGCTGTAGGAAGAATCAAACCTCTTGACAGGTCCCACATGCCCCCATTAAGAGGATATCCCTTCCACCAGAGGCTGAATGAAATGAAAATAATTACTCAAATGTTATGCTACAGCTTTCACTTTTCACATTTCACAATTTTCCACGATTTTCATGCATTGCGTGGCCGAGGCCAATTGCGTGAGCGTATGGAAGGCAGGGAGGCCTGGCCAGGACAGGTTGTGTTTTTCTTTTCTTTCTTTTCGTTACTTTTTTTTTTGGGAAATCGGTTTTTTATTTGTGCCGTGGCTTGACTTCCGTTTGACATTGTTTGATTGTCGTTTAATTGAATTTAATTAGCGTGAGGCTCAGCAAGGACGCTTCTCGGCTCCCTTTCTCTGGCTGGGAGGTCTCCTGATGGTTTTGGGTGGCTTGGACGGCTTGGGTGGTTTTGTGGGTGCATGCTGCTTTTCGTTTATTAATGACAGTTTAACTTTTATGAGTATGTTGTGGCTGACAGTGCTTTTCTTTGATACTGAAATTAGTATTCATTCTCTCGTTTCGAGTGCGTGGGCGCGTGGGAACTGTCTGTGGTTGTGCAACACACCCACCCTTGCACTCACCAGCCACTCCTGGGGCCCACCGCCTGCCGCCCACTACACAACAATCACAGAGAGTGAGAGAGAGGTAGACAGAAGGAGTCCAGCTTATCGCTTTTCAATCACCTAAAATCGCTTAAGTGCGTATTGTATTTGTGTTTGCCACGCAATCTTCTTGTTAGTCCACCAACAGCCCCCTCCATCTACGGCACTACTCCCTCCACGGCCATCAGCAGGCCTACTAGCACTTAGCACCTTGGTGACTTAACCGCTCTGGCGAACGCACTAAATGAAGCCTGGCACGCACCGTCGCCATCAGCCCGAGCAACAGCCAACAACATCAGTATCCGCCCCCGTCGGAGGTGTGTTTAAGTTTTAATTGCCGGCAATTAAAAGTACATAGATACAATTACCTACGCACACACACACCGACAAACAGACTCATGCATGAATGATGGCAGATATGCATAAATGTACACTCAAAGAAAACATGAAGCCGAGCATTACTCTTTACGGATAATCATGTTATTCGCGTAAACCACATTGTAGGGTTGTGGAAATAAAGGAGCGCCAAAACACAGCGGAATTCAATGAAAGATATACTATGTATATGGATACGCAGAGGGTAGGGGCTGTACCTCATCCATATAGGCAATAAATACTATTCAGTTACATGGGAGTACCAAAAATAAAAATCTCATATGAATTTCTCTTAGTGGCCATGCACTCACCACAGAGATAGAAAGCAGTAGAGAGAACTCAGTAAATCAAGGCGCTTTGTATCGTATCGAGAAGCAATTGAGAGCACTCGATGGAAGAACTCCTCCAGCATAGTTCGAGACAATTAACAGAAGCGATTATTATGTTGATGATGCGGGCGGGGCACAGAGGTAACTCCTACACCCATCTACATCTACCCTTCTGAACTCATTAATCGCCTAGGTGTTGCCGGCAGTTTCTAAAATGCAATTAGCTGCGTCTGTCCTCTTAGAGCACCTTTAAGAAAGCGGTCCCTGCCTGATCTGCGAATAATTAAACTGTGTTGCCTCGTACCGCATAGCCTCCCAACCATACCAAAGAGCCTTGAACTGAATGCGGAATGTGGCAACTTGAATCGAAATCTGAAAACTGAGCAGAGTTGAGCTAAAGTTGAGAGACGAGAGTTCCCAGACACAGATGCAGACACAATTCCAACTCCGAGACCCAGTCCCAGTACCAGTTCCAGCCCAGTCCCAGTCCCAGTCCCAGTCTCTGGTACTGCTTCTGCTTCTGCTTTTGGCCACGCTTGGCATATTAAAAATATGTATAAAGAACAAACTTTTGGCCGACGCTGCTGCTGCCGTTGCTGCTGCCGCCGACGACGACGTACTTTCACACTTTGCCTGATTAAAACGCCGCCAAGAACCAAGAAGAACAAGGAAAGCCGGCTGGGGTAGTGGGCTTGGCCAAAGTTTTTGGCAGTGGCAAAAGGCTTTAACTACATTGCAAAAAGCCAGCTCGACACTCGGTTGTCGTGGCCTTGAAAAAGTCCCGCAGGACGAATGGCAGGCCTATGGAATCTCAGTGTTTGTGTATAGAGAACTTTTCTCTGCTTTTCATTTCCATAAAAATGCGTTTGCTAATTTCATAATTCAGCTGTCTGGCAAGGCAGAGAGGAAACGTCTGGCAAGAAGATGGAGAGAGAGAGAGATTGGGAGAGAGGAGAGGGCTGTCAGGACGACAAACTAATTGCAAAGAAAATATACAGCGGACACAAAAATCCTTTGGACTTGGATGCGAATTCAGCTGCGGATTCGGATTCAGATTCAGATTCAGATTCATAGTATTCGGATTCGCATGCAAAGAGGAGACTCATTAGCTTTGCTTCAGTTAATACAAAATCAAGTTGCCACCTCAACAGCAGCACCACCACCGCTGGCACCACCCCCTCTGACTGTTTGCCTGTCTGCTGCTGGTGCTGCTGCTGCTGGTGCTGCTGCCGCTGCCGCGTGAGCGTTAATCATCATCCTATACGCGTAATTACAGAGTCGGAGAGAAGTTTGGGAAGAGAAAGTGAGGGAGAGTCGGGCATCAGCGGAATATTAAAAAGAATGAAAGTCTCGACGCAGGGGGCCGAAGCACTAGATACCCTTGCACTTTCATCGGCACTTTCGAAGGCAGTTTGCCCCGATATCGCAGATGTTTAAGAATACCCACTGAGAGGGTATTTGCAAAATTCACTTTTTGGGCAGAGCCAAGTTGGTTCTTAAACCAAGGAGTTGAAAGGAGCCCAGGACCAGATCAGAGTGAGGGTGAAGCGGAGGCTGTGGCTCGGCGGCTGTGGTGCTGAGCCTGAGAGCAGGAGAACCGCATTCAGTTGCGGTTGCAGCATCTTTTGCGGCTCTATTATTATGGCCACAAGCCGCAAATATTATTAACCTCGAATCAGCCATATTCAGACGCGCTGCTGAGTACGCACATCTCCCACCACAGACAGACACACACACACACTTAATTAACTCTAAATGAATTCAATGAGTAAAATGTGCAATTTTTGTAGCATACTTTTTTGGATGAACAACAATATTATTTTTATGGTAATGAAGGGACAAATTTCCAGTAAAAGCTCTATAGAAATTTGGGTTTCATGACAATTTAGAGATTAATTATTTGCCAGGAGTTTTGTAAGATTCTATTAGGACCCGTACTATTTTAAGGAAACATCAACGCCTAAAAGAAGACCACGTCAAAGCACACACAAAAATAATGCCAAGGAGCTTACAATATTCGAATCATGTGGTATCGCTTTTATCCCCATCCCTTTATCGAATATAGGAGCATAGGAGAATATATTTTTTGTATTGAATGGTCGCAAGGAAGTTAACCTGCTATGGCCAGATACATCAATGTTGTTTTAGAAGCTTTAAAAAGTGCTACGAAGTGCAAATGTGTATATATGAAGCTCGTTATCCGTAAAAGGAATCTGTCCGGCAGTGTTCATAATGTTTTGTAGTTTTCGCTTGAAATTAAACCAATGGAGACAAATAAAACTTGATCCGGCAACCCCCATCCATAATATCGCCCCTGGAGTAAGTAACCCCTTCAAGTGTCTCTGGCAAGTGGCAAAATCGAGTACTCCGAGAAAGGCTGGAATGGAATGGTATGGAATCCAAGAAAGAATGTCAACGCAGAAGTGTTGAGTGTCAAAGACGGGATGCCAGGCCGAATTGCTGGCAATCAAATCCGAAATCCGCACAAAGCTTTAGCTACGGCGGGGTTGGGGTGGGGGTGGGGCTGGGGCTGGGGTTAGGGTATGGGGTGGGACAGCTCTCTGGCGATAACACAGCGCCAAAAAACAGAAAGCACTTAACTCTTAAAGGCGAAATACTTGTAAAATTTAAGCCCTACTTAATTTGTGATATTCTCGTAAACAATTGCCCGCGGCAATCCACGCTCTTCCCAAACGCCTAACCCCCGTTCAGGAACACACCCATTGTGGCACTTGTCACTGGCCGCGGTGGCAGCCTTGGATTGAGTGAGGAGTTGGGTGACAGCGGCGGTGGCGGTGGCGGTGGCGGTGGCTGCCTCGGGTGGATGGTTGGATGGTTGGTGGCTGACGCCTGCCACACAGCCCTTTTTCCCGATTTTTACTAATTTTAATAAAGCGCCTGGCTGAGTCAAAGACAAAGGCACACCACACAGCTGCTTCAACCCTTTCCCCCTACGGGGGGGGGCTCGGTACGGGGTGGTGGAAAAAACGACGACGACGACGGTGGCTCAAGGAACTCGATATCATAAGACAAAGGCTCACATCAAGAGGAAACCACAAGCTATAGCTACACCTACGCCTTAACCTGCCGCGCCACCTCCAGGCCCAGGCCCAGGCCCATGCCCAGTCACAGTCTCAGCCCCATCTCACCACCCACTATAGCGCCTGCCCCCACCCCCCCCCCTTTACCACTCCAGATCCCACCAAGATGATGAACCGCAAGGCAAAAGTGTTAGCCAAGCTGCGGGCCTGCACAAAATGTGTGTGGGAATATGCTCCGCTCCGCCTCAACGACATTTCCACACAGATGGAGGGGGGTGGTGGTGGTGTTGTGAGGAAGTTGTTGTGGGGCATGGGGCATGCCACATAGCATTCCGGCTTATTTCTTTCAATTTCGGTTTTTACTCATTTCGCGGCGCGGTTTCTCATTATGCAGACGACGCCAGAAGCATAAGCAGAAGAAGGAGGCGGTGGCGGTGGCGGTGGCGGAAAATGAGGAAAACGCGGAAATGCCGTTAGTGGATGCGCATGGCGAAGGTGAGAGGGACGGGGATAGAGAAAGAGACAGCCAGGAAGAGAAGCAGCAGAAAGCTTATCATTTTTTTGGCACCGAAGCATTATCTTATTGCTTTGAAAATCGCTAAGAACACTTGAATAAAAATATAGGATCTCTGCATGTGCCTGCCGTAAAAGTAGATTGTATAAATGTATCAAAAATTACATTAAAAGAGATCAATTCTTGCTGGCTGAGCTCTTGTGGATTGCTACGCAGTCTGCCATGCCAAGAAAGCTGATCGCAGGTCAAGCCTATTGATAGTTATTGATAAGAGGACTAAAGATATGATCGACACAAGAGTACCAACCAAGCGATCTTTTCGAGGCTATCTTACGGACAGAGAGGCGTGGCAGAAGATGTGGCGACAGGAGGGTAAGAGGTGCGGGGAGAGAGACAGAGAAATTTACAGAAAGTGTGGTTCAACCGCGGAGCGGCACATTTGTGTGCATTGTGCTGCCGCAGCCGTTGGGAATTTAACCCTTTACCCCACTGTGCCCACAGTATCACCCCTGTACGGCCCTTCCAGCCCCGCCTCCACCACGTGCGCCCTGCTGGGCCTGTGCTCTGCCTGTGCCAGCCAGTGGATTACTCAATTAATTTAATTATGCGCTGTCAATCATTTCGTTGCCTTGGCCCACGACCGAGCCCCAGGTCCCTTGTCTGCCTACCAGGCCACGCCTATCCTTTTAGCCTACTGTACCCTCCTTGGCCCACCTCTTGCCACCACAGACAGACGCCCATGGGTCCATTGGGCTGGGTGAGGAGTCTAGGCAAAGAGTGACTTATTTTCTTGTTGCCACTTAATTTTTGTTGTCCTTAGATTTGCGCCATCGTCTGTGGCCGCTCAGCCAGTGCCTTCTGCTTCCCATCTTAGCCCGTCTCACCGCATCCTAGCCCTTTCCTCACCCCTCTACGCAAATTTTGACTGATGCTGTTACCGCTTGTTCTCTTTCTCTCCCCGAAAGAACCGCGCCGAAATAAGAGAAATCATTTGCGTTTTTGCGTTTACGTAAGACATGAAACTGTAGTTGCTAATCCATGGCCCCCAGCCTGTACCCTGGGCCCTGTACCATCCTGCATCCTGAATCCGAACTGGGGCTCTGTTGTATTGCTGCTGCCATTTCCTGGAGATTCTCATCAGTTCTATCCCTTTGCCTGGTCCCGGCCCCGGTCGCAGTCCCAGTCCCAGTCCTGGTTCCCATCCGTCGTCATGTTGACTTTTCCATTTGCCTTGGCAATTTTCCTGCACTGTATTCTTTTCCTCAGCTCGGCTTTCTCTCTTTCGCGTCTTGTCTCATTTTTTTGGTTCTTTGAACCATTACCTTCTGGTGCTTCTACTGCTCCTAGAACGTATCCTGCGGGCCTTGTTTGTGCTTGTATTTGTATAAGCTGCACATGCCTCAACGTATCTGTATCTGTATCTGTATCTGTATCTATGTGTGCATGTATGTGTATTTGTTGATGTGGTGTTTGCTTACATGTGTAAATTACTTTTCAATCTTGTGATTACTTTTTTCTACATTTAATTATTTTAATTACGGCCCAGCGCACACACAGAGCAAAGAACCGGGGAGCCCGGCTAACCCGTTCCCGCGTTTAGTTTAAGGAACATGGCTGCTTTCCGCTGGGGGACTGCCACTGAACTTAATATGGTTGATTCATTCCTAACTATGCGATATATAATTAACCGTTTTATTATTCCTCCGAAATAATTTCCCCAGTTTACCAGTTCAAAAATGTTAAACCTTCAGCTGTGAACACGTTTTCAAACTCAAATGAAATCGATTGAATTAAAGCGTAAGCGAATTATAGTCTTTCCCTATTTTCCGACATTGGATGGTAGAAATTTCGTAACTTCTACAAATTAAACCTTGAACAATTTTTCTAGCTTGAAGGAACCACCAAAATAATTTTTCCCTCAGAAAAAACTTTAATTTTTGCAATAAAATAATTAAAACATAAGTTATAACAAAAAGTGTAATGTTATGGCTGAAGAAATCTAAGAAATAAGTTCGATTTAGCACTCCTTCCTGTTAACTTTAATTGAAAACCTATATTTTAGACATAAGTCCTTTAAAATTAAATTGAAGGGAGTACCTGACTTTTTCATCATATGCATTATGGACCTTATGATTTATCCATATTTCTAATGTCTAGTATCCATGATCAAAGCTACTCCAAGAAGAATCAATCAGCATACGATTTCTGTTGGCGCAATAAATAAAATATGTTACTATTGATAAATATTTCTCGATAAAAGAATTTGAATAAATGTTTCGTTTCCTTAGATAAGCTTGGCTCAAAAGAAAATTAGTTAGTATCAAAAGATCAGTTACTCTATCGAATGCCACTGAGCGCACGTAATTCGTCAGAAAACTATTCCTATGCTTTAATGCTTAATAGATTAAATCTGATCAAACTAGAACAATTTGAAATATATCAACTAAAATAACTAATCATGAATAAATGGCATATGATTGCATTCACCTTGGACTATGTAAACTATTTCATCTATCGATAGGAGCCCCGGCAATGTTCAGTCCATTAGAAAATAAAATATTTTATAATGGGCCATTCTGCAGGAGATTTACGGAGATTTAAGCTGAATTCAACCAAAATCAAAGCAAACTTTTGCGAGCTTCGTCATCAACTATCGAATAGCATAATCGATTGATTGACAATCATCGGCAACTCTAAAATCTCGATCTCAATCTACGGATAACTAATCTGAGCGCAACAAATCTCTCAACTATTTCCTCCCTCCAGAAAATCGTATTCACAGAACTGCAAAAAAAAGCACACGCACAAACGCAGCAGCGGGAGCGCTCCACAGCGAATTCCAACAGACTCATACTCAGCGGCAGTGTTATCAGAAGTAATATCAGCATTAATACTACTAGTAGCATCAGGAGTATCTTTAGACGCGGGTCGGTAGTAGTAGTAGAATCCACCGTAGTACAAGCCGTAGGAATCGGAGATATCAATCGGATAATCAGTATCAGTCGTAGCTTCAGCAGCAACGGCATTCCCTAAAGTATCCGGGCCTTCCACAACTACTCATGATGCTCCTACTGCTGCTGCCACTGCTGCTGCTGATGATGATCGATCGACCGATGCAAGTTTGACAGCTGCTTCGGCCACGAGTAGATGCGCTTTGAATCACAAGTCCGTCCGTCCAACGTCCACCTGTCCACCTGTCCACCTGTCCGTGCGTCCAAGCGTCCGGCGAATGCGTCAAGCACTTTGGCAAGTTGCGTGGCAGCTCTTAGTGATGCTCTGCTGCATGGGCACTGCTGATAAGACGGGACTACTTTAAATGGTTGGGGCGCCAGAGCCCCGGCTTGGATCGATCTGTGTTGATCGGCGCCCAGCGATGACTACGGGATCAGCGGACCGCGGACTACGGACCACGGACCACGGTCCATGGACTCTAGACTTGAGTCGACGACGGGATAAAGTCATTTGTGGGCAACCAACGCTGCTGCTGCTGCTGCCGCCGCTGCCGTCGCTGCTGCTACCTCTGCCGCTGTTGGAATTTACAATTAGAGAGGCACCGAAATGAAAGCCAAATCAGCAACTGGCGGGCGGCTGACGGAATGCGCCGTATCGCCCTGCGCCCTTCGTCATTCCGTCCACGTCTGTGCGATTTTTTCGGAGATATTTTTGACCCGAACCCGAACCCGAACTCGAAACCGTCGCAGTCGACGTCGCAGTCGCAGTCGCAGCGTACAAGGGGTAGGCAGTGCGCCTTGAGCCGGGCACTGCGCCGACTCCGTAACTGGCATATAACTGTGCTACCAGCCGCTTTGGCACTGTTCTACATGTGGGTGACCAAACAGGGGAAGGCAGCAAAGGGCCACGAAAACCGTTCGGCTTTACTCCGAAAACACGACGCTGACGCCGTCTGTGGCATCACCATCAATTCTCGGCTGCGACGGCGACGGCGAGGCGACAGCGACAGCGACGCTGGCATCGACGCAGACGTCGACAACATTTTTGGCTGCAGTTTTCTTCGCGTTCTAAGAGTTCGACAACTTTGGGAAAACTGTCAGTTGGCAGCGAACTTAGAACAGGTAGACACGCACGTTGTCGGCCTTCCTCCTGGGCCCCAAAAAGAGAGAGTAACGGTACGCGACGCGACGCGAAGCGACGCCGAAAACGAAGCGGAACAGTATAGAAAGGAACATCGTCACGACCCGAAACCCACACGAGAACCGACCAACCAACCCCCTCGCCAACGCAAACGAAGTGTAGGCGAAGCCGAAGTGTGTGCGTGTGTGTGTGAATGTGAATGTGTCCGAGTGCAGTCGTGAAGAAGAAGCAGGATCAAAGGAAGAGGAAAAGCAGAAGCGGCAGATTAGCTGGGAATCCCCCGGACAGGCTCCAAAGTGTTCCGATGCGTTCGTTCGACCATTCCGTTGGTTCGTCGTTTTTTGTTGTTTGTTGTTGTGGCTGCCGCGTCGCCAGCTCCGCTGCTTCTGTCAGCGCCGACGCCAACTGAGCTGGTCGCGCTGCTGCCGATGTAAAATTTTATTACCCCAAAACGCATCCAGCAGTCGGGTTTTGGACGTCCGGACTACACCGCCGCCTCGCTGAGACAGACGACTTTTATTGCAATTCTCTCGCCCAAGCGGCGAAAAGCGGCCCCAGACCCAGAGGGCAACCTCGTTTGAGAACTAACGGACGGAGACGGAAATACGGAGATACGGAGAAACACGGAGAAATACGGAGAGCAGCAAACAAAGACGGAGAAACAAAGAAATACAGAGAAGCACGGAGGCCACAGAGACATTCAAACTTTTGCGCGGCATCAAAGTTACGAGAAAAAACTTTTCCGAACTACGCGCAAAACTAAAATCAACTCTTCCGGAGGTCATGCTGCTTATAGACATAGACTAGCCCCTTCTCCCGGTCCCAGATCCGCAACCCCCGCAACCACCCCCTTCCCGGCAGCACCCTCCTTAAAACAGTGCAGTGAAACAATAAGAAGAATCAACCGAAGTATAGTGGAAACAACAATTGTCCAAAAGTGGAAAGTGCGCGGCCAAATTGATATTGTGTATACGCCTCCGATGCCGGAAAAGTTTAACACCCTCCATCGGCCGATCAATTCCTCCGATCAAGCCCTCTACCAAGAACAACTTTGAACTTGCAAATCCTTGAAGACCTCGCAGACGCCGCTGCCGAGCCGAAACGTTGACAAAATTTCAAACAAATTTGACCCAACAAAGTGAGTGCCTAATAAAAAGTTATTTCGTTTCTCTAGTTTGAATTATTTTTGGTAGTTTTTCCTTGTTTTTTTTTTTGGTTGTTTGTTTTTGTGTTTTTTCTGGTGTTTTTCCATGTCAGTTTGTGTGTGTGAGTGCTTGTGTGCGTGCAGGTGCCTAGGTGTGTGTGTGTACGTGGAGGCAACGGAAAGATGAAGATCAGCAGCAACATTATCCAGCAGCAACGTCAGCAAAGCAACAACAGCATTCACAAGCCAGAAGAATAACGAATGATAAAAAGACACAACCAATAAGAAAATCCCAAAAGGAAATCGAAGAGGAAAGCAAAAGAAAATGTAGAAGTGTCCAAGTTGAAAGTGTTAACAAAAAAGAATCAAATGCTTATAGAAAATCGTAAACACAATCGATACAGTCAACCGAAATCGAAACTGAAAACGAAAAAATTAACAAAAAAACACACAAAAATAAACTGATACGAATATCGAAACAGAATCCGAAAAAATCTGAAACCAAACTCAAAAACAAAATCGAAACTGAAACAGAAACAGAAACAGAATTCACAAAATAGGTAAAGTTCATATATATTTGAATCTGTAATCAATCCCCTAGCCAATTTTGTCTCTCTCGTCAACCCTTAAAAGATTTCGAGTTTCTCGGAACGCCAAAGAACCGAACTGATCCCAAAACAGACCTTACCCATAATTTAGCCACATATTTGTCCCGCCCCAGCCCCAAAAATCAAAAACTATCTGAAGCAAACCAAAAACAGAAATTCAAACTGAAATTGAAACGAACGAAGCAGAAAATGATCCGCAAAAGAAAACCAAAAACGAAACTAAAAGCGAAATATATACAAGAAATTCAATGCAACAAGAATAATCACATTGAGAATTTGATAAATTGACAAACGATTATCGAGAATTTTTTAAGGGTTTTACTCATATTCGATGGATCGCATTTAGGCCATATTAGTGTGTATTACGAGTTGGTACCCAAGGAATGTTCCACGCTGGAACCGCCAGAGAAGCAGAATGTAATTCCTAGAATAGAAGTCTGAATATCTGAATTTTTTCAGATACTGCGAATATTATAGATCGTTATCAAGTACCAAAACTTCAGTAAACTTAAGATTTACCTTTCACATTACTATTAGTATTCGCTCAAATGAAACACATACATACGGGGTCCCAATCTTAGCAACGCAAATTATTAAGTGCAGTTTTCAGCAGCTAAATAACTAAGAATTGTATTC
This sequence comes from Drosophila persimilis, assembly GCF_003286085.1. NCBI lineage: Eukaryota > Metazoa > Arthropoda > Insecta > Diptera > Drosophilidae > Drosophila > Drosophila persimilis. Next base: position 921,747 of record NW_020825356.1, read on the forward strand.
GAATCGGCTTCGAATATTTTGACAGCCCCAGTTACAAACACTTCATTTCATTCAAGCAATTTTTCTTATCATGCAAACATACATATATACAAACATTATCGAAACATAAGAAAAAAAAAGCAAGTACCTAGAAGTTTGCCCACCTAAATTTAGTTTTTTTTTGGGGTCGTTATTTTTAAATGTACAAATTAAAAAATTTATGTTTGATAGCAGTCTTTTAAATTTTAGAATATGTACCAGCGGAAGGTTTTATAAACACACAAAATCATATAGACCATATACTTAGTAGTTAAATGCAGACGCCGCAAATCAAACCAGGCAGCTAATGCAATCAATTAGGGATACAAATAGTATGAAAGGAAGGAAAGGAAAGCATCCGAAAGCTCGAATTCCCCATAAAATCGCAGTTCTTAATAACTCCCAAAGTTGATTGATATAATAAAGCCCACCCTGAACGTTAGAACATGGCTCTTCAGATTCGGTTCGATTTTGTTTAGTGTGGTCTCGGGGCAGTTTCCTCTGCAAGCGATCCGATCTGCAATCTACTGGGATTACGGAAGCTGAAGATTCTGATGTTGAAAATAATGATGCTAGTTGCGCCGCTCCTGTTTACACACACAAGTTTCGTCACGCTATCAAACACAACCATCAAAATTTTTTTCAAATCCCAAACTCGAATCTGAATCTCTTCTGATCAGCGAACTGGCTTAGAGCAGAAGGGCCCACCACAAGATGGCGCTTTCCAAGCGTCCACTCACCAAGGACACGCCCTTGGCCGAGAGCAATAGCAACAGCAACAACCACAGCGGGGGCAACACCAACACCAGCAGTGATCTTGAGGCGACAGCCATAAAGCGCAGGAAGCGCTGCAGTGGCGATGAGGACGCGGCCCTCAACAACAACAACAATAACAACAACAACAACAACAGTAATAGCAACAATAACAACATATTGCCACAAAAGAAACGAAAACAGGGCCCCATCCCGGACAGCCCTGAGAGTCCTCCGACAAGCATCCCCACTGTCGGAACAGCCGGAGTGGCTAAAATGACAGCCGCCGATGCAGATCAGGATGATGAGACCCTCATTCGGGAGACGCAGGCGGCATTGAAGAGTCTGTCCGGTAGCTGGCCCGATGCCCGGGCCAATCTGTACAGATTGCAGGAGCAGGACGAGAATCCACCGCCCTTCCAGAACCTCTTCGAAGAGAAGCAAAAGTATGAGGCCATTGCACCCAGAACTCCCACAACAACTGCAACTGTATCCCTGTTTCCACGTTTCCACAGACAGAAGGAGAATGACCAGGCCCGCCTCAATGCCGGCGCCACTCTCGAGGATCGCGAGCGGGGCAAGAAGCTGGCCCCGGTCACAGCCACAGGCACCGCTCTGGGTGGTGGACCAGAGGACATGGATCTGGAGGGGGCCGCCAGCAATGTGTACGCCCAGGCCGCCTCGGCCTTCAAGCCTCCCATCGACTTTATCAAACGCAACTATGCGGCCGCTGCCCACGCACATGCCCATGCCCAGGCCCAGGCCCAGGCCCAGGCCCATGCCCATGCTCACTATACGACAAGCGCCTATAATGCGGCCGCAGCAGCAGAGTCCGCCGCCGGATTGGCCTACTATGGCTATGCGGCAGCCGCCGCCGCCAGTCAACAGCAACAGCAACAGCAGCAGCAATTGAGCCTGGAGCCGACTCCATTGCCGCCACGGGCCGCCTTTGACATAGCCAGCCAGCTGGGCGAAAAGCCCTCAAAGAACTCCAAGGAGCCGCTGGCAGGAGCATTGCCAGGAACCGGCTCGGGCTCGGGCACGGGCACGGGTCATGGTGGGTCCCAGGTGGATGCCAAACAGTATACGATCCTGCAGCCGGCAGGCGTGGGCAGTCGAGCAGCCTCAGTGATGCAGGACATTGCCCGGGAAGGTGTTGTGGGTGTACCGCTGGTCGCCACTCCCCCATCCACGAGTAGTCCGCCCACAGGAGGAACAGCAGCATCGACAGCGACATCGACATCGACGCCGGCACCTAGCTACTCGCCGGGCAGCCAGAATCGCGGTAAGTTCTTCATAGTAAGCATAGTAAACGAGACTTTACAGTTGACTGTGATTTGGTGTGAATCAAATCCCGGATACTGTGCTCCAGCATCACAGTACTGTGATTCGTTGTGGTTCGGTTTGGTCTCCGGTTACGGTTCAACTGATCGATCGGCTGATGATGTGAGCGAGACTTCTTGTTGCATTGAGTTTACCACTTCAATTGGCAAAATCAAAAACAGAACAAAGCCCCACCCCCCAACAGTCTCAACCCGTCCCAACCCTGCCCAAAAAGTGACAGAAACTGAGAGAGTGTTCCAGTGTGTGTGGTTTTGTGGATGAAGTATTATACATATGGATGTATAGAATGAGCGAGCGGCAGTACTGTACTCACTCGCCGCTTCAACTACATGACAGACAGATAGAGAGAGACTAAGTGCCCAAGAAACTCAATCTTACCCAACGAAACAGCGGGCGATGACAGATGGAGTTCCTGTGGTCATTTTCCAACCCAATTATGAGCAAATTTCTGTGATGTGTTTTGATCTACTCGCCAAAGAATGACCGATTACCCACCCACTTAAGAACCAACGAGTAGCGATGCTGTGTCTAACTTAATTACTCGCACATTCCTTCACGAGTAAATTCAGAAAGGTATCCATTTTTTGAGGTATCCACTCAATTTGAATCAAAGAAAGGGACAGCCGTGATCATTCATACTCGGGCAATAACCAGCGAGACTTACGATCAACGCCGAGAATAATATATTTATGGTACGGTGTAGTTTACCATTGAAATAAGCACTTTTAAACGGTATTTATCTAAAAATCAGAGTCACTTTTAATGTTTAACTAATTTATAAGAAAGTGTAATCCACACATCACCTCTTTGCTTTTGATGGAACACTTTATAATAATTTTGTTCGTATGAGTACCAGACTTATGTGATTCCCTCATGAGATACGTGCTATAGTGAAGCAACTTTTCACATAATTTGGACAATGGAATGTCGCGAAATGACGATTAGTGCAACCAGGCATGCTGTGATCACAGCAACTTAACAATTTTCAGACCCATTCGAATTCTGAATGAGAGAGCCACTCAATCTGCTTGCATAATGAGCAACATTAGGACCATTATTACAATGTTGGCTTTTGTTGTTATTATTTGCACATTTCACTGCTGCCCCAGCACCCCAGATTCACCTAACCACCTCCTTGTATGACCCTTTACAGGCATATCTCGAATTTCTAAAAATTAAACCCTTTTTGCAGCTCATTCAATGCGCTCTGTCGATGGAAAGGAAAGGAGCAGCAGCGTGTGAGGGTGTGAGAGTGTGGCTGAGGCAGCCAAAAGACATTAAGCGATTTTGTCGTTATGAAAATGGGATCGGGAATGGGTATGAATATAGGGTAGGGGAATAAGGTATGACTGGTGGCAGGGGGCAGCAATTTTGTTGGCTAGAATGGGACACACAACAACAACTAATGGCTTGTAAACCCTTTATACCACAACACACACACATTGAGAGCTAGACGTAGACATAGACAGACACATCTTCTGGCTGAGTGAGTGCCTCCTTGGCCTGGCAAGGCCTTGAGCTTTGCCTTTTACTAATTTCGCTGTACAATTTCCACAGACTGTCAGAAGTGGGTGGGAAAGCGTGGGTGTATGATTAGATATAAAGCATTATGAGCACGTTTTCCTTCAAAACCACTTTTGCATATTTATTTTGTCATTATGTTTTGGCATTAATATGCTGCAGAGGACCGCCGCCTTAGATGAGCCTTGAACATGAATATATATAAATGTACGAGTAGGTAGAGGGTCTGTGTCTCTCTCAGGCTTGACTTTGGTATTCATATAATTTGAATGACTTTTTAAATAGTTGACAGAAGGCTCTAAAGCTCTAAAATAGAGGCAGTTTCGAGTGTTCGGTACGTGTGTATGTGTGTGTGTGTGTGTGTGTGCCTGTGTGTTTGTGGCACGAAATAAGTCATTAGCGTGTGGCAGGCACTCATATTTCCCATTTTGTTGGTATTATTGTTGCTGCCTTTCGCTAATGTGGCTTATTAGGCTTAACCCTTGAGCAGCCTCCTCTCCAGATATCTTTAGTTTCTTTTTATACCCTGCCAGAGGGTATTCCTCTGCTAAGTAGACGCTTGTAGCGCATAGAATAGGTATATCTGAGGCCATAGAGTACGAGTATAAGCCCCAACTAAAAACAGGATCCATAGTGATCCATCTTCAAAGTATCTAGTAGATGTAGTATGTTTATTATAATAATGTAATTGAGTCTTATGCCTGATTATATGCACACATGTCTCTCAGTTTTAATGACTTCTTTGATACAAAAATTCCACTCTTAGAGCTGTAGTTGAATATGTTATATATATGATAATATATAGAAAACGACAAGGGTATCGAATGCTTCGGCCTGCGAGGCTGGCAGGTCCCAGGTCCTACCGTATCTCTTTTTCACTACCATTTATGGTTAGTGGAAAATATTCTAATGCACAAACACTTGGCTCTCCACATGCTTCAGCCTCCCACTGCCACTTCCCCCTCCTTCATGGTTTTAATTAAATTCTAATTAGAGTCGAGTTGGTTTTTACCTTTTCCGGATGCCGCTGTTCTGGCTGCTGCCGCTGCAGTTTGACATTTTGCCCGGCCACGTAATAGACACAACAACAAAAAGCAGGCAAGAGCAAAATATTTCGAAAAGTATTTCATTAACCAGGCCGCCCTCCAACGCCACCCACCCCCCGCACGACTGTCTAATATATATCACACACGTAGCTTGTATGTACGGGCCGGAGGGAAGGCAGGATGGCTGTTATCTTGGTAGGAATATGCGCTTAGAAAAAGGCCAAGTTTTTCCGTCTGCACGACATGGTTTGGCTCTGGGTCTGGTTTGATTTTTGAAAGATGTCGTACCCGGCCCCCACTTCCTCTACCCCCCTCTCTGGAGCTGTCTAATGTGTGTGTGTGTGTGTGTGTGTGTGTGTGTGTATGTGTGTGAGCTTTTTAAAGTAAATAATGCAAAGCTGTTTTCCATCAAATTTTAATTAATTATTTAGGCTAAAAGAATTCGTACGTTCGCTTTTCCAGCATTTCTTCTTCAAGGTTGCTTTTTTGGAGAGGTTTCTGTGAAGTGAAAGGGTGGAAAGCGGGGTAAAGCATAGGTAAAGGCATCGGGGGAGGGGAGCGGGTATGGGTATGGGTATGGACAACGTCAGGCTTGTCTTTCGCTGTCGCTTCCCATATAATTAATTAGAAAACCGCTCGCTCGCTCACCCCAGCTCCAGCTCCAGATCCAGCTCCAGCTCCAGAGCTTCATCCATCTATGCCACTTCCACACTCTCGTGTCTGTCTCTTTCTCTCTCTGTGTGCGATTCTCTGTCTGACTCTGACTCACACTCAATCGCTTTGCCCAGAGCTTCGTTGATTTCACCTTTTTACTGTTAATTGGTTAATTGTAGATGGCGCCAAATGCCCCACACCGCATTGCACTGGCCAAGGACATGTCACCGGATTGTATTCGCATCATCGCAGGTACCGTTGCACCGTTTATCTCGTGTTGGGGCGTTTTGCGAAATCAATCTACATATCTTTCTCCCACTCTCTCTCTCTCTCTCTCTCTCTCTCTCTCTTTCTCTCTTCAACACACTCTCTGCGTCCTGCTCGAACATGCTTGGCCTGGGCAGTTTATCGGGTTGTCCGAAGCGCGATAAGGTTACCACAGAATGTAAGTTGTCCATTCCTATGCGTAGTAGATGATATATCTCTCTGCATCTATCTCTGTCTTTGTGTGTGCCTCTCTACCTGTCTACCTGTCTCTCTCTTTCACTGACTGTCTATCTCTCACTCTCTTTACACTCCGCTCATTCATGCTTGAATGAAGAGTTCGCTGAGCTTTCATTTCTCCCGTAGCGAAAAAAGCATGTTGTCTATGTTCATTTCTGTGTCTGTGTTGCGGAAGCTTTCCTGCTTTACCCTCTCTTCGAAAGCGTACCTATAGCCGGCTAAAGGATCTACCTTTTAAATCTTATTTCTCAGATCAAAAGCTTTACGATTCACATTTCCAGATCTTGTTTTTATCGTAATCTCCTCAACGAAAGTGTCAGTCTTTAAATTTTATGATAGACCATTTATGACATCTCATATTAAATCTCGTTTATCTTTAAAATGGAATTTTTTCGATATGGGCCCTTCTTTATCAATGCCGGAGATTACTTTAAGATCTTTTCTATAACATATTTTCAAGAAGGTTGTTCTTTTGTTTTCTGAGCTTCTTCAGAATATAATTTTCTACTCATTTGTTTGACATCCACTTTTTGGTTCCACAGTCATTTTAGAATCTAGTCTCTGCTTCTTTCCTTGCCCTTCTTCCACAAACTCCTTTAGTCTCTTCCTTTCTCTTACCTCTCTACACCTCCCTCTTTCTTTAGTTGCATGTTGCTCAGGGGCTGCGAAGGCTTCCTTTAGGAAAGCTTGATACATATATCGTTAGATGGCTCTCTCCTTCTCTCTATCCATAGCCTTTGTGGTGGACGATCTCTTTCTGTTTGTCTGACTGTATCTCTCTCTCTCTCTCTCTGTCTCTCTTTGTGTGCGTGCCTCTCTTTCATGCCTTCACTGGTTGTGGTATGCATTTCTATTTGATGTTGCGTTGTAGTTGTGATAGTTTGAAAATCGCTGACATTTCACCGCTGATCGTTAATGAAATTTCCCATCCACTCTTAATCGAAAACCCCGACCCGAATCGCATCGAATCAAATCGAACAGTGCTGGCACTGCACGAACAGATACTGAAATGCCCCACACCGGGCTGCAACGGACGCGGACACGTGCAGCCGCACCGCAGTGTGCACCGCAGCCTCTCCGGCTGTCCGCGCGCAGTCCGTCGCTCTGCCAGTCGTCGTCTGAATAGCGAGCCCTCGAACATTGATCGAACAGGTGCGTCCACGAGGCCACAGGGCCAGTGAAGTCCACGGAACCACCAGAACCACAGAACCACTAAGCTGAGATTTGACAATTCTCCAACTTCTTGAAGAATGATCCTTTAACCCGTCTCTCTCTCTCTCTCTCTCTCTTTCTTTCCACACTTTCTCTGTTATTTGTCGACATTTATTTATTATTTTGTTTGGGATTAAACGACTTTAGCGGACTTGGAAAAGCACGAGAAAGAGTTGCATCCATTGGATAAACTGAAGCTCACCTCCAGTCATTATCTGAACAACAACAACACCAGTTGCATCAACAACAATAACAAGTTGAGTGCAACAACAATGCCCATTATCAAATCGGAGTACAGTCCTGTTGCGAGCATCAAATCGGAGTACAACAAAAGCCCAATGCACTCATATCTGGCCAACGATGCAGCCGGCCCCGCCTCCAGTGTGACGGCCAGCGCATCCACGACACCGGGCACGGCCCGCACTGCGTCCGGCAGCGGGGCAACGAACGGTGGTGGCAGTGGCACAACCTCCTCCAATGGTGGCGATGCTAATCTGCATGCGCCGCACTTGAGTCGCTTTGTGGGGATGCAGAGTCCTCCCCAGCCACAGAGCCACCATCCACATGCCCACCACGTTCAGCAGCAGCAGCAGCAACAGCAGCAGCAGCAACACACACTCCACCAGCAGCGCGGACCCTTCATAAACGAGGGCAACGACGGTCCCGATCCCTCAGCCAGCTACCACACAGAGCACCAGCAGCAGCAGCAGCAACAGCAGCAGCAGCAGCAGCAGGCTGAGGAGCGACAGTACGAGCAGATGCGGTACGCCGTGGGCGGAGAGCTGCTGAGTAGCAATGGTGGAGCCAATGCCAGCGAACTCTCACCTGGAACGGCGCGGAGTGCCTACGAGGCGCATCCGCATCCGCATCCACACCCACATCCGCATCCACATCCGCACCCGCCCACCTCGCTCAGCTCCCTCAGCAGTGCATCGGTGGTGGGGGCGCCCGCCTTCGCCACAGTGGACTCCGTGTCAGCGGTGACCGTTTCCGCTGGAGCCGGCGGCTTCGAGCGGTACGACCCCAACTGCTGCCCCAACGGACAGCGTCAGGTGGCGTCCGTGGCGGGCGTGGCAGCTGCCTCAGCATCGGCAGCGGCGGCGGCGGCAGCCTATCACTATCTGCCCCAGAGCGCCGACGATCTGCAGGTGCAGCAGCAAAAGTATCTGCAGGAGCAGCAGCTAATGCTGGCCAAGGCCGAGCACGAGGAGCAGTTGGCCAATGGCGGCGGTGCGGGGCCGATCTATCCGCGGCCCATGTACCATTACGATCCCACCATGGGCCCCCTCCCCCCGGGCTTTTCCGCCATTAATCTGTCCGTGAAGATGGCCGCTGCCCAGGCAGCCGCCGCTGCAGCCGCCTATCAGAACCAGCAGCAGCAGCAGCAGCAACAACAGCAGCAGCAACACCACCAGCAGCAGCAGCAACAGCAGCAGCAGCAACAACAGCAGCAGCAGCAGCAGCAACACGGCAAACAGAGCTCCTCGCCCACCCCGAACGTTGGAGGCGTGCCAGCGCCAGCGGTAGACCTATCCGGGTCCACATCGGTGACCTCCTCCAGTCCGCACGGTTTCAATTCACCAGCCTCCCACAACCAATACAACCAGCGCATGGGCAACGGCAGCCCCCAGCCGGGGGCCAGTCCGAACATAGCCAGCCCCCAGGTGCCCAGTCCGCAGGGCCAGACCCTGGACCTCAGTGTCACCCGGCTCCCACACAGGTAAGCAGACAGCACTCGACAGTTTCCAGCACAGCATCCACCAGATCACTCATTAGTTGGGATTACAGCATCATCACCAGTCCCCAGTACGGCGCCGATGGCCTTGTCGTGGGTCATGCCCAGGGATTTGGCAGCGGAGCACCCGGCGCCCTAGGTCCCAACGGACCGCCACGTTCCCCCCAAATGGAGCCCGTCGACTTCAGCGGCCCGCCGCGACCATTAGGCTTCGGACTGGTCGGACACATCAGTGGACCGCGGCCCTACAGCCGTGAATCCACACCGGACAGCGGCGGCTCTCATTACATCGAGACGTACAGAGATCCGAGCGGTAAGTAACCCATAAAAAAGGACGAAACAGTTCTATTGTACCCTGTAAACTCATCGGAGTTTAAAACCCGTCGGTTTAACTACATATATGCCTCGTATTCCCCTTGAGTGCAATACATTTCCATGCTTACTGTCAGATATGTGTAGTATTTAATAATGTGAAACATTCTTTGGAACCACCCGTCACCAATCCGGCAAAGAATACTTACACATAAACGCCGCGAGCATGCCTTTCCAGGACCAGCGTTAAATATGATCTCTTTGTTCTTCCAGGGTACTCCCCGCATCCCGGATACGGTATGGTGGTGCAGTCGGACTATCCTCCGGCTGGCTATCATGGCTATGGTCCAGCCGCGTATCAGTGCAGCAATCCGTATGCCACGGCGGTAGGCCCCGGCGGCTATCCGACACCCGTCTCCGGCGGCTATTCGCCCAGCCCGGCCACCTGCTACTCGATGCCACCGCCACAGCACATACCGCAGCACGACAAGACCAAGGATGGGTAAGTCCGCGCTTAGGATGCGCCTCGGAGAGATGCTCCCTGTGCCTGTAGTAATGTAATGAATTATGCACCAAGGGACACGACCATGTGTGAAAATATCCTACACTCGACAAAAAACTGTTCCAAGTTTATTCAACGGACAACTTTTCTAGTTGAAGCAGCTTCTACATATTAAATGTTTGCTTTTATTATTGTGGGAAATATGAATTTGGGAACATGCAAATGTTGGAAGAACAGAACAAAATGTTTATTGTAGATTATTTTGTCTATGTATTCTATATCGGACAGTGTCCCACCACCACCTGATCTGAGCTCCGCTTCAAAAAAAGGGTCATTAAAGCTTTCAGGCACATCACTGGCGGACCACTGTGTCACAGACCCGGGACTTTAATATTTATGATTACGGCGGAGAGTTGACGCAGAGCGGTCATAAAACCAGTCCCAGTCTTAGTCCCACTCCCCACTCACAGGCAGATGGTTTAATGAAACTTTAAAACTGAAAGTTTCAAGACCAAAGTCTTAGCCACCACACACGCAAGCCCCCCACACACACACACACTCACAAACACACATAGAGGGAGCAATCTTATCTGGCCAAGAGCACTCTTAGCACTCTTGGCCTGATTTAATACTTTTGGGTCAGCCAGTAATCCCTTTGTACGTATGTTCCATCCCGAACCATCCACAGATTGACGGGCTGCTCGCGCTCGGACCGGAATCATCTGCAGTCTCACTCGCAGGAGCTCAAGTGCCCCACACCCGGCTGCGACGGCTCCGGCCATGTGACCGGCAACTACTCATCGCACCGCAGCCTCTCCGGATGTCCCCGGGCCAACAAGCCCAAGAGCAAGCCGCGCGATGGCCAGGACTCGGAGCCGCTGCGGTGTCCCATACCAGGATGCGATGGCTCCGGTCACTCCACCGGCAAGTTCCTCTCCCACAGAAGGTGAGTTGGGTTTGCCGATTTGGGATCTGGGATGTCGGCTGTTCGATTCTGCATTGGTTTTCTATAAAAGGGATGGATATCTGTCTATTCCAGTGCTTCGGGCTGTCCCATAGCCAATCGGAACAAGATGAGGGTCCTGGAAGCTGGGGGCACTGTGGAGCAGCACAAGGCCGCTGTGGCCGCTGCCACAGCTATGAAGTTCGATGGTAAGATCCCCGAAGAGACCTCAACAGAAGCTTTAATGATCCCAATCGTTCTATTGAACTATTTCTTCCAATCTTCCCTCTGTTTTTCTCTTTCTTCAGCCTGCACCACTGTTGGAGGCCAGGGAATCAAGAAGCCCAAATTCGACGAGGTCACCATGGTCTATCCCAAGGGCTATACTGGTAAGTGTCAAGGTCTCTATCTCTCCTTCTCCTTCTCTCTCTGTCTCTGCATCTCTCTCTTGCGCGTTTTTTTTCTGTTATGAACTGGGCCCATTGCCATTATACTACCCCACCTCCTCTCAAACAGGGCGGAGGTGGGGTCATAATGGCATTTTCATAAAGTCTGCAACACACAGAAGAATAATAAGGCCGAACCCGAAATGAAATGATGAAATTATTTGTTATAGTTTTAAAAAGTGATGATCGCCGGTCCAATGAGAAAACTATCCACTAAATATGGTTCCAAAGGACTCTCAAATTCCAAAGATACAACCACCAGACAGTGGTCTCCTTCAAAGTCTCCTGATATTGGATATGCAGACTTTTGTTAATTTTACATGAAAAATCCACGGGCGTTACATTCAAAGCTCTTGATCTTTTAAATGATTGGAATCACTTTAGCTTCTTGACAATTTCCACTAGAAAAAAGCCGTTCTTTTCAGAAAGAGATCTTGAGAGCTAAAGCCCCATTAAAGTGTAACTTAAGTGCTAAAATGTTAGTCATCTTCATGCATTCCAACTTTCATCGCTTCCACTATAGAACTACCCTAAGATTCGTAGAAATCTCTTTCGAAAATATTTTAAAAATATTAAAAATAAAAAAACAAATCGAAACGGGTACTGAGAAATAGGGCTCCGAAATTCTTCTCTGTTGTTGCTCGCTTTTAATCGAAAAAACTTTCGGTTGGAGTTTTGTGTGCGTGTGCTAACGTCAAAAAAAGTATACAAACAAAAAATTGAAAAAGAATAGATAATCGTAATCGTAAAGACATGAGTTACAAGTATATTCAAAGATGAAAGACTTTATTTTTGGTTTTGGTTTCGGAAAATGCAAAAAATAAAATATAATAAAACCATACGAATAGGAAATATAAATTCCAGACAAAATTTATCGTTTTCAAATTAAAGAGGATACGGGCTATGAAAAACCCCAACAATCCAACACCAAAATCCCCAAAACCCCACTCCACAAACCAACCAATAAATCCTCTATTAACCCGGTACATAACATGAACGATCGACCCGTTGAGATCTCTAAGCACGCACACACAACTGTATCCTCTGAATATCCTTGTGTGTGTGTGTGCCTAGAGAACAAGAGAAACTAAAGCAACCAAGAAGATAATACAAAAAGAGAAAGAAACAAAAGAAAAAGCAAAACATTTAAATTCCTAGTTTTAATTCTAATTTAATTCTGTGTTCCTTCTTTTCGTTTCGTTTCATGGTTTTTGTTGGCGTTGTCTTTTAGATTACGCAACATTTTGTATCGGTGCCGAGTATCTACTGTAGATAGAAAACGAAACTGATCAAAAACAGCCCGAAATACCGAAATACCGAAATACCGAAAACATGAAACCACAACCACCAACCAAAAATAAATGAAAATGCAAATGAAAAACGAGAAAACGAAAAGCGAAAAGCGAAAAACGAAACTGCAATTGCACCAGCAAACAAAATCAAAAGAAGAACAGAAATACAGAAATACAGACACCCCCAAATAAAACAAATAAAACAAAAAACATAGCATACATGTATGTGTGTATATAAATACATGCATATATATGTATATGTAGTATATAGAGAAGATATGTTGTGTATATACATATATATACAGCAAATTGTTATACAACCCACACAAAAATCAAAAAATTCAAGTCTACCACAAAAAATGTACATACAAATATTCCCAGAAGGTCTGTCGATCAAGGTAAGCCCCGAAGATACATACATCCATACAAACATATGTCCATTAAAGATGAAAACACACACTGCCAATCATATCCAATCACGGCCACATCACCCATCACCACAGTCCCCACCACTCAGAGCCACAACTATACTCGTACACTCCAACACCCCAACACACACCACATCACAGCCCAGCCACTCTACGCAGGGCACAGCGATTCACTCGGTGTTTGAGGCACACACTGTGATCTACTCGTACCCATATAAAGATAGCTTCCTGTTTCCTGAGCCCGTAGCTTTCGAACGCAGCTTCACCGAAAGGTTCCTTTCGACGTTGACGCGTGATTGTCAATTTGCCGTTCAAACGAAATCGATAAGCTTATTTTCCGACTCAAAGAGTACAATGGAATGAAACAAAAAGTGAATAACAGAACATGCTCTCAATAAAGTGTTCCACATTCCTCAGTGTCTTCCTCAGGCATCCTTATGCCAAAGCATGGTTCCACGTTCAGTGTTGTACGAGTATTTTACTTTCAATGTTTTAATGCTGTAATTTCCAAGGGGGGTTTCACGTTCAGCGATGCATGTGCGTGCAGTATGAATTTGTCATCAAGCTGTTCCACATTCTCTGTCCCACGCACTCTATGATCCACTCACCCACCAACCCAACCCACACACGCTCCGATTGAGTTGCTAGCACACGCGCACATAGAAAACCCGTGGAATGCCAGAGACAAGACTAAAAAAACTAAAAATCAAGATTAAAAACAGAAGAAAAACAAAAAAATAGTTCCTAAGAGAGCGCTATCGGCTACACCCACTAACTGTGTCCTTTGACCTACCCTTCTCTCTCCCATCAACCATCCTACTCCACCATGCAGGAGGAAGCGGCCTGGACATTGTCATGAGCGGCGTGGGCAGCTCCGGCGGTGTTGGCGGCGTGGGCGGCATTGGCCTCAACGTCAACGTTGGCCTCGGAGTGACCAGCAGCAGCAACAGTGCCCACAGCAGTCTCAGCAGCAGCAACAACAACAACAACGGAAACGGAAACGGCGGAAACAACGAGAAGAGCGGAACGGCGCCTGCCTCCGGCAACGGTAGCGACGATCTGAACACTCTGGAGGCCGAGATCTCCGAGCTGCAGCGGGAGAACGCCCGAGTCGAGTCGCAGATGATGCGGCTCAAGTCCGACATCAATGCGATGGAGTCGCAGCTGAGCACCAGCGATCGGGTACGTAGGCTCAGGTTCGTTGACGGCAACAAATTATGAGAACTAACACCATATCTAACTAGGCTAAGTGCACCCTTTTCCCTTTGCCCTGTGTAGCGCAATATGATGGTCATAGGGAAAGTTTAACGCGCCGAAAAGTTTGGCCAGACTTGTCGGTCGGGAGGGGGCTGGGGTTGCCTAAACTTTGACTCAAAACGAGACTTTGAGTGGAGTTCTTTCCCCCGAGTTCTTGTTATTTTTTTCATTTTTTTTTTTTCTTGTTTTTCCCGAAGTACTGTCTATCGGCACCTGAGTTTTGTCTTAACACTTTTCAAGGACGTCTCCAAAGCTCCCGACAAAGGGCTGAAACAATGAGCCAAAGTACAGCAAAGCAAAGTAAAGGGGAAACTTTTATCAGCCGCATTTCACGTCGACTCGTCATTGAACTAACTGTATTAACTTTGTCAAATTGTCGACTAAAACACAGGAAAGGACTCTCGCGGTCATTCCTATAAGTAGCCCTAATAGTGGTCCGATTCCAATTAAACTGTTATGGCACAATAATCAAAAAAGTTTTGTTGGATTAACTTTATAAACAAGTAGGTAAGACTATAATGTAATTGCACAGTGAAGGCAAAGTGATGACAGCTAATTTGGTCATTTGATATATGCAATATGTGTCCTTTGCCAAGGCTTTCCCTTGGTCTGAAGTGGAAAATGAGCCCCAAATTCCGTTTTAATGTATGTACATATAGTTTGAACATATATACATATGTACATATTTCAGAGCTATGGATCTTCACAGCGTGAAGCGCAATATACATATCCATTGAATTTTTCCAGTTGGAATTATTTACTGTTCCAAGACGAGAAGGAATCAGCGCTAGATTTGAAACAACCCGAAATGCAGTTTTGATATTCACCCCTCTCCATCAGAGTGTGACAGCTAACCAATCGGTGACGTTGCATCCGCACTGCATCTGTGGCAGCGAATCAGATTCCACTAGGTAGCAGGAGAGTGGAGAGGTGGCAGGAGACAGACACACCCCTAAACACAAGCGTCAAGCTCCCATATACACACACACACACACACACACACACACACACGCATGTCCCTAGACCACAAGGAGTGTGAGTGTCAGTGTCAGTATGTGTTTTGGTGTGTGTGTGATGCTGGTCATGCGCAGGCAGCTGCAGCCCCGTCAGAGGCGAGGCGCCAGCCCAACACGCAGCCAGCAAATCGCAGAACACCATTCGATTTGCTCCTAAAGCGGACAAAGAAAAAAGAAAGAAAGCAGCACCAAAAAGAAATACACCAAATAACTGTGCTACGGTCAAAGCAGAGCATAGGCAGAGGCAGCGACAGCGGCAGCAAGCAAGGGAAGAGGTGAAGCAGTACAAGCAGTACAAGCAGTAGCACAAGCATCGGAGAAAGCACCAGCCGAAGCAGAGAGCCAGCAGTGTTTTCGCAGTAGCAGAGCACAGGCAGAGGCAGTGGCAGAGGCAACGGCAACGGCAACGGCAGAGGGCACAAACCGTATCCGACGCAGCAGCAGAGGCAAAGGCAGACAGCATTAACCTTTCGTAGCCTCCGCAGTGGGGAAGGGGAGACATGTGCGTGTGTGTGTGTGAGTGAGTGTCAGCTCTAACAACTCCGAATAGCGAAAGGCAAAGTTGAAAAAAATAACGGAACCTGCTTTTCCTCTCTCCCTCTCGTTTGTGCTCGTGACGGCATCGTCGATGATTCGTCCTCTGAACATTTTTTTCTGCTTCTCTTATTGTTGTTGTGCCTCCTTCTTGCTCTTCATTTCTTGTCACCCACTCTCTTTTTTTATTCGTGTGTTTGGTGCGTCCTTATTGGAATTTCAATTTGCCTGAGATACATAAATCCGTACATACATGCTCGTATGTGCACATAACGAATCATGAGTGGGTGTGTGTTTGGGTGGGAGTGTGAGTGAGCGAGGTGCATACATATGTTTAGAGGTAGAAAAGTCCAACCCTCCCCATACCACGGGGTCGCCGACAGCCAAACGACTGGCCAGCCCTCAAATTCCAATCGAAAGGAACAGCCCTAACCTTCAATTCGAAACGAAACAAACTACACCTCCATTTCGATAATATCCCCAAGTTCCATTTGAAAGGAACCTAGTTCGAACTCCTTTTGAAATGGACAGCACCAAGCAAATAATTACAACCCGAATTTATCTATCGAACCACTCGTGCATTGACATTAAGATACACGGCACACAGTTTCTATTGGAAATATACTATTGGAAAAATATACTTGCTTAAGTGTAACATCACAGAGATCTGATTGGTCCCTAGGTGTCTGGGGTTTGAAAAACATAGTTGAAGCCTTCAGCCGTGACCATCGTATTAGTATAGTTCATTCCCCAACTCCATCCCTCGCACCGCCAGCTTGAAGACTTTCTAACCACCTCAATAACCTATTTTCTTCCCATCCCCATAGGAGGCATCTCCATTGAGCGGCCATCAGCAGCAGCAGCGCTCCTCCAATGTGGCCATGGCTTCACCCAGCGGACAATCGCCTTTCGCCAGCGTCAGCTCCACCAGCGGGACCGGAACAGGTCCCGCAACCAGCTCCAGCAACAACAACGGAAACGGAAGCAACGATCTGGGCCACTCGATCAGCAGCCTGACGCCAGGTACCGGGAACAGCAACCCAAACACGAATGTGGGTGGCATGATGTCGCATGCCCCGGTGGACGGGAGTGTAGCCCCGCCCAATGCCAACCTAAACAACTACTACGAGAGCTTGCGCAACAACGTGATCACGCTGCTGGAGCACGTGCGTTTGCCGCCGCCACCGGCACCACCCACTTCGGTCTCCGTCTCGGCCTCGATCGCCGGCGGCCAGGTGGTGTCGGGGCATGGCCTGGACAGCGTGTGTGCCGGGGGTCAACTGGTAGCCGGAAGCGGCGGAGATCACGCCACGGCCTACTCCACATTGCTGCCGCCACCGCCACCACCCCCATCGGCCAGCAGCGGGGGTATTGGTGGCGGAATGTACGGTCATCAGGGTGGGACGGGTACTGGTGGTGGCCCGCCCCCGGGTCCGCCGCCGGTGCCACCGCATCATGCCTACACCGTGCATCATCCCGTCAGCTATGCCCACCCACACTCGCATCCGCACGGACATCCACACGGTCACCCACACCCGCACCCGCATCCGCACGAGCATTTCGACTCGTACATCTCCAAGCTGCAGTCGCTCTGCGTTCCGCCCGATGTCTATGCCCTGCCCGACGACGCCGAGCGGACCGTCTACAACTCGGTGAAGCCAAGCATGCACCAGGACTACGGCAAACTGATGCCGACACCCATCTAAGCGAGGAGGATATCAAAGCAAAAGTTGGTAGCCCCGATGTCCCGTCCAGGGTTCGTGAGTGTAAATATACTACCAATAGAGTGGAGAAGTGGCGGCTTCAGTGTCGGCCCCATAAAACGGACTATAAGAATTGTGGTGGGGATATTTGCTTTAACCTGAAGAACGAGACATCTCCCAGCCCAAGGATCTTTATGTAGCGCATAGATACATATGTGTAGAAATCTACGTATATATTGAGTCCGCCTGGAAAACGGACAGATCCTTTTCCTAGTGTTAGATTGAGCTGTTGCACATCCTATATCCTAGACGCTTTCGTCGTGTTGATAGAAACTGTATAAAAATTAAAACCTAAAGTAAGTGAGTAATAATATTCATAATACGATTTACGATTAACATTTTTTTTGTCTGTATCAAATACTAAAAAAAAAAACTATAAGTTATAGAAACTTATAAATAAATATAGTAGTAGGAGTTTGAAAAAGTATATGTTTAATGTAGGCCATTTGTTTGGTGTTGATGTCTTGGTCAATTTTTTGCATACGAAATGGATAATATTCTTAAATATTTAATCAGCCCCTCCACCCACACACAAAACCCCAACCCCAACCCTAACCCCACCCCAGCCCCAAACCCGAGTTCTAGCCCCTCAAAGTAAGTTTAGTTTAGAGGAAAAGTCAAACACCAAAAGTGGAGATACAAAAATAATAAAAACATAAACGGGAAATATATTCAATACCAAAGTTAGAGGATGTAATCGTGTTACTTTTTTTTGTTTTTTTTTTTTATTGTAATATTGGAAATTAATGGAAAAACGTGTGTGTAATATCAAGAGAACACCTACAACTAGATGTATGGTGTATGGGTATGTATGACTTTTGTGGTTGGGAGCAGGGAATACATATGAATGTTCCATAAAAGATCATACACGGAGTATATGAATATATATATATGCGTGGTTGTCTCTGTAGGATCATAAGTTTTAATGTGACCCCATTGCCGGAATTGGCAAAAGGCATCAACCAAGCCGCCACAAACGAAAAGCAAATTGCGAAAAAATCAATGAAAATAAATAGGCTAAAATTCAGTGCAATACATTCAAAAAAGAATAGCGAAAAACCAAAAGCATAAATAATATAATTGTGTAATCTTAAGTAACAAAAAAGTAGTTGAACATAATGTCACCTTTTTTTGTATCGTCTTACGTCTAATCATAACATTAAATATAACTAAACGAAAAGAAGAGGGAGATAAGGAAAATAAATTCCTAGAGAGACGGAGAAGAGGGCACCCAAACCAAAAGGTAATTTAGACGAATTTTAAAAAATTAAATTAAATTTAAACAAAAAAACAAAGCAAACCAGAAAATTAAAACCGGAAAACGGAAAGCAAACAGTATGGAATAATAGCAGGCTTAAAAGATTCATTGTACTTAATGAAGTCATAAATTATGATGATAAACAAAATTACACTAAAATAAATATAAATAAAAAAAATATTATATATATATATGAGTATATATATTATAATATTGTATTGTATGACAAGAAAATTCTGTAATTTACAAACGAAAAATATTTTATGTGATCATTGTCATTTTTTTTTTTAATATTACAAGAAATAAATAATTCGAATACCAAATAAAGGATATACACAACATGATGTCTGGATGTTTCCAATGCGGGTCTTCGGGGAATATTTATATGGGACTAGAGACCATCGATCGGAAGATTCAAGACACAAACCAATCAATCTTTATGGGAGACTGGTTCAGATAAATAAAAACAAAAGCAGCGTTTAACCGCCGAGAGAAAGCGTTCAGGGCTTATGCCAGAAACCAACTACCATTTATGCTCATATATTTTTGCTTTTTCCAAGTTTTAGAGGTCCTTGTTCTGTAAGAAAAAAGCTGCGTTTAGCTCAACACAGCCTAAACATTTGTATATGCATATTATTTTAAATGTAAATATTATGGTATATATGCGGAGGGAGGAATGTAAACCGATCTTCCCCAACCAGTTCGTAAACTATAATTGTTTTGGAGTTCTGGTACCACCAACGTGGGAGGAGTCGTTTCTAGAGGCACAACAACAGATTTCATGTTGTCTTGAACGCTAATTAGGAATAAATTATTTAATAGATTCATTTATAATCTTGGATGTTTCTAATATCGGCAGTGAACTTCCGCTCCCGTTGGTGTGTAAAAAGGATCGATCAGCATATGATTTTTCTTCAATATTAAGCAGCATGTTACTGCATATTACACAACTTAATTTTACTACCAGAAAAGTAAATATGTAAGCGGTTAAGATTTGTTGGGCTTGAATCTTGCTGTTGCATATTCCAGAGTTTCAACTATTGATTCAGATAACTGTACGAACTAAAACTAATTAACTCTTTTCGCTTATTAATTTGCTACAAATATTCCAATATTTTCCTCTTTTCTTTGCCTTACATTAGCATAAATCAGTAGGAACATTTCTTATTTCTTTTTTTTTTTTTTTGGTGTGGATGGGTTCCGGCCTGACAATCGAATGAAAAATGCTCAGCAATTTCTTGGCAACATTTTTAATTTCAATTAGCCCGGGCACTGACCAGGAGAAACCTCCGTCCACCGCTAAACGATGAAGGATGAAGGCGAACCCATGGGGCATGGAGGCAGAGATTGGGGACTGGTGAGGATTGCAATGTTTTCTGGTTTGCTGCCACTTGATTTATGTGGCTACATTAGAAATTCCGCACATAGCGAGTCCCAACTACATACATACATGTGTACATACATATGTGTGCGAAAGGGAAATTTAGATGGGTTGAGCGTGAAAAAGAGCTATAAATGGGTTCAGAGTCAGAGGAAAATACACACGCTGTAACACGGAGTGAGAGAAGTAGTTGAAAGTTGACTAAGTGATTGCCAAAAAAAATAACTAAAAGCGAACACGGCCAAACACAATTAGAGCCGAAAACGAACTTCAATGAGAGGTTGAATGTGGGTTTTATCTAGTGGAATGGGGGCTCTGTAGTTTTGCTATTGACCAGCATGGAATATTTTTGGCTACCACCTAAGCACTCAAAGGGTTAAGCGCACAGAGGGCTGAGGGGGTAAAAACGCCTTCTGCAAATGAGGGCAAAGGGTTCTTCGGTTCAGGGTCTGGGTCCCCCGTGGGGCCCCGGTCCGGGTCAAGCTTTGGTTTCTGGGTTTGCTCGTGTGAGCCGCAAAAATATTTGCATAGTTACCTTTAATGTGGTTCGACAGCGTTTCAGCAGTGGAGCTCGGTTCAGAACGTTTCAGATTGGTTCGGTTTGGTTCAAAATGGAGTGAAGTGGAGTGGAGTTGAGTTCAGTCTCGATGCAAAAGTTCTTCAACAACAAACGAACAAAAGTTTTCTTTGCACACACACACAGACACAGACACACATGTATATGTATGCGCTGGCATGTAATTTAAAATGAAAAATTCTATTCTTTTGACACAAACACACTCACACATACACATACACAAACACATCCATATACGTCAACAAGCATTGATTTCATTTGCATAAATAAGGAAAAACTCGAATGGGGAACTCGACGAAAGTCTGCGGGTACCACGGGGTTGCTGGTCGGAGGTTGCACGGTACAGGGTGTGTGCATGGGGGCACCCTGTCTGTCCTCATGATAACGTTCCGCAAACGAAACTATTGCCTACTTTTGTGCGCCAAGCATAGACAATCGAAGCCCGACACTGTGGTTCGAGATTCGCCAATCCTTACATGAAAAATCACATGAAAAAACTCGAAGATTTTGTAGTAGATTTTGTTTTCGTCATCCGAACTATATTTTCCATTCTCCAACATTACAATGGTCTTGACCGGAACAAAAAAACACGGTACATAACTCCTGATAAATAATGCATGATACATTCTGCGGGTTCAACTGTTTGTACATGAATGTTGTTTCTGCTATGATGCCCTTAGGCAATTTTCGTGAAGATTCGAGGATGTTTGGTCTCCAGGTAGCCCGTTCCCATACGTTGCCCGCTCAATGTATTTTAATTACTCTGCATGTCACTGTGCAACGCACTCTTGCCTCCCCCTCTACCACCCCCATCTAGCTGGATCTCCACCCATTCATACGCTGTGGGCAACGGCAGTCAAAAATCGCATAAATTAAAAAACTGCACACACTCACGCACAGACAGAGATACATAGAGAAAGCGACGGCGGAATGAGATTGGGGTGGAGAAATGGCAACCCTTTGTAAAGCTCACACACACACACAGCTGTCGCTCACCACCAAGGAAGTAATAAAGTATCTCGAAAGTAACTTATTAACCATGCTGACAACGCTGCCAGCTCCTGGAGTGCTCCCTCGTAGCTCCAGAGCCGGAGCCAGGCTCTGTCTGTACACATACCTCAAAGACAGACGGGGGATGAGCTGTGAGGTAGTCATGTTTCATGTTTGCTAATTGCAAGTCGATTTTTCATTTCACATTTCTCTCCAGAGTGTCGTACTGGACCTGAACCTCAGATACAACCTGAACCCCAAAACCGAACCTCATCCCAGCTAGAGAGATGGAGACGGAGCACCACAACCTGAAGCTGGACAAGGAACTGATTGAGTCTGGGACTCCCCGGCCGTAAGTGGAATTTGTTGAGGTTTCCGCTGACCCACTCAACTCCAGCCACATCCCGGAAGGGCACACACACGCGCACTGCAAAAGGCAAAAATATTTAATTCAAAACAACAAGAGCAACAAAATAAAAAATCATTATATACTCGTAATAGCATCGGGAAACGAAGCTTTGAATACTCTTACATATGTACATATTATATATTATACATATGGTTATCTTATAGTCATCCAGTGCTATTGAGAATTTAGTTTAACCCTGAAACAAAAACCACACTAGAAACTAATTAGCTTTTCATACAAAGATTTATTTTTCCAACGACTATTTTATGATATATTAGTCTTGGAGGTCCCATTTTATACAGAAGAGTGTGTAGACAGACGACAGACGACTGTAGAGTACTGACTTTGATGAGCAATACAGAAAGTGAGAAGGCTTTCCTCTAGTTAGAACCGTATTAACCTCAGAAAGGGTATTAAACAGAGCAGAAAACATGGGGAGTGGGAGAAAAAGAAAGAGGCAGCAAATGGTTAATTTAATTACAAATTCTTTGCTTTCTTTTCCATTGTATTAAATTTTCATGGGCTCTGACATCAGTGTAACGGTACATCCATGCACACACATGCGTAAGTGTGTGCGTGTGTGCGTGTGCTTGTGTGAATGTATGTGCGTGCATGTGTGTGGCACCTGCTGTCATTGCCATCTTTGCTACATTTTGGACGCTTAAATACCCAAGAGACTTAAGAAACGGAGAGCATCCTCCTCAGCCATTACTCCCACCACCCATCAGCAATCACCCTCCCCACACTCTCTCTTCCTACTACACACAGACACACACACAGGCACACATGGTCACACTGATTGTCCTTTCAATGAAAAATAGCTCTCATTAATGCTGCTCATTAGCAGCCGCAACGGGCAGGACTTTTCCTGGCTTTGGCTTCGGCTTTAGTCCCGCTCCTTGTTTTGCTCCTGGCATTGACATTTCCCTTCTCCAGATGTCCCCCGACATCCTCCCCAATTTGCCCTCCTTCGACCATTCAGCAAGTGTCAACTGGCAAATGATTTGCCATTATTTACTAATAAAACTCATCGAGTTTCTTCACTCCGCTAATCGAATGCGGTCTCTGTGCCACCACCCACGCATCCGACAACCCATACTCATCTGCTGGACCCACTCTTCTCCCCCTCCACCTCCTCTAAAACTGCTCAAGTCGTCACGAAGAGGACGATGTCCCAGTCAGGCAAAGGACTCTTAATTCAAAGCGACTCGCATGCTTATGCTCGCCAATGACCTCATTCAACGTGGCCATAAGAGGGGCACGATGTGGAAGAAGATGAGATGGCGAGAGAGAGGGGCTCCCCAAAACTTGAGATGACAGAAGCTAGTTTCTCTGAAGCATATCGGATCTTGCAGATGGGAATCCAGAAATTCCCTAGCTCAGTCTTTTGCCGTTCAAGGAAGCTAGCTTCGGATAAGACAGGCCTAAGGCGCGCCGGTTCATACCTACTGGTGACAAATTATAAAAGTTAATGATTATTATTATTTATTCTGGTGAAGTAAATGCTTAGATCCGTCAAAGAGTAGTCTAACATTAAGGCTTTCGTATCATATATCATATATATCATATCATATATATCATATCATATATCATATATATACACAGCGATTTTGCATAGTCCATGTCGATATACCCCATTCATTTTTTATAAACCAATCAATATCCTATTGGCTAATTGATCACCAGGAAACCTTACATAAGAAAAAGGGAAACAATATTTTAACCGTACTCTGTTCTATACATAGATGAAATTCCCCTCTTAGTTCAAGGTTGATTCCGATATGTGTCAATCATTTGTGGTCCCAAATGGTTTATTGAAGCCAGGGGTGGCCCTGGGTTCGGTCCAGCTACGGCTTCAGCTACGACTTCCACTTGGGCTGCCATTCAAACTCTTTCCTTTTCCGTTTCTTGGCATTTAATTTCGTTTATTCATTCGAATGACCACAAAATGACATTTGCATTTGGGCAGCGGTCAGCCCCAGACCTAGACCCAGACCCAAACCCCGACAATGGTCCACGTCCAGTTTTAGTGCGACTCAACTCCCACTGAGGTCTCATGTGCTCTGGCCTCGAGGGAGCAGGGCCCGACAGCTCTAGAGTGGAGTGGATTGGAGCGTGTGCCTGTTAGAAGAACGGGGAGAGCCAGGGTCGTCTCTGGGGCTGTCCGTAATTCCGTTACAAATGAACGGCACAGTTGCAAAAATTTGTTTTGACAATTGAAGATGCTCGTAGCAGGCAAAGTGTGCAAAATTTATAAAACTATTAACTGGTCCTCCGTTTGTGTGTGTAATTAACTCTCTGCTGATTCGGCAATCGTAGGCCGAACCAAAAAAGCACAATTAAATGCACAGCACAAACACAATGCCCACAGCTTGCCCGGACACTGCACACACTGCACACTGGTCCCAGGTTGATTCTGGCGCTTTGTTCTTGAGATTTCAATGAGATTAGGTGCAGAATGCGATAGTAAATATATACTTGATAACCGGATGTTATTGGATTGAGAAAGCCTTCCTGTCCATCCATAGGTTTTCTTGTATTATTATTTAACTAAGAAAAAAAACGTCTAAAAAACAATCTAAATTCGAACAGAAGTCGATGGTATACAAAAAATTTGACAACGATCTACATATCACATATCTTGCACTGTTTTATCACTGTATATCGATTGGATCTCGATGGACCACTGTGCGTTGCAGTTGAACTGAAAACTGAAGCCCCGCTCTCGTCGTCATCAACATTCCCATCGCCATTGCCATCGCCATTGCCATCGCCATTGCCGTAGCCAAAAAGCAATTAGCAAAGTTTTCAGTCTCCAAAACACTCACGGTGGGGAAGGAGGACCACTCGTACACTTTGCCGGGCCATCATCAATCTGGTGCAGTTGCGCAACCCAAGCCCAAACCAGCTCAGACCAACCGGGGACTGCTCCTCCATCCATTATGGTTGCACCTAACTGTGAGCTGCCATGGCCAGGGATTGGACAGGCGCGACCATCGTCATTCCCAATTATTCATGGATAATCTAACCCAAAATGGGACGTTAATTACTGGCGCATGTCCGATGGACATTCGTGAGCCGCTCTTCACACCTCTGCGCCTCCTTCAATGTGTAACTGTATTGTGTGTGGCATGAATTGCAGAAGCATTGCCCCCGAAGCGGGGACGTGAGCGGACCATTTGCTTTTTTGGCTCCAACTGTAAACAGCACAGAGTCACTGGGGCCCCCTCATCCGCATCCGCATCCGCATCCGCGTCCGGGCCACACTCTTCGTCCATTTATCGGGTGATTAATTAAGCTGCACGGATGCAGCGAATTCTGCTGCTGACAACTTCCGACCCCGGACCCTGGACACCACCAAAAGAAAGACAATGCTAAAGATTTACGAAAAATATTGAACTAGAAAACGCTTAAATATGTAGAAAACGCAAAAATGACTAAAGAATTCCCCAATCTACTTACTTCATTGATAATAATTGATTACGCGCCACATATAATGTCAGATACTTATTCGAGAAATCGTTACTTGAGTCGGAGTCCAGCCAGTCTGTATTCCTAGTATACTGTTTTTTTTTTTAATGTGAGGCTTCCACAGTCGACACCAGCTAAATCGAACCAGTTGATCGATATCGTCGATGAATTGAACTAATGTCACCCTTGGTTGCCCCAGTCACTCAGTTCCCTTCATTATCTCCACTGATTCCCCTAGCCGTTTGTTTTTTTGTCCCCTAACTCTCTTGAAACTCGAGTGATCTTATTATTATCTTATTATTATTCCAGATGTTTTCAATTATTTCCAGTTTGTTGTAAAACGATTTTGTTCGTTGCAAAAGATAATCATATTAAAGTAATGCTACGATCATACCTTAGCAATGTGCGAAATCGACTTGATTGATTGATTTTTGACCAGAACATTCAGAATATTCAGAATGAGACAAACAAAATTGTCTGTTGTTCATTAAATCACTACATCATTAGGATGCCATACAAAAAATCGCAACCCAAGGGTGTCAAAACTTTGGTCACCGAAGCTGGCCTTTGATTCTTGTTCCAGTTTCATATTTTTAGATTTGGTTTCAACAACTGAGAACAGTACTATGGAAATTTTCTGTTCAACTCAACTCGAGAGAAAAGCCTAATTTTTTGTATTTATTGTTGGCTATTTCCATTTATTTACACTTATAATATTACAAACTTCAATGAAATAAATGGGGGAGTGGGTGTGGTGCGAGGGGTGCCTCTGGGGCTCAAAATTCTAGACAGAAGTCAAAGCAGCCGATAAATAATAAGATCTCGTAAACAATTCTGTAAAAGCAATGGTGCTAGAGGGAGATGGTGTATAATGCGTACGAATTTAAGAATCAGCATATCTTCGATGCTTACAATTCTTCTCATTTGTTTGATTATTTATCCAGTAATGCTCTCCGGCAACGCAAACTTGTTTATTATTGGTTGGTTTTGCTTGCGGAAAAAAAATCATAATAAGAGTTATGCAGAGACGATATGCATGCTTGATTCATTTTGTGCCATGCATTCGCTTTCTTCAAGGGGTGTATACCGTTCAAAGGGTATACAAAATTCGGGGGGGTACACACAAATAGTTAAATGTAAAGATGATTGGTATTTTGTCAAAAATCTGAGTCGAAACTCGAAACTCACAATTATATGTATTTGTTAAGTGATTCTCTGTGGTATTTCATCCACAATTTCAGGGTTCTGCATTCCAAACACAAAAAAAAACATTAATTAAAACTAGCTAAATTTCGGCAAGGACATGCAAAGCCTTGACGGTCTACTTTTTGGTAGGATCTATTGCCATACGAAAAATCGTCTGATTTCGGTTCGACACAAATTTACAATTAATTATGTATATAGTTACATATGAACGTCAGATACAGAAAATTAAAATTTTTGGAACAGCTCCTGGGGGCAAATGTTCGTCAGATACTTAATTCGTATAAGTAAAATACAGGATCTGTTGTAAAACCTCCAGATAAATCCTATGCAGGCGAAAAAATATGTACTTTCTTTTTAAATATAGATAATATTAAGATCTACTACGGGCATTGTCCATTCTCGATATGGATATGCAATTGCAGATGTTGCTTACGCGTGGGCCAACTTGTCCGCGATAAATTTAATGAAATGGCTGCGGAACAATATCTTTGGATTGTCCTCGTGGGCATGCTCCTCGACCTGGCGCAGGTTCGTCCACTTCCAGAGTGCACGGCGCGCGTAGCTTTGGCGAAAGGAGGCAAATATTTCGGAGGTCTTTTTGCTGGGTATATTATCCTTATAATACGACTCCTTGTTCTTGGTGTTGAAATAGTAGACCTGGTTGCGAGAGCGCGATTTGGCCGAAACATAGCTTTGGTTCAACTCGCAGAGCATGAGAATGCTGCCGGGAACAAAGAACTTGTTGTCATCGAGGGAGAAGCCGAAGCGCTGCGAATTGTCTTTCAGCACATAGTGGCGCATCTCGCTAAAGAAGCTGTTCATGTCCTGCAGTCGAAAGAATGGCTTGCTGCGCAAGGGACCGCAACTGCGCTCCTTCTTGTACGGCTTGTTCAAGCTACGCGCATACTTATCGCACATGCTGATGCGATCGCATAGCGGACGACGACGGATGTCGATGCCGCCCAGGCAGATCCCGTCGATGATGTGCAGAGCGGGCACGCGCTGAATGGTGCGCCCCTCACCATAGAACTCGAAGACGATCTGGCCGAAAAATATGGAACGAGCCTGCACCTCAAAGGACGTTTCGACCAGCTCCCACTTCTTGTGCTCGGTGTAGCGGAGAAGATTACCGCGCGACTTGCACATGAAGAGGCTGCAGCTATTGATGTTGGTCTCTTCCCGCCCGATCGGCATGAATATCCAGTCCCTGACATTCTGCACGGTATTGGAGAGGGCTGCCACATTGTTCATCTCATTTGGCGCAAAATTGAGCCAGCTGCGATCCTGCCACCAATCGACGAGCAGCTCCTCGAGCAGGCGATCTGTTGGTTTTATTTCTGGCGCCTGACGCAGCTTATCGGGCAGTACCCAGCGCTTCAGGCACTCCTGACGCACCTCCGACTGGCGTGTTTCCTTCAGCTCCGTGTTCTTGGCAAAGGTAGCGATCTTTCGCAGACCCACAATCTGCTTCTTTCCAATGGCATTGTTCGAGTCGATGATGTAGTGTATGAAGTCTGCATCTGCAGCGATCTCGTTGGCGTCGAATATCTCAAGGATGTCGTTATCACTGTCGCGCTCCTCGTTAAGCATAATATTGATTTTATTCATGAAATTAGTAATGGCAGAGGTATCCTCCTGCTTGTATTTGCAGACAAGGTAGCGCTCCGAGTTGGCCGGACGACTGCTATTTGGCTTTATGATTGCGATTTGGTGGAAGCATTTATACATCAGGTAGATAAGGCCTACGCTGAACGGTGTAAACAGATCGAACACCTTGCACACAAAGTTCCCGTTCTTGCGCAATATTTTGAGTGCGGTGAGGAACTGGCAGAGATAAAGCTGCTTCGACAGAATTTCCTGTATGTTCTCCTCGCCCTCCACTGAGAATCCTCCGTCGGCCATGGCAAAGTGCACGCCATCGGGTGTGTGACGGCGTATGTATTCGTTCAATGAATCCTGATTTTGGTCGTCGAATATGTTCCCATCATCTTTGATGCCATAGTATGTATCAAACGACTCAGGGGAGGCGGCAAAGAACTTCTCCAACTTAAAATCGTTGGCACCGCGCAGCGTGAATCCGAATCCCTTTGCCTCCCACAATTTGCGGAACAGAACATATTCAGAGAAGCCGCCGGGGCCTGGAAAGAGGAGCACATTCAGAAGAGCTCCAACTGGAATCACCCGATTGGCATTAACTCACCCGCACACATGTCTGTAAAGTAGAGGAGGTCCTTGGGATCCACCAGAGGACGGCCCTCGAGATCTCTGGGATTGGTGAACATGTAGTCGCACATGGAGTCAATGTTGGCCATTTTGACGGCGGCCCGATTGAGAAAAATGGAGCTGCGTATGGTCTCAAATGGATTGCAGCGAGAGCGGGCCCGGCGTTTCTCGTTGTCGTTAAGATCGTCAAATGCGGACTTCGCCGTAAGGATGTCATGGAGGACTGCTGGATTACAATAGCGGGTCTCATCATCCAGAGTGCTTTTGCGTTTACCAAACACGACGGAGCGCATCAATTGATCCATGGCATAATGACTGGCATTCGAGCCCACATTTGTCAGCCACTCAAATGTCTCTGGCATCTCTAGCTCTTCGCAGTTGGGGTCCCATTGCCCAGCAGCTAAGTGGGCTGCGTCCAGCTTGAGGCCAAAACCGCGACGACCATCCTGCTGGACAGCTATAATGGGGTCCAAGCGACCTTGATTGCTCTTACCCAAACCCTTATCGTTCTCATAGCCCATTTTTTTCATCATCTCCATGGCCTTGTTGGAGTAGCTCTTCACCCACTCCCGCTTTATCTTCTTTGGAGTGGGCTCCGAGTTCTCATCGTCGGACTGTTCCTCCATCATGGCTATGCACTGAATAAACTAATAAGGAAGTTTCCTTAAACCGTACGGCAGACAATTTGTTTATATAGAGCTCAGTGTGGCCGTGGATTTATCGATAAGATATACGGTCTGACCCTCAGCAATATACTTTACAGTTTCGAAACATACCAAAAATATACCGACGAATTATTTGCATTCATATTCCATCATATTCTACGATTTGGATATTCCGTTGAATATTACTAACTAGCAGAACCATCAGCTCTGAAAACATAATTTTATCTGATTGACGAAGTTAAGTTATTGCTTATAATGAAATGCTTAAGCAAAAAAGTCAACAACAATTTCCACAAAATTAATTATTTTACATGGTAACTACACGGTAACTACACATTTTCTACATATTAGGTGCATATTTATATACCGCTTAGAATTTATATTAAACTAAGTTTAATCCATTAAAAAGTATAACACCATACATTTATCAAATGCATATTGGCGGCTGAATAGGTTATGCTCCAGCTTAAAAGGTATTCTTTGCGCATTTTCAGCTCGCTCTATTAACGTATTTTCTGAATAGATACTACCATAAAACTTTAGGGGAAAAAATACATCGAATTTTTTCTTGGACAAACTTGCCATTTTTTAGCGGATATATAAAATTCAATATAGTTTTATATAATATTATATAATATATTTAAAAAACGTTTGACCGTTTTTTTTCCATATAATCCGTATGGAAGCGCCAGTGTGAAAAACCTCCGTTATCTACTTTTTTACCGCTTACCGTTTTCTATGCCTTGTTTCAGACATGTTCATAGATTGAAATTGAAACAATAAGTAACTCGATGCCGTTCACGAATACTAACTCGATGTGGCCTGGGCATGACTCTAATTGGAATTTCTACACGATTTCTAAATTTTTTTATTGGACAAGAGGGTGAGACCAAGTCGCGTCCTAAAAAATATTGGAAAATACCAGAAATACTATGAAAAGTATACAAATATTCACGATATTTAGACATTATCGATCAAATATATGGTCTGACCATACTTTTTTCTCGATACTATATTTGAAATTCAATTTAAAAACACCAATAGAGAAAAAAAAAATGAACTGCTTTCGAATATTCCGTTCCGTTTCGCAGATTTTTCCATTTACTAGTTTAAGCCTTGGTCGTACGTTCGCGACCACATATTTATTGTTATCGTTATGAAAACAAAAAATTGGATGAATCGCATCTTTTTTACTAAACATGGAGCTAACTAAAAAAAGACTATCGAATTGACTAAAATAACAAGGATACAATTTTTGTTTTCTATATTTTATATACATTAAAAGCGTACGAACGTACGCGGAAGGTATGATCCGTGGAAGTAAGATGGGCACTTGCCCATATATCTCAGATTATAATTCAATGTATCACCTAGAAATTCCAACCAAAATTCTACCACTAATTCAATAATAACTTTTGTACTTTATGTTTTCGTTTTCGATTTTAGGTGCTCCAGATTTCAGAAATATTTCTTATCGATTAGTATCATTTTGTCATCGATTCAATTATTCAGTTAAGAAGATCAAGACAGATGCAACACATGTCTAACATGTCTGACGAGCTGGCCGCTTTTCTGTTACCAGATCAGTTAAACGCAAAAATTTATTTCTTGCCAACGTTCCGATAACCAAATCGGGTTGCGTCAGCTGTAAGCGCACAAACGAAAAGTGCTGCTACCCTGATTAGTTATTTGCCAGCCAAATTTTAGTTTGGGTTAAGAAAAAAATTGTTTATAAAGAAGTCACAAGCTGAACTGCCCTGAAAATGGTTTCAAATTTATGTTAATGCATCACATAGTCATGTATTTTGTTTCTTTTGCAATTAGGATTGCTTTAATATTTTCCCACGCCCCCTGCCGACACACAAATACCGAAAATCTGTGGCATCTACAATTTTAAAGATACAAAAACTCAACTTAGAATCATAACCACCAGATTGCAGTCGGATCAGTATTATAACCAGAAGGAGCAAATGAAGTTGCATTGGCTACGCTACGCTCTCCGTATACTCTTTATCACACTCACTCTTCCTAGTGCAGTGTGCGCGCTCTGGCCAAGGGAAATGAGGTAAAGCGGCTGGTGAGAATAGAAAACAGGAAATATGGGAATAGAGAAAAAGAAACACATGTAAAAAAAAAGCTTACATATAAATATACCAACTGAGTATCGGGTATAAATGTAGACACACGGCTTGAGTACCTGGGCCAGATCGAAGCAATCTTTACTTAAACTTCAAGATTTATTTTAGTCCTTACTCGGTTTTGCAACAAATTGGGGCATAATTTTAACTGAAAAATATCTTAGAAAAGTTCGCATTAAAAATGTCGTCAATGGGTCAGGGTCAAAGACCGGATAGACAGGTTCAAAGTCCTATTTCGCCTCCAAGGTCAGCACGTGCAGTGTCGCTGCCGCCTTCTGCGAAAGATACGGCATTTGAAGAGAAACCAGCCGCGAGCCGTGGTCAGGCTCCGGAACCCGGTGCAGATCCACCTCTGGATCAGACCCGTTCTTCTGGTGTGACTGAGGAGACGGCAAAAGAGGAAAGACGCGGCTTGTTCGGACGAAAAAAGGGGATACTGGTTGCGACCCCGAAAAGGGGTTCACTTTCTAATGGATTAGGACGCGAAGTCCACATACACCAAGGCCAAAAAGGAAAATCAACGCGCATTCTCTATACCACAGATGAGGAAGTGCGCGATGCTCTCCTGGAGTTTGGAGTGTTCATCATATTTCTTATACTGACATCATTGGGTGAGTAGGTGATTCACATTCAAGGTGTATACATCCGTAACGTATAATGACTGGTATATATTCTTATATATAAATATTACAATATAATTACTAGAAAGTTTACTCGAATGTTTAATCAATCATGTATGCAAATTCAAACAATTTTAGAAAAAAAAATTGTTTTAAATATTCTTCCATGTTTAATAAAAACAATTATGCTTACTTCAAAAACCTCGGATAAGATTAAAATACGATAACCATTTCTATGATCTTAAAAGTCAGCAAACAACATGTTGCATCTATTTTTCTAACCTCAAGCGCTATTAAGATTAAAATAATTTGTGTTGCAGTAACTCTGTCTGTGCGTCACCCTCACATGTTCTACTTTAACGATACTATAAAGAAACTATTTTCCACTCGCGAAATGGTTGTGGCTCCATCCGTTACGGTCTGTTTTGAAAAGATTCTCACTGTCCCAGATTGGTGGGACTATTTGGTATACAACTTTATAAAAACATTGCACGGAGATTTGACCATAACTACAGCAGCACCAAATGACACTACAACCGGTAAACAAAACGCTGAAGCGTTGCGTCAGGCCAGCGAGGATCAGTGGAATGTGGAGGATGGGTATGTGGATCGCGATTATGATGAATCCCAGAAACGGAACGGGGAATTCGAACAACGACCACAAGATGCCGGGCTTGAAGACATCGAGCTAGACGAGCAAACTTTCTACGACAAAAGAGCTGGTTTTGATGGTTCTGCCAGTACTAGACAAAACTCGAAAGCAACCACACATCTCGAGGGTCGCGTATATCTGCTCCAGAACCTTCTGCTCGGTCCCCCGCGCCTTCGGCAGATTCGTGTCCGCAGGGAGAGTTGTCAAGCGAGCGACGACTTCGTACGACATTTCAACACCTGCTACTCCGCCTATTCGGCGGGGATGGAAGAGAAAACCGGTACGCACAAAGGTACAGAGTTCTACACGATGGGCAAGCTGAACGCGACTCCGATTTGGACAGTGCTGGCATTCTATAGTACTGGTGGTTACATCGCTGATCTGACCTATGACAAGAACGATAATTTGGAGAAGATAAATAAACTGAGGCACGATAATTGGCTAGATCGCGGCTCAAGGCTATGTCTGATGGAGTTCAATCTGTACAACAAGAATACGGACATCTTTCAAAGCGTCAAGTAGGGATCAGCTTCGACTTAAAGTTTAGCTCATTTAAAGCTTCTCTTCCAACCAGACTTCTAGCCGAAATCCCCCCCACGGGAGGTGTGATACCACAGACGCATCTGCAAACTGTCAAGCAGTATTCTTTCTTCAACGATACCAGTCAGACTATGACTGTGATCTATATATTTTGGTATATCATGGTCGCTTATTATACTATCTGTGAGATTAATGGATTAAGAAAGTCGGGGATTACAATTTACTACAGGTCGTTGCTGAATGTTCTCGACACTATTGTATTAGTGGTAAATATTAACATTATTGGTCGCTTCCTGATCTCCCTTTCCATTCCTTCGACAGTACTAGTGTACTAGTGGTAACAATTTTTTTAATCATCGCTTCGCAATCTACCTTTCCACTCCTAGCTTTGCTACCTGGCCTTGATCTACAACGTCTGGCACACATTCCAAGTTGGTGCCCTTACACGAAATGCCAAGAGGCACACGGGCTATCAAAGTATCGATGTTCTTTGCTTTATGAACATCATCTATGTGGATATGATGGCCATTTTAGCTTTTCTTGTATGGATAAAAATATTCAAGTTTATCAGTTTCAACAAAACTCTTGTTCAGTTTACAACTACATTAAGAAGGGTATTTTTTAATATTTTAATTTCAATAGATGTCATTTTTGATGATTTATTTGAACATTTGTAGTGCTCCAAAGATTTGGCTGGCTTCAGTCTTATGTTCGGCATTGTTTTTTTGGCCTATGCTCAACTGGGCCTTCTGCTCTTCGGCACTAAGCATCCAGATTTTCATAACTTCGTCACTTCAGTCTTGACCATGATCCGCATGATCCTAGGCGATTTTCAATATAATCTCATTGAGCAAGCGAATCGGGTGCTGGGTCCCATCTACTTTCTCACCTACATTCTACTTGTGTTTTTTATATTGCTGGTAAGCTTTGAGCATCGAATGAGTTTTGTCGGTTACCATAAGTTGTATTCCACTAGAACATGTTCCTGGCCATCATCATGGAAACTTATAACTCGGTAAAGAGTGAAATTACCCAAGGGCGCAGTCATTTGGGCTCATATATCTATAAGAAGCTGGCTGCAGCCATTTACTGGATCGTCCACTGTGGCCGGAAGGCACGGGTTCAGCCTACCCGCCGAACTGCTTCTGTCAATGAGACTGATGTGGATGGCACGATCGCAGAATTTGAAGAGCCTAAAGTGCTAGCAAACATAACCCAAGCAGAGTATATTTACCAGAGTAAACTTATCAGTCCTTTTTAATTTTAGCTAAATATCTCTTTCAGCGCCCGTTACTTTGAAGAGGTTCCCCCCGATGTTCAAAACAAGGAACTATTTCAGTAAGAGCTCCGAAACTTTTTTTAGTGCCATTTATTATTTGTAAATCACCTTGGTTTTCTTTACTATCTCTTAGGCTAACAAATCGCGTAACACTGATTGAAGAAATTCTCGAACAGCTGGTCACCAATATGGATGATGTACTAAAACGCATCGAGAGAGAGCAAGGCGCAAGAAAACACTAGATTCGATATACGAGTTTGATGTATCTCAACTAATGTTGGATATTGGAGCATTATTCATTACTACCGTATTCTTACAGACTTAGAACTTTTTGCACCTTTTTTTTAATATGAATAGAATTAGTTCTGTAAAATAAAATCAGTATCAGAAACAGTCTGTCTCAGAACAACAAAATTGCTTTCACTCATCTTTCATTTCCATCATCAAGGACTGTCGCCGTGTCTTGAGACTCTCATTTTCACAACGTAGGATACCACAGTTCTCAGTCCGAATCTTTCTAGTTCTAGTTGCAACGACCAAACTGAAGCCGGTTTATGTACGTACGCAACGTAACTTATTACACTTATTTCTAGATCATGGTTAGCCTTTCAACGAAGCGACAGTGAATAGATTCGATCTGAGGGAAGTTAAAATTTCAAAAATCTTTAAAAAAAATATGTTGCATACTCAAGCTTTTTGAAGAAAGGTGTGAAGTGTTAGATGAGTTTCTTTGTTGGTACTTCGACTACTCTTAGATCTATGGATACAGTGAAACTTATCCTATTTTATAGTTATCTTTAAAGGGCTATACAAAATTACAAGCTAGTATAGTTTAAAAAAACATTAACGGCGTAAGGTCTTTTGTCCCAATTGAGATAAAGTATTTAAATGCTTAATTAAAACAATTAAAGTATTTAAAAATTTGTACAGATATAGATATACTATGTATCTATATACATATCTATATATACATATCTATATATACATATCTATATATACATATGTATGTATATCTATATTTATCTTAATTCAAAAGAATCGAAATATAGATTATTTTTCATATACATTGTACATCTTAGTTCATATTGATTGGAAGACATTGGATTTTGTCAAAAATGAAAGAATGCGTGTCTATGTTTTCAGGAGCTGAGTTGCCTAAGGTTTGTGAAGGATTATTATGGGCAAATATTTAAAGTTTATGGGTGCCTTGGGTGTCGTAGCTTGGGCTACTTTAGTATAGCCAGGTCAAAATCAGCAAGGGCAAGAGTACCACGCATTGCCACTAAAAAACGAGGGGGAACGTTGTGAGTTGCTGCGGCGACCGCAGCTCTACATTTATACTCGTTACATAGTCAGTATGGCTACATTGAGCGACAATGTGTGCGTGCGAGAGAGACAGAAAACGTGTCTGAACATGTCGTCGGGCCCTGCGTAGCCACTGCAAATTAATTTGTTCCTTTTGGCTATAGAAATGATCCGATCTGAGATTCAGCAATCTCATAGATACGGTCATTCTCTATGATTGTGCGTTTTTAGTTTTCTCGTATATTCAATATTGTGGATGCCACAGATTTTCGTCCTTTGTGGGGCGGAAGGTGGGGCGAAGTTTTGAAATATTGTAACAGTGACATATCACAGAAGTCTGGATCCAAAAAATCGTTTCTCTAGCTTTTATAGTCTTTAAGCACTAGGCGCTAATAGGGACGGACAGACGGACGGACGGAGAGACAGACAGTGCTCAATCGAGTCGGCTATTGATGCTGATCAAGAATTTATATACTTTATGGGGTCGGATACGATTCCTTCTGGACGTGACACACATCCATTTTCACCACAAATCTAATATACCCCAAAACTCATTTTGAGTATCGGGTATAAAAATTATCAAAATTCAGTAGAGTAGCAATTGACGGTATTAGTGTTTTGAATTAGTCAAATGTCACTAAAGTTGTCTTTAGAAACTTTTTCAAACCAAAGGATCGACTTTTATGTACCTGATACTCAAAGAGTAGATTTTTGGTGAAGTTGGATATGTGGATAGCACGATTAAGGAAGAGTTTCTGCCGCCATAAAGTATACATATAAACTCGTTTTCTTGATCAGCATCAATTGCGGAGTCCTCCGTCCGGCAGAATAGAAAACAGGAAATATGGGAATAGAGAAAAAGAAACACATGTAAAAAAAAAAGCTTACATATAAATATACCAACTGAGTATCGGGTATAAATGTAGACACACGGCTTGAGTACCTGGGCCAGATCGAAGCAATCTTTACTTAAACTTCAAGATTTATTTTAGTCCTTACTCGGTTTTGCAACAAATTGGGGCATAATTTTAACTGAAATATATCTTAGAAAAGTTCGCATTAAAAATGTCGTCAATGGGTCAGGGTCAAAGACCGGATAGACAGGTTCAAAGTCCTATTTCGCCTCCAAGGTCAGCACGTGCAGTGTCGCTGCCGCCTTCTGCGAAAGATACGGCATTTGAAGAGAAACCAGCCGCGAGCCGTGGTCAGGCTCCGGAACCCGGTGCAGATCCACCTCTGGATCAGACCCGTTCTTCTGGTGTGACTGAGGAGACGGCAAAAGAGGAAAGACGCGGCTTGTTCGGACGAAAAAAGGGGATACTGGTTGCGACCCCGAAAAGGGGTTCACTTTCTAATGGATTAGGACGCGAAGTCCACATACACCAAGGCCAAAAAGGAAAATCAACGCGCATTCTCTATACCACAGATGAGGAAGTGCGCGATGCTCTCCTGGAGTTTGGAGTGTTCATCATATTTCTTATACTGACATCATTGGGTGAGTAGGTGATTCACATTCAAGGTGTATACATCCGTAACGTATAACGACTGGTATATATTCTTATATATAAATATTACAATATAATTACTAGAAAGTTTACTCGAATGTTTAATCAATCATGTATGCAAATTCAAACAACTTTAGAAAAAAAAAATTGTTTTAAATATTCTTCCATGTTTAATAAAAACAATTATGCTTACTTCAAAAACCTCGGATAAGATTAAAATACGATAACCATTTCTATGATCTTAAAAGTCAGCAAACAACATGTTGCATCTATTTTTCTAACCTCAAGCGCTATTAAGATTAAAATAATTTGTGTTGCAGTAACTCTGTCTGTGCGTCACCCTCACATGTTCTACTTTAACGATACTATAAAGAAACTATTTTCCACTCGCGAAATGGTTGTGGCTCCATCCGTTACGGTCTGTTTTGAAAAGATTCTCACTGTCCCAGATTGGTGGGACTATTTGGTATACAACTTTATAAAAACATTGCACGGAGATTTGACCATAACTACAGCAGCACCAAATGACACTACAACCGGTAAACAAAACGCTGAAGCGTTGCGTCAGGCCAGCGAGGATCAGTGGAATGTGGAGGATGGGTATGTGGATCGCGATTATGATGAATCCCAGAAACGGAACGGGGAATTCGAACAACGACCACAAGATGCCGGGCTTGAAGACATCGAGCTAGACGAGCAAACTTTCAACGACAAAAGAGCTGGTTTTGATGGTTCTGCCAGTACTAGACAAAACTCGAAAGCAACCACACATCTCGAGGGTCGCGTATATCTGCTCCAGAACCTTCTGCTCGGTCCCCCGCGCCTTCGGCAGATTCGTGTCCGCAGGGAGAGTTGTCAAGCGAGCGACGACTTCGTACGACATTTCAACACCTGCTACTCCGCCTATTCGGCGGGGATGGAAGAGAAAACCGGTACGCACAAAGGTACAGAGTTCTACACGATGGGCAAGCTGAACGCGACTCCGATTTGGACAGTGCTGGCATTCTATAGTACTGGTGGTTACATCGCTGATCTGACCTATGACAAGAACGATAATTTGGAGAAGATAAATAAACTGAGGCACGATAATTGGCTGGATCGCGGCTCAAGGCTATGTCTGATGGAGTTCAATCTGTACAACAAGAATACGGACATCTTTCAAAGCGTCAAGTAGGGATCAGCTTCGACTTAAAGTTTAGCTCATTTAAAGCTTCTCTTCCAACCAGACTTCTAGCCGAAATCCCCCCCACGGGAGGTGTGATACCACAGACGCATCTGCAAACTGTCAAGCAGTATTCTTTCTTCAACGATACCAGTCAGACTATGACTGTGATCTATATATTTTGGTATATCATGGTCGCTTATTATACTATCTGTGAGATTAATGGATTGAGAAAGTCGGGGATTACAATTTACTACAGGTCGTTGCTAAATGTTCTCGACACTATTGTATTAGTGGTAAATATTAACATTATTGGTCGCTTCCTGATCTCCCTTTCCATTCCTTCGACAGTACTAGTGTACTAGTGGTAACAATTTTTTTAATCATCGCTTCGCAATCTACCTTTCCACTCCTAGCTTTGCTACCTGGCCTTGATCTACAACGTCTGGCACACATTCCAAGTTGGTGCCCTTACACGAAATGCCAAGAGGCACACGGGCTATCAAAGTATCGATGTTCTTTGCTTTATGAACATCATCTATGTGGATATGATGGCCATTTTAGCTTTTCTTGTATGGATAAAAATATTCAAGTTTATCAGTTTCAACAAAACTCTTGTTCAGTTTACAACTACATTAAGAAGGGTATTTTTTAATATTTTAATTTCAATAGATGTCATTTTTGATGATTTATTTGAACATTTGTAGTGCTCCAAAGATTTGGCTGGCTTCAGTCTTATGTTCGGCATTGTTTTTTTGGCCTATGCTCAACTGGGCCTTCTGCTCTTCGGCACTAAGCATCCAGATTTTCATAACTTCGTCACTTCAGTCTTGACCATGATCCGCATGATCCTAGGCGATTTTCAATATAATCTCATTGAGCAAGCGAATCGGGTGCTGGGTCCCATCTACTTTCTCACCTACATTCTACTTGTGTTTTTTATATTGCTGGTAAGCTTTGAGCATCGAATGAGTTTTGTCGGTTACCATAAGTTGTATTCCACTAGAACATGTTCCTGGCCATCATCATGGAAACTTATAACTCGGTAAAGAGTGAAATTACCCAAGGGCGCAGTCATTTGGGCTCATATATCTATAAGAAGCTGGCTGCAGCCATTTACTGGATCGTCCACTGTGGCCGGAAGGCACGGGTTCAGCCTACCCGCCGAACTGCTTCTGTCAATGAGACTGATGTGGATGGCACGATCGCAGAATTTGAAGAGCCTAAAGTGCTAGCAAACATAACCCAAGCAGAGTATATTTACCAGAGTAAACTTACCAGTCCTTTTTAACTTTAGCTAAATATCTCTTTCAGCGCCCGTTACTTTGAAGAGGTTCCCCCCGATGTTCAAAACAAGGAACTATTTCAGTAAGAGCTCCGATACTTATTTTAGTGCCATTTATTATTTGTAAATCACCTTGGTTTTCTTTACTATCTCTTAGGCTAACAAATCGCGTAACACTGATTGAAGAAATTCTCGAACAGCTGGTCACCAATATGGATGATGTACTAAAACGCATCGAGAGAGAGCAAGGCGCAAGAAAACACTAAATTCGATATACGAGTTTGATGTATCTCAACTAATGTTGGATATTGGAGCATTATTCATTACTACCGTATTCTTACAGACTCAGAACTTTTTGCACCTTTTTTTGAATGTAAATAGAATTAGTTCTGTAAAATAAAATCAGTATCGGAAACAGTCTGTCTCAGAACAACAAAATTGCTTTCACTCATCTTTCATGTCCATCATCAAATCCTCTTTGTTTTTTTTAGTGAAAATTGGGCTGAGCAATGGAAACAAATCTATGGCATTCACAATTTTGAAGATATGAGAAAACTAAAATTATTATAAGATCAGATTATTATTATTATTATATTGTCAACTCAATTTGCAATTGCTATGATGGCGTACCATGCGCTTAGTCATTCCCTCTCTTTCACATACTCTTCCATTTGCACTGTGGAAGGCAGCCATACTAACTGAGTATCAGGATTAAATGTAAAGTCGCGGCCCTAGCTTCGGCTCACAACGTTTCCGCTCGCTTTAATTCTATAAAGCTTTGCCGAAAAATTTAATGGCTCGCGAGACATTTAATTAGTCTCACATATTTTTAATTGTTTTGAAAACAGTTCTAAGATTTATGCTAATATATACATACATATGTACATATGTATTGTATTGATTTCATATTCTTACGACTTATTACATTGAGTTATCGTCACCATGTGATGATTTCTTGAACCGTTTCATATTTTTATACCCGATACTCAAAATTCATGGGTATATTACCCGAACCCTGTGCGAATGCTGCCCACGACTGAAGTTTTATAAGGAAGTGCCCGTTAGGATCGGCGTATTCCTGGGGGTGCATCGACGTCAATAACATTAGTATGTGTGTAGAACTCAATCATCTCACCTTTATGAATTTGATAAATAACTAAAATATTTTTGTATATTTTCATTTTCATGTTAAATCACTTAATAATTGTAAGTGTTTGAATATTTAATTATAAGAAATTAAAATGAATGTTATTAAATTTGAAATCAGACAATTTATATTAATAACAATTTCAAATTAACAGAAAATCTCCCTATATACATATGTAAAATTTTGAATGCAAATATCATAAATATTAAAATTACAAATATTCATGCGTTTTTGGGAAGATTTTGGCCATATAGATATTTCGAGCTTAGGTCTTCCTTACACCTTGTTGTCTCTCAAAGCGTTGCAGTATGCTATCAATATTGGTAACAAGCTGTTCGAGAACTTCTTCAATCAGACTTACGCGATTGGTAAGACTAGGAAAAAGCAAAAAACAAAAGTTATAAACTATAACCCAAACAATATATCAGGGCTCTTACCGAAACAATTCCCTATTCTGAACATCGGGAGGAATATTTTGGAAATACCGTGCCCTGAAATAGATATTCAGTTTAAATTATGTATGTTTAAAGCTGTACCTAGTAAATGTACTCTTCTGTGGTCATGCTCCTCCTCAGCAGCTTAGGCTGCTTTAATTCTGTGGCCGTGGAATTCTGATCAGCTTCATTGAATGCAGGTGGTGGGCGGGCTGACCGGAAACGACGCGCACGGCCGCAGTGAGTTATCCAGTAGAAGGCACCAGCCAGTTTCTTAATGACATATGAGGCTAACTGGCTGCGTCCTTGAGTGATTTCATTCTTGACTGAGTTATAAGTTTGCATGATGATGGCTAAAAACATGTTCTTGTGGAATACAACACATTAAGACCTATAAAATGTATTTAAGTTCTCAAACTTGCCAACAGGATGAAGAACACAAGCACAATATAGGTGAGAAAGTAGATGGGCCCGAGCACCCGATTGGACTGCTGAATAAGAGTGTACTGAAAATCACCGAGGATCATGCGGATCATTGTTAATACTGAGGTGACAAAATTATTAAAATCTGGATGCTCAGTGCCGAAAAGCAGAAGACCCAGTTGGGCATAGGCCAAAAAAACAATGCCAAACATAATACTGAATCCAATCAAATCCTTAGAGCACTATAAATTTTCAAAAAATCAATCACAGTTATTGTCACAGTCTAGCCAATAAATATTTTGAATAAAATGGCATACCTTTCTTAAAGTCGTTGTGAACTGAATGAGTGTCTTGTTGAAACTGATAAACTTGAATATTTTGATCCATACCAAAAATGCTAAAATAGCCATCATATCCACATAGATCAAATTCGATAAGCAGAGAACATCGATACTTTGATAGTGCTGTTGCGTGTAGGCCTTGGATGTAATGGATTTCATTTTGAAGGTATGCCAAATGTTGTAGAACAAGGCCAGGTAACATAACTGGGTACAAGAAAAATAGATAAGAAAAGTAGATCGGGAACATAACAGTACAGAAAATAATACTTACCACTAACACAATATTATCAAGAATGTTCATTAATGATGTGAAGTAGGCTCTCCATCCTGACTTGCAGAATGCATTGATCTCACAAATGGTGTAGTAAAATACCATTATATACCAGAATATATAGACTACAGTCATGGTCAGACTGAGATCGGTGAAAAAAGAATACTCTTTGACTGTTCGCAAATGCGCCTGCGGTATGACACCACCCGTGGGGGGGATTTCAGCAATAAGTCTGGAGAGAAGAAGAACTTGAAATAAACTTTAATTAAAATCGAGGCAAACCCCTACTTAACGCTCTGAAAGATGTCTTTGTTATCGTTGAACATATTGAACTCCACCAAACACAGCCTCGAACCGCGATCCAGCCAATTAACGCTTTTCAGCTTATTTATGCTCTGCAGATTCTCATCCTTGTCGTAGGTCAGATCAACAGTGTACCCACCAGAGCGATAGTAGGCCAGTAAAGTCAAGATCGGGGTGGCGCCCAGTTCGCGCATTGTTCGGTATCGAGTACCTTTGTGCCATTCGGAGTTCTCTTCGGCCGCATTGGAATATGCGGCATAGCAGGTGTTGAAGTTCTGAGGGAAGTTACCGTCCGTTTGGCAACTGTTCTTGCTAACGCGAATCTGCCGTAGGCGTGGTGGACCAAGCATAAGGTTCTCGTGCAGGAATAAGCGACCGTTGAGATGGGTAGTCAAATTAAGGCTGCTTTCAGCCCATGGGACAGTTTCGCTAGCAGTATCGCTACGAGCACTACGACTTTTTGTGGTTTCGCCGATTTGCGCGCTCAGGTCAAGGTCCAGGTCCAGGCCATCGAGATTTTCGTCCCTGTCGATTTCATCGATCTCGCCGTAAGGTAGTGCTGGTCCAGTTTCTCTTTTCCTCCTAGAGGATTCATCATTGCGTTCAACATCCCCATCCTCCACATACAGGATATCTTCGCTGGACTTGAATGAGCTCCGATCGGTTTTGGCTTCGTTAACGGATTTAGATCGTGGGCTTGTTGAAGTGCTGCTGGTCATATCTCCATGCAATGTATTTATAAAGTTGTATACCAAATAGTCCCACCAATCTGGGACGGTGAGCATCTTCTCAAAGGAGACCGTCACTGATGGGACCACAGTCAGGTTGCGTGTGGTAAACAGTTTCATCATCGTATCATTAAAGTAGAACATATGAGGGTGACGCACGGACAAAGTTACTGGAAGAAAAACGAGTTCGAAATCCAGGAATCACCACACAGGAAGTCGATTGGGGTTTGATTATGGTATATGCGATTTCTAATATAGTACAAAATCGTATGGTTAGACCTAGAAAAATAAGTAGCCTGTCTAAATAAATAATCAAAAATATTCCCTTAATGACCCTTAATGATATTTATATCATTATTATAAAACTCATTCTGGATGACCATTTGGTCAACTTTCACACCATCTGCATGAAACTATCTTAGATCTGACTTTTGGAATATTCTGCTGTTATATTTGTGGTGCTTCTTTAGTCATAAAGAAATAGACTATCGATAATATGCCTAGAATCTAGAACAACCCTAAGATCCTAAATAAGCAATTGTGACTCGTAAAAACTGTATATAAACCTCGCATGTTTCGTAATAAAATCAGTACGAAAGAAAACTCAGATGCATTTACTTCTGTGAAGTCCAATTTGTTCAAGTTCTGATTGCGGCGACATTTTTTTACTGTCACATAAACCGGTGGCATACACCGTATGAAATCATATTGAAATC
Source organism: Drosophila persimilis (assembly GCF_003286085.1). Lineage (NCBI taxonomy): Eukaryota > Metazoa > Arthropoda > Insecta > Diptera > Drosophilidae > Drosophila > Drosophila persimilis. Next base: position 966,056 of record NW_020825356.1, read on the forward strand.
ATAAGAATCATGTGAATTTACAACAAAAAATTGATTTATTCACATTCAATACAGGGCTTACCTTATTAAATCTTAGAGTCGCAGCCGTAGCATACATACGTAGCCGTAGCACACAACATTCCAATTACTTAACTTAATTAATTTAACTTAATTAATTCTCTATTGAAATATTTAATAATTAAGTGCTTACAGCTCCCCAGAATGGTCGGCTTATTGCTATGTATGTACATATAGGTAACATTGAAATGTATTTTTTGTATGTAGTTAATACAAATTAGTTATTGATCAATTTTATGTTGACATGTTAAAAGACTTACAGTGATATACCGAAGAAACAGAGATCTTATCGATTGTAAAATCATACAACTAATATAACGATATGCTCATCTATATTTTTAACTCTCTTCTTTTATATTACTTGACCTGAACACATAACACATATTAAAAGTGTTTTAAAAGTTAACTAAAACCGATAATTTATTTGACGAACTCTTGATATTTCTAACAATAACAAAGCTGGAAATGAAATGCGAAATTAAATGAAGAAAAAAAAAGTGTTTTAGAATTAAACAACAGCAACAACTTGGCTGCAAAAACTGTCTAGGAACAGGAGTCTAAAAGACGGTATTTTTAATGGGCCTTGGAACTTACAAGTCATAGAAAGCTATTACTCCGATTTATATTTTGCGTGCCTTAATAAAAGAGAAAACTGTTTCTTTATACCCAATCAACAGCAGAAAAATTCCTTTTGTTGCACTCGAAGTTTTGCAAATTCATCAAATAATATAGAATAGAATAGATCAAAAAGCAAAAAACTGAAAAAGACTGGAAAATGTATACCATTCAAGTTAAAAGACTTGGTTCCTGAAAACAATAAGTATTGGAGGCCTATAATAACACATTTAAAAATTATGTACACTCCGTTAAAATAAATGTAACAGCCATGACAACAGCAAATATCCATGTCCGTCTGTCCGTATTTTTTGAAAACAAGCTACGAGAGGATATAACAACTAACGTAAGCGGATTATGGGTAGACTTCTATGATATCAATGTAAAAAATATATCCTTCAAAGATAAATATAATATGATCTTACCGACCAGATTGCGATCTGATCATTATTACAAGATGAATACAAAATTAAGCTGCTATAAAGATTGCCTCCATCCGTCGTATTTCATTGAAGTATGGCTTTCATTTCAGCACAATTTGGTATTAAACTCACCCAGAGATGTAAGGACAAGGAAAATGATGAAAACTCCAAACTCCATGAGAGCGTCGCGCACCTCCTCGTCAGTTGTATAGAGAACACGCGATGTCTTAACTTTTAGGTGCTGTGGTAAGGGGGTGTCGCGTCCCAATCCACTCATAGCCGTGGCTTTTTTTTGACTCGCAATTATTTCATCTTTCTTTTGTCCGAAAAAACTACTTTTTTTCGTTTTCAGCGAGTTCTGGCTCTCTGTTGTGGCTGGTACCTTAACTTGGTCAGCTTTCTCAGCTGATTTTGCACCATTTCGACGTTTTGGCAGCTGGACACGAGGGAGATCCTTAACTCGGATCGTGGCTGGTCTTGCTGCAAATGCAGTATTTCTCGAAGTATGGCGCTGATTTGGATGCGGCACTGCACGTGCCGCCCTTTGTGGCGCGTCAGGACTCTGATCCAGTCCACGTGAGTACATTTTTATTACAAATTTAACTTATAAGTTTTTGCACAAGGATTTTTCTAGTTTCTTGGAAAGACTTGTTTAAATAGAAATTTAAAAACCGCTTGCTAGGTTCTTAATCAGATACCAAGAGTTACTTTAATGATACAGTCCCATACCCATACAATCACTAAATATATCTTCAGCTACACGGAAAAGAAAGCAGCTCGTTATCAAATCGAAATTCCCCATTCAAATCGATATGTGGATAATATCAAATCGATATCCATTCAAAATTTTTTTTTCGAAATCTTTCGCCAAAAGTTTTTGTGACAAAGAATTTTATGAGGGCTTCGTATAAAATGAATATAAAATCATATTTTTACCATTTTTGAGGCGAGATCGCGTCATTTAAATCGATCTAGAATCCGCAACTCTACATTTATACCCGACACTCAATCAGTATGGCTCCTCTCCGCCAGAGGACGCACACATTTACCACGAAGAGTGTGTGAGAGAGAGAGACAGAAAAAAAATGGCTCTATCGACTCAGCTATTTATGCTGATCAAGAAAATGTGTACTTTATGGGATCGGAAACGCTGCCTTCTGGGCGGGATCTAAAAATAAGATGAAAACAACTTTTTACGTTTCACTTGATGGTGGTCTGGTGCCGCTCCATATAACGGGGTGCCACTTACCGTTAACCGGAAGCTTGTGTATCGAAAGCGGAGACAGTGTTGCCACGCGTGTCTGCGAAATTGCCCAAGAAAATGGCCGTTCCTTGGCCCATTCAATAAGCAGATAGATTGTGGCTTTCTTTGTAATGTTTTTTGATTGTTCTCTTTCTTTTATTTAAATGCGTTTGTATGTTTGTTCTTTTCATTCATATTTCACCTTGGTTGCACTGGGTTTTATGATGACCATAAAAATGGTGTTACAACCATCCACTTCCAGCACAAATCTAGTAAAACCCTAATCTCTTTGAGTATCGAGTATAAAAATACCCCATTAGACTTAGCTTAAACAATCAAAAACTTGTTTAAAATCTGTCATTTTATCCTAGAAGAGATGATTTGATTTTGTAGTTCCCTTAACCTTGGCCATGAGTTTCGTTGGAGCGGTAGTCGTGAGAAGCTAAAGCTCGTAGTTTTCAAAATGTCCGCATGCCCAGAGAACCCCCATCAGCCTCTGATTTGCTGCCAGAGCTGCACGGGGTTGTATAGAGGGTAAGTAAAAATACAATATAGCTCGTCAGTAATGACTCGTTATTTCTTTTTTTTTCCAGAAATTCTTTTCAGTCGTACTGCCCCCAGTCGTATTGCCCCCAATGTTACTCTAGATCTTTTTGCCAGCATCCGGTCCACTCTCCGGAGGAGTTTGCCCAATTCTCGGACATTGGTATTCCATGCTTTCTGTGCAAGCAGTCGGATTGTACACCCAAGCTGGATTGCTGTGACCAATACTTTGATGAATGTGGAGGAAAAAATACAACTAAAACGGCGACTGGGGATAAAAATAGGCAGACTGGTAAGCCGGGTACTGGAGCAAAGAAAAGAGCGAAAAAACAGAAGACTGATGACGAAAATAAACAGACTGGTAGAGCAGATAATGGAGCAAACGGATCGGGCAGACAGATTACTAAGGACGGAAGTGAACAGAATGGTAAGACGGATCTTGGAGTAAACAGATCGGCAAGACAGTCTACTGGGGAAAGATATGGACAGAATGCTAAGAGGAGTATTGGAACAAACAGAAAGGGCACACTGCCGACTGGGGACGGAAATATGCAAAATGGTAGGCTTGATAATGGACCAAACAGAAAGGGTAGAGAACCGGAGGGTGACGGCAATAAAAAGTCTAGTAAACCGGGTATTGGCGCAAACAAAATGGGTACACAGGGTAATGAACCAAAGAGGACAGATAAAAAGAAAACGGGGGACAAAAATGGACCGTCTAATGGCGCTAATGGTCCGACTGGACAACCTCCGGCTCCTTGGCCGCCTCAAGAAGGATTCTCTGTGCATGGAATGGCTCCTGGAACGCAGGGTATGCAGGGAATGGCTGCTGGAACTCAGGATATGCAGAGAATGGCTCCTGGAACTCAGGGTATGCAGGGAATGGCTCCTGGATCGCAGGGTATGCAGGGAATGGCTCCTGGATCGCTGGGTATGCAAGGAATGGCTCCTGGAACTCAGGGTATTCAGGGAATGGCTGCTGGAACTCAGGATATGCAGCGAATGGCTCCTGGAACTCAGGGTATGCAGGGAATGGCTCCTAGATCGCAGGGTATGCAGGGAATGGCTCCTGGAACTCAGGCAATGCAGGGAATGGCTCCTGGAACGCAGGGTATGCAGGGAATGGCTCCTGTCAGTCAGTTTGGTGCTTACGGTGAACAAAGGAGTTTGCCTACTCCGGGTGCACAAGTTGCACTGACTGTGAACGAAAATGGAAGGACTGGAATGTTTGCTAATGGCGCTAATGGTCTGATGGGACAACCTCCGGCTCCCTGGCCGCCTCAACAAGGATTCCCTGTGCATGGAATGGCTCCTGGAACTCAAGGCATGCATGCAATAGGTCCTGGAATTCAGGGCATGCAGGGAATGGCTCCTGGATCGCAGGGTATGCAAGGAATGGCTCCTGGAACTCAGGGTATTCAGGGAATGGCTGCTGGAACTCAGGATATGCAGGGAATGGCTCCTGGATCGCAGGGTATGCAGGGAATGGCTCCTGTCAGTCAGTTTGGTGTTTACGGTGAACAAGGAGGTTTACCTACTCCGGGTGCACAAGTTGCAGTGACTGGGAACGAAAATGGACCGACTGGAATATTTGCTAATGGCTCTAATGGTCCGACGGGACAACCTCCGGCTGCCTGGCCGCCTCAAGAAGGATTCTCTTTGCATGGAATGCCTCCTGGAACTCAGGGTATGCATGGAATAGCTCCTGGAACTCAGGGCATACAGGGAATGGCTCCTGGGTCACAAGGTATGCACGGAATGGCTCCTGGAACGCACGGAATACAGGGAATGGCTCCCGGCAGTCAGTTTCGTGTTTACGGTGAACAAGAAGTTTTGCCCACTCCGCGTGCACAAGTTGCCATGCCTGGATATATAACAAAGCAAATACCAAGGTACAAGGATCCAGGATCCATGGCAATCGGTTATCCACCTCAAGTATATCAAGCTCCAGGAGGTGGTCGACAAGATCTGCTAGGATATGGTCAACAAGCTGTGCAGGCAAATGAGACTTACGGAGAAGGAGAGACTCAATCAGCTCAATCGAGGAAGTCGCAGGAGAAGACCGGAGAAATCTGTGATCAGTCCAATCCCAGCAGAGATGCTATTCATCGGTGAGTGTCACGTCAGAGTTACATTAAGACCCAATACTTAGCCAGTATGTGTGTTTCCATCTCGTTCTCCTCCGCCAAGGAAGAGTGTGTGATAGGGAGGGAATGAGTAAGGGCGTTGAATGGGTTACACTGACATTTCATATGTTCCTTTTTTCTATAATACTGCTCCGATTAAAACATCTTATCCGGCAACCTGCTGGATATTTTAGCAGTAAATAATTCTATCCTATTTATTTTATTCTTAGGATTTAGAAAAGGGCCTATTCCGGGGAGCACTCGCATAGTAATGTATTAGGCAGAGTATCTAGGCAAACACTTTTCGATTTTTGAAGAAACTTAGAGTATTTTCGCGGTTTATCGAACAGTCTTTTGGCATATTTAAAATCTTGCCATGATCTTCCCGAATGTTAATGGCTAGCTTAAGCTCATCAACTCAAACCTTTTAATTATTTAGTACACAGTATAATTTAATTTTATAAACAATTCGTCGATTTCCCGAAGAGTTTTCCAGCCAAGTTCCATTTCAGTATTACCAAATTTTGACAGAGAATCTGTTTCCTTGGGAAGCCATTAGTCAATATTGAAATGTTTTGTGTCAGACAGACAGTCAAACTATGTCTCAGTCAGCAAATGGTATTTAAAAGAAAAAAGTAAAACTTCCGCCTGGCTACTTTACTTACTGTGATGCAATAATTAATTAATAATATATTAATAATAATTATAATAATGATAACATTTTGATGCCGCTTAAGGAGAGAGACAGAGGTAGGCAATGGCTTTCCGCTTTCAGCATTTAGATCAGCCAACAATATACGCACCTGCCTGCTGATTCTGTATGAAAAAAACTCTCAGATGAGCTCCGATTTCAGCTACGCTAAGCCCTAAGAATAATCCTATCTATATTCGGCAATCTGCTAGATATGGTCATTCCCTATGTTGCTGCGTCTTTAGTTTTCTCGTATCTTAGAAATTATGAATGCCACAGATTTTCGTTCTTTGTACGGGCGAAGGGGGGTGTGGCAAAATTTTGAAACAAACTTGATTCAGTGTGATATCACAGGAGCCAACACTTAAAATTATAGTCTTTGAGAACTAGGCGTCAAACAAGACGGACAGACGGACAGTCATACGTGACTGTAGCGACTCGACTATTGATGCTGATCAAGAATATATAACTTTATGAGGCCTGTAACACTTCCTTCTGCGTGTTACACACAACTACCTTCAGCACAAATATAATATACTCCCAAGCTCTTTGAGTATCGGGTATAAAAATAAAGTCCCAGTTCCGAGATCGATGCATTAATCCAATGTCCAACGTCATCTGCAGAGTCCTTCAGTCGCTGCAATTGTCATTTCCCGAGAATGGTCTGCAGAATTGTTGTCTCTTTCTGCCTGTCAATCTCGACATTGCCAACCGGATAGATGAGGGCGATTCCAAGAAGGAAAAGGAATCGTCACTAAAACGCAAACTTGGCAAACGCGATGCAGATAGTAAGAAGGCTACATCTGGTGCTGCTTTACCCACTCCCATATCGAACGAATCAATGCCAGCTTCGGCGAATACCGCAAACGGTTCCAGTGACTGCAGTCCTGTTGTATTGCCGGAGCAATCGATGCCATCCTACTGCTGGAATAACAGTTTCTTCATTCAGTGAGCTAATTAGCACTTATTATCAATCCTTTATGTCAATAACTCCCCACAGAGCCGACGAATGCACGCAGACGGGATCATCCAAGCCCAGAAAGAACCCAAAAGAATTTCCGCCTGCAGTTCAGTGCGAACCTGCACCAAAAGAAGCCCCCATTTCGAGTGGTTTCAACACCTGCTGCAATGCCTACTGCGATTCCTGCTATTGGCCCTTTTACTACTACTACGACCCATACATTGGCTGCTACTGTTGGTACCCCAGCCCCAACTACTGCAATGGCTGCCAGAACTGCTGTCCGCTTAATCCGCTGGAGAAGATAAGCGAGAAACAACAGCACAAGGAGGCAGCCCCAGTGCCCGCAGCAGCAGCGCCCAAAAAAAAGAAGAAAATTGTAAGGAAAAAGGGCGGTGGGCCAGAGCAGATGAGCTGTAACCTAGGAGGCACCATCTCCAAATGCCAAACTGCAGCGGTCCCCAGGGATATGAGGCAGGCTATTATCCCACGGCCTTACCCTGTGGTTGCTCCGCTTATGGGCAGATTGGATTGGCCGACAGAATTCCTTGATCCAAGTGTCGGGTAGCTACTCAAACCACAAATCCTGCAAGGACGCCACATTGTATGTGCACGACTCGGACGACACGTTCTGCTCTATGTCTCCAAATTTAACGTAGAATACACTTTTTACCATTTCGAAGAACAAGTCTATGAAAGAATAATAAATAAAAAGATAGATCTGATCGTGGAGAAGTATCCATAGGTGTCACAGAATCTCTAGAGATCTAAAATAATGAGAATTGAAGCACTCCAGGCACTCCAGATTATTCTTTACTTTTTTATGTTCAGATTTGTAGGTAGCACGTAAGTATACTAATAGAGTGCATAAAGATGCACATCAACAAAAATTTGCAAATTTTAAATCAAATTTTTTATCAGTAAGAACAGCAAGGTCCATTTTGGACGTCGAACGAATAAAGCAACAAAAAAACGAAATAGTAGAACAGAAAGAACAGACGAACAAATCCAACAATATAACGAAATTGTGCATGTGAGCATGTCGCAATATCGTGAATACCAATCCTTAGAGGCAAGAGATGAACAAAATCGATAGCGATAATTGGAACGGAGACAATCGCGCTGGTACGTACGGATAAAAAGTATTAACATCCGCTCCGCTATGTTTCTTCGCCTCGCATTCGAGTACAAGTCAAATATTGAATACACATCCCCATTGTCATGCGCCCAAATTCAAATACGAGTCGGATGGTATGTGTTGCGCTTCAGTAAAAGTGAAACTTCTTGAAATTGAGACACAACCGGAACCATTGAATAGCTCATTGTTCATTGGCACGGAGCCAGCGTTAAATCTGTTTCTAAAGTTTATCTTCTTCCAAGATACATCTTGGAAAAAAGTTTAGTTGTATATTTATCATACACCTAGAACTAGGCTTACTATTAAAGGTCCGTTGTGATGCCGCATGGATGTGCCCATACTCACTGCATAAACCGCGCAACTTATTGCAATTAAGGAACAGTCGCATCCGGTGGCTAGTCAGGGCAAGCCCTAGCCCGAAGCACTTGTACCTTAGTCTGAGCTTACAGCTATGGCTCCCGAATGACACTAGCCAGTGGTTCACAAAACCAAATTTCTGCGACTGCCACGAAGAAGCCGCTAGGGATCCGGAATACAATTGTAGCATAGTGTGGGTGGGTCTATTTGGAAAACTTTAATTTTGGTTCCTTTTGAACCCTTCTATCTTGAAAAAAATGACAAAAAACAAACCTCCAAAAAAACAAAAAATTCTCTCCGCATTTTGGATTTTGAATCTTTCGAGCCTGTTATATTTCTGGATTCAATATGCTTTTCACCACAACCATGCCTCTGCCCAATGACTAATAAAGAAGCTGGAATTGAGCAATTATGTAAAAGGCCAATGTGAGCAGAACAAAACCGAAAAAGATAAGGAGTTCTCGGATTCTTTTACGAAGAATGCCAAAAAAGTGGAAAAGCTGCACATTCAGTCGATTATCCAAAAATAAGACGGCAATTATTTAGGATCCGATATAAAGCCTCGACTTCTTGCGACGACAAATGTGTCAGTACTTAGCGTTTTGAAAGGCATTTAAGGCTGCAGAAATTCTGAATGAATTTATCCATTCAATGTTTAATGACGAGAGCTTAACGCACAGCATGTCTCGTTTAAATAATACTGTGCACTACTGTTTTTATATGTCAAAAACCTCTGCTAAGAATAAAAAGAAAAACCACATATAGAAATAAATCTTGTTATATTATGCTTATGAATATGCATTATATGTATACGAAATTTTAGGAAAAAATCCCTTGGTGCTGAATTCAATTTTTTGTTTTGATTGAAAAATTAATTAGTTTTATTTTAAAACCTATAACAAAGATGGCAACCATAAAATAAGCAAACAAAAATTGTTTTTGCTCCTTTTGGTTAGAGCGTCTTCCGGGTATAACGACGTAAGACTTACTCTGTTAAGACCGGTAAAATTTAGTCTGCGATGTTGGCAGACGTGTATAAATATACTTACCACCCGGCTGCCAACATCGCAGACTAAATTTCTCTGATACTAAATTTTGTGTTTGACAGTACGGCTGAATTAAGTTACGGTTAAGTATCCTTCCTTTGCCCTGGACTTTGGTTTTAACGTTTCGGTCCGGATGGATACCAAACATCCCGAACCAAGAATCCCCCCAATGCCGTTGGTGCATGCTCTTTGTCTTCAGTCGCATTGTTCGGACTTATTCGCCTTAAATTATCCATTAGGTTCGTCGTGTTTTCTGCTGTTTTCAGACATTTTCCAAAGTAATTACAAAATTCCGCTTTGCCTATCACTCGATCGCTTAAAATTCTGCCAAACATTAGAGCAGTCACGCTGATTTTTGTAAAGTCCAGCCTCGCAGTTTTTTTTATCTTCCTGTAATATAGAAATAATATATGTATTTAATTGAAATCATAGAATACGTAAATTCTCGAAATGCATATACATATGTATTTGAGTGCATGTGAAAAAAGCACATGGGCCTTTGTTTATCATTGAAATTCGTGAATTACTTACTCTTGAAATGTTTATCTATCGCTTAATAATTTTACTTTTGCCAACACATCCAAACTAACCAATTAGCCTTTTAAGGCTGTTTTATCAACGAAAATTTAAAGGATCCAACATGCTTCTTCTCCTTCTATTTTCTTTAGTTTTTTCTTTTATAGAAACGGGACAAGACATAAAAACTAAACATCGATGTTTTGCCACATACAATCGATGTTTAAAGAATGGGAAAAACATCCTGGTCCTTACGTGTTTGTTCTTGGTCTCAATGCACCGGCCTCTGGATGTCCTAGGTAAAACAACGCTTGCTTGTTTCTACTTCTTCACCCCTTCCGGCCTTCTGACGATTTTCCGGTCCTGCGACCGAGTCGTTTTCATGTTGTAGGTTTGGTATCTGCGCTGTGCCTCCAGGCTACGCCCAGTTTTCCCCGACCCTTTAAAAATCTCTTGGTCACTCATCAACCACTTTTTACAATCTACCTACACCTCTCCTTCGACAAATCCCTATTTAATCACCTATGTATAAATTTATTTAAACTAAATCTACATTAATATGTTGGTGGTTATGAATTAGTGAACTGTATAATTTTTAATATGTTTTATTTAATTTATTTAGTGATTATTTAATATCGGCGGTTATATATACATATATGAATAGAGGGTTGATTTGCGGCGGTACAGCGATATGCGGGCGGGTGGTTGTGACTCTACTTTTCTACTAACTTGATCTCCACGTAAAGAAGTAGTGCAAAAGGGATGTATGCGTGTGCAGCTGCGGGCTTTGTCTATACGTGTGATAACGTTACATTTATGTTTGAGACACAAGCAGTAACAACACAGCTAAGCGGCTGATGATGCAAATGCGACTAATTTCTCAATAGTTGGTGATAAAATATTTTGGTATTCTAAAAATTTACGAGATGAGAGACAACTGTAACTTATTGTTGCTGCAAGTGAGCACACCCCATCTTTTCCTCTCGCTAGTTATATTCGCTGTCTTTTTTTAATGTGCCAAATCACCTCGCAATTTTCTTTCCAGATCGTCGTGACTCTCTGGAATCGGGCAACGATGCGAATGCCCACACGGCAATACACAGATCACAGCTCGAAAAATCCACTGCTAAATCTACGGGTACTCCTCGAGTCGGGCAGTGACGCTGAATACCATCTGGCAAAACATGGTCCAAAACTCTGAAAACACCCTGCCTTCTCTTGGTTCTCTCTTGGCTCAAATAGTTCAAACTGCGAGAATTCCTTTTTCATTTAAAGCATCATTATGCTTACTGATGTAAACCAAATATAAAAAAAAAAACTTCTCATAATCATTCGAACCATTCTTAGGTTGTTTAGTTGCCATCTAAATGAAAATTTCTTTTATGTCCATGCCATTCGCAATACATTTATTTTGACTGCAGCCAAGTACAGCAAAACGCCAATAAAACGATATATTTCAACTACAGTGACCTAAAGCTCTGCTGCTCTATTTTGCAATGCAAAGTAATTGGTTTTATTACAGATTTGTTGCCAAATTTCATCATCGAAGTACTGGTAAAAGAATGATATTGATTCCTTGGTCAGTGAACCATAGATGACTCTTTGCCATACATTTTTTGCTTCCTTTTCATTTAAAATATTTTTTCTCCATCCCAAAGTATCCCGATTTATTTTTTCGAAAATTTGCTGCACTGTTTCATCGCTAATCGTAGGCCCGCGATCATTGTCATCGCCCTCAATCCTCTTCAGCAATGCATCTTCAATAGTGTTTCCTTTTGCAATGACATCTTGCATTGTGTTTTCTATAATAATTTCAAATGTGTCAGGTTTGCCTTTATCCTCTCCATTTTCACCGCAATTTTCATCTTTCCAATCATCCCACTCAAATCGGAAAATACGTTCAATACGGGAAGAAATATTGCTAAAAATTGCTAAAAATTGTGTGAAAATTGCCAAACCTTGAATATGTTCATTTAAGAGCGAATGCTTTTTGAGATGCCTGCTGAATGAAAAGAATGGGACAGGCCGTGCGAACTCGTCAGATGGTTAGAGCGACAAAAGCTCATCCATGCGCTCAATGAACGCTTAACAGCTGAAAGAATTTTCTGCTTCTTCATTTGCATGTCCTCTTGGTAGTTCTTGGTAACAGCTTCCGAGTCGAATCCCAAGAACTGTAAGCTCAGTTTTCTTTAAGACGCTTTCATTTTAACGATTATTAGATTAGATCGAGATTACGAGATTTAAGCCGGCGGTTTGTCAAGACAATTAAATATCAGACCAGTGTGCCAGACAAACGATTAACGCGGAATTAGGAAGAACTGAGAGGAGAGCGGGTATAGAGCGCCGACTCGTTTCGATTCCTTGGTGGCTAGGAACCCAATAGAACCGCCCTGACAAGCAGGGAGACACAACAAAGACTCTTCTGCAACTGACCGCGGATGACTGCATGGATCTTACCGCCGCTTGGCGGTCAACGAATAGGTTGACCACATCGTTTGCTTGTTCTGTAAGCTGAGCAACCTACACTATCTTGATAGCGAAGACTTCCTGGAATATGCTGCATCGGTACCGTAGCTTGCATGCCAGCCTTATATCGGGGTCTATACAGTATAAGCCCGCTCATACTCCTCCATCTATCTTAGAGCCGTCTATATATATATTGAGGTGCTCAATCTGGTCCCTTCTCTTTTTCCAGTAGTCCAATAGTCGATGCAAGTTTTTGCGGTCTGTCTTGTCCGCGTTGATACAGAGTGCTACTTCTTTCGGCTATTCACATATCTCTCGGAGTGTGGTTTCCATTATGGAGCTAAGGGTCGATGGTTCATACAACCGAAAATCCTTTGAAATCAGTTGATGAAGTCGGCGACCACCTAATTACACGGGAGGGACTCCACCATGAGGAGTGCTTCTGTGTGACCCATTTACCATTGAAACGGTTCCCCACTCTGATTGCACCCGTCTACAGCTTGAAAAGTTCTTTTTCCAGAGGTTGATTGCTGTGTGTGCGGGGCGATCTATGGGCTATATTCCCATCTGCATTGGATAGGGATATAGCCCATACTTAGACATGCTGAGTATATTGCGGGAAGCCAAGGGGTAATCACCTGGGAATGTTCCATACAGTCTAGACGCTTTTATGCCCGCGAAGGAGTCTATAGTCCAGTGGAGTCTCTTAGAGGTTATCAGATCAGTTGGGGATGTTGTTCCTGGATTGCTAGTTCCTAATGCTTTTTTGCATCAGTGACCTCGGTGCATCCAGGAAAATGGACCTACATTAGTTCTGTTTGTATTCCTCGTTGATAACCTTTGCTCGCTTGTTTGGCGATCTTAAAGAATTCCTTGAGGTTGTTCCTTTATAATAAAAGATCCCGGTTCCGATTTTTCCGGTTTGCGCTATGCGTGGTAGGCATCCAGTAATTCCTTGGATAGAGTCTCTATGGACTTCTCTTTATCCTTCGTAGATTTCACTGAGCCCGGATTCCGCACTTGAATGGAATGTACTTCTGATCTGAGAAGGATGGTCTTCAAGGACTCTCGAGCCAGATACCAAAGTAATCCCCAGTTACGAGTGATAGGTCTAGCAAGTTTGACGAGGTGGCACCTACGAAGGTGTGTTCCTCCCCCACTTTTGCTACATATGTCTAAGTTAGTTGATAATATAAAGTCTAGGAGTGACTCACCTCTGTCACTGATGTCGGGGCTTCCCCACACATTGTGGTGGGCATTTGCGCCCGTACCAATAAGAAGTTGACGGTTTTTAGATCCGGCTTCTGTCACCAGACTCCTTAGTTAGTAGGGTTGTGCGGGCCTGTCGTGTGCCATGTAGCAAGAAACGGTTTTCCTCACTTTCCAGCATCACTACTGGCAGGTCATCCGTGCTATAAAGAGACATAAGGTGAGCATGGATTCCCTGTCGTACGAGTACGGCGGTTCTGTTCCTGCTTACCGATATTGAGTAAAATAGATTGTAGTTTGAGGACCTTAGTCCAGCCACTAAATTGCCTGACGCAATCCACCACTCCTGGACTAAAGCTACGTCAGCGGGCTCTTGCTCCATGGCAATAAAGAGTTCCGCCAACGCTTTCTTGCTTTTATGCAAGTTGAGCTGCAGCACAATCAGCGTCATGGATGGCTGGCTCTCTTACACTCGACGGGTTGACTACTATCGTCAGGTCACCATCCTCCTCTTCCTCAGAGTCTTCCACCGCAAGACCCTGGGCGACCTCGACGGTCGTTTCCAGACCTAGGTCCTTCTCTACCTCGCCCGCCTGCAAGGTGTGCGAATCATTGTCACCGGGGTGGCGCTTCTTGAGGCGCAGGTATACACTACCCATGCCCCAGGCCATCTTCCCGAATCTGGGGTAGAGTAGATCCTCCGCTTCCTTATTGATTTGGAGGATGATACACTGGCCACCCTCGTTGGGTAGCGGGCTCCCAATGTGGAGGATCCTCCAGTTCGCCGTTGGCACATCTGCGTTCTGCCGCTGTAGGAGCTTCAACGCACGGTCCCCTTGGATTGCAATGGGGAAAAGTACCTTCGCTTTTGGTATGGATGGGATTAGCTCCCTGTCTACGACCTCTAGCTTGGCCCCCTTCCACATTGCTTCCATTTGGCAGACCGTTTTATTAGCCACCTAAGTGTTGGATCGTCGTTACACTTCAGGATTTTCACCCCATTTAGCCACCCAGCACCATCGAAAGTAGGCATGGGGGATGCCGGATCTTCCTCCATCCGTTCGAACAGTGAGTCAACGAGCCGCGCGTGCACCAACTTCCACTGCGCCGCCGTCATCTTCCCGTTTTCGTCGCTCCGGTCAATGAGCGCCACGATCAAGTGTCTCTTGTACACGTTGCTGACCTTTGCTTTCGTCTTGGGCTTCTTCGCCGGTTTCGGTGGAGGGGCTACGCACTCATGCCCGCTTTTCCGCTTACTCGCCGGAGAGTCCTTGACGGTACACTCAGTCGAGCGTTTTTTCTTGGCGGCCAGCATCTCCTCGACCTTGTTTGCGAATCCACCATTCGCCGCCTGCATCTGTGGCAGCTGCGCGTAGTGCCTGCGACCGTCCTCTACCTGTTGCTCTGCCCAGGCTAGCCTAGATTTCTCCTCTTGGGAGAGATCTGCCTTTCCTTGAAGCCGGCTCAGTAATTTGAGGGCCGCCTTGTACTGAGCTTTCGCCTTCATCCCCTCCCTGGAACGCTTCGGCCCTTCCCTGCGCTGGGAGCTGCTACCTGGTTCAGGCGAGCGTAGGATGTCTTTTTCGGTTTTTCTTATTGATAGCACGCTCCCCAGGTCCGAGTCTGTCTCGACAGCAGCACCCGCGCATCTAATCTTGCAGCGAGTCGTTTTTGTGGCAGTAGTATTACAACTGACGTGGCCTGCTCCCGCCACGTCCAAGGTGTGACCGCTGGCGACACGCAGAGAGGATTGCTCCTCCCCGTGCCCGCCGGTGGTAGCAGCCACGCTTTCCACCGACGTTTGGGTTGACATCCCAACCCGTGTTTGCTGCTTTTCCCACTCCATTGCTGGCCCGAAGTCCATACGTAGTTGATATTTTTCGGGAGAACCACCCCCTAGCGTTTTATGCCTACCCGCCAGGCACCTCTAGCCATGGCCCTGGCTCAGTTCCCCCGAGACGAGATCGGGAAGACGCTAGACCAATGCCTTTGCTAGACACTGCATTACCGCGGACAGAGCAAGCGACAATGCATTACACTTGTCCGAGATAATGCAGTGCCCATTGCCCAGCCGGCACCCTCGTGGAGGGTTCAGCTAGAGGATTTTTGCCAGCCACTTTAAATTCAAATAAAAAAAACATTCTTAAAAAGGTGGAACAAATGCAATTTAAAAACTCAAGTTTGTAACGCAAGTGTTTAGAATCGAAAAACAACAAAACTTCTTATATTTATCTGATAAAAAATAACCCATGAAATATTTTCATTAAAAAAGTTAAAAAAAAAAATTCAACAAATACATGACTTATTGATGCATTGATATAAATTTGACGCCATTACCAGGGCAATTTAGCCTTCTTTATAAATAATTTTTTCAGCTGACGCACCACGATTTGGTTATCGAAACATTGGCAATAAATATTTTTACGCATAACAGCACAGATGTGCGCGTTACAGCTCAGTAACATCTGGGTAAAGACAGACCAATTTAATTTTTTATATACATGCTGTTATTCACAGTTCGTCAGACATGTTGAAAACACAGGTGTTTCCTCTAAGATGTCTTGATCTTCTTACATTACGTACAAAAAAGCAACCAGGTTAGCTGATCTTGTCTGCCAGAATTGATCAGAAAACATATCGATAACACAAATTTGTGAAAACTGGAGCACGTAAAAACGAAAACGAAACGTTTTGCCGAAAACGAAACGCGAAAAAGTAAGTGAAAACCGGAGCCTGACTGATTGTGTGTGTTACACTAACACATGCAAAGCGCCGCTGGGCTGGCTGGCACATTTTGACGCGACGGGAACCGAATGTCAGAGCCGAAGACCTTGGCAGACAAGACAGAAAGTTCGTTTGCGGCATATTTACTGACACATATACTGTATGGTTAGTGGTTAAACATAGAACTCCGACCCGGAAAGAAGTTACACAAACAAATTCAATGTTGTTGAAACCGATGATAAATTTCTGTAGAACCTGTTTGTTAGCGGCTGTACACCACCAGTACTCAGCTAAAAAAAGGAAATACCGATTAATACTAGAAAATCTGCAAAAAGTATGTGATAGTAGAGCCGTGCATAAAGCCATAAAGCAAAATTTTGCGACCACGATTTGGCCGAAATTCGCAAGAATTGAATATTGGGTGCTCCAGTTTCCGCAATATTTTCTTATTGATAATGCTTCTGTTTTTCTTTAAAACATTAAAAAAATTTAGTTAGCTATACCTTCCTATTAAAAATCGCAGTATTTGTAAAATTCATGAATTATAGAACAAATGACATCTGTACCCTTATGAAAACTATTAAAATCGATATTTTATTTGTTAAAGAAAATTCGCAAATTTTTCTTGTTTAAAACAAAATTAAAAAATTTCAATTATGAACATATATGTATTAAACTTAAAACAGACGCACTTGTTTTTATACTATTTTTCCGCAAGTCCATTACCCACCGTTTTTAACCCGTAAGAATCTTACGATTTGCTAAAACTATTTTCGAATTCAGAGTGGAGTCTTTGAGTATTCTGAGTTCAACACTAAAATGGACGGCAACAAACAGAAACCAAACAAGCATATAGTGCAATTTATAACGGCGGTCGATCAGAGGTCGTTCCACAAGAACGAATTTATCCAATGTTGCGGTTCTTCATTCGTGTATCATCGCCCCAGCTCCCACAAATAATACATTCCTGCTTGTCTTCATACAAAATTTCAATTTCTTACTGATTTAATTTGTAAACAAACACATAATATTGTAGCTGTAGGGTAGGGCATGCACATCTGGTCTCACTCGACCGCTTACAAAATAGTGCGTTTGGCTTGAAAAACTTTTTTAGGATCCAAGATCTCTGCTTTGTAATCGGTTCAGGCGTTTTAGAGTTATTAAAATAGTAGTTTACAAAACCATCTTATATATATATAAAGAAGATAAAATATATAATGAAATATGTATTTACGTACGTCTACAACGATTTTAGTGTGAACATGCGACTATGCTAGCCGTGAAGTGTAGTGAAATACGATTTTTTTAGTATTAAACGTATTAAACTAAAAACTAACACCGTCTATCGATAGGAATATCGATTGTTTTCTCTCTCTCTCTCTGTCTCCTCCTCCTCTCTCCTAACCGTCTTCTTCTTCTGTGTGCTCTGTGTATGTGAACTTTATGCAATTTAATTAAAAAATCGAACAAACGGAAATTGGAAATTAAAGTGAATTCGAAGTGCCAAACAAATTATACTCTGAATGGACACAATCAAATGATTATGAAATGCAAAGATGTAAAGCTCAACGCTTTTGCGTGCATAGAAAATGACCGCAGCAGGGGAAACCAGTCATTAAATAAAAGAAACGCATGAAGTAAAAATGCTTATTTACTCGAAAATTAAAAATATCCGCGCTGATAAGTTAGAAAACATTAACTAATTGCAAAATGTAAGCTGCTGAATCGAAAGAATTCTATATATATATATGAATTAAGCATTTTTTATTTCTTTGTGTATGCGTGTGTTTGTGTGTGTACATACTCTTCTTTTTCCTGTTTTTTTTTTGTCCAAGTGAAAATGGCAACTGCCACCAAATAGAAAAACGGATTAAACTTGCTTAAATTAGAATTGTGTAATACTTGCCATAGCACTTAGCAAAAAAATTGCCAGAATTGATCTGTTACAAGAGCTGGCGCACTGCAACCAACCGACATATGTACATTGTAGTTGCACATATTTATTTGCTCTCCGTGTACCACTGCATATGTGACTGCAACTTTTTAATATGCAGAAACCAATTTACGCTGTGATACTGTATAGAAATAACGCAGAATTGTTCAGCGATTTACATCGTTGCAGATATTTCGCACATCCATATTAACAAATGCCATCGCATTGAGGCCATTATTTTTTGTGTTGTGTCTGACCAAAAACAAACAAACATTAAATAAAGAATCGAAAAAATAAATGCGGAGAGTAGCCCAAAAAATACTTTTTTAAGGTAATTGTTGTCCCGAAAGGAATATACAATGTAAAACAACAACCGACCAGCAAGCGAATGTAGATAATTACGTATCTATGCGCATACATACTCGTATGGATGTATGACCACGCTAGTTTGTATTTGTAACCCGTCTTTGTGAGAGCGACATGGCAGCTCTTTGTGCAAGTCTGTGCTCGGGAAAATAAGGCGTGTTTCTACAAAAAAAAAAAATGATGGGCAACAAACAAAAAGACTAACAAATGCTCCGAAGTGAACAATTTAAATTCATTCGTGTAGCTTCAAGATTGATTTCCAAAGGTTACTCTATCGGCAGCGCGAATGGTCAAACGCACGCCCCCACATCCGAGCACTTCGTATTCGGTGTGTGCGTGTGTGTGTGTATGTGTGTGTATATTTTTTTTTTGTTTTTGCATCTGCAACATGGCCAAACGCAACCCTTTTTATGAAGTTCCTCCGCTCCGCTCCGCTCTGCTCCGCTCCGTTCCGTTCCTCTTGTCAACGTATAATTACGTGCCCCATCGCATCTATTCAGAACTATACAATGTGGAGGCATATGGCCGCTAGCCGGTCACGTGTGTACTCCACGCCTTACCTTTCTATTCAATGCAATTACCGACCGACGTTTCCAAAAGGGTTTATTGTTGGGCAAAATGCATCGGTATTCAATTTTAAAAGCGCCGCAACGCTTCAGCAGTCCGGAATAACACACACAAAAAGACAAAAACACATAAATCCAATAATGAAAATATTATTGATAAGTGTGGCGTGCAGTGGAAGATGTATGCCCGCATGTGTGCGAAAGACTTGAGTCACTTGATTTGAGTCACTTGCACACGTGAAAGACACCAAAATTGGGAACTGCTACCTTTTGATTGGGTTGATATCCCAAATGTGTTTCCTCTTCTTCAGCTCTTCAGTTCGCGCTGATAAGGCTAGTGACTGAAGCGCAGTAAAATCAGGGGAACAAAGGGCAAGCTACAATGATATTCAGTTCATCCACACAGGGAGGGGGTGCGATTTTGTTCTCCATATTTGTTGTTTAACCATTTTTACCCATTTTTTTGCAGAAATATATAAACAGCTCGAGTAAGGGAAAGCCGCGCAAGGAAGGAACCATTTTGAGCGAGTTGGAGCTGGGTGAGCTGGAGCATGATAGACAGCTATGCCTTCGGTACGCCCTGGTAGTCTTAAAGATCCGGAAATAGCCGATCTATTCAACAAGCATGATCCGGAGAAGATCTTTGAGGACTTGCGCGAGATCGGCCATGGATCGTTTGGTGCCGTTTACTATGCCCGCTGCAATCTCACCAAGGAGATTGTGGCCATCAAGAAGATGTCGTATACGGGCAAGCAGAGTCAAGAGAAGTGGCAGGACATCCTCAAAGAGATACGGTAAATGTGTAATTCAATTTTAAGACTCGCTAATCCATGGAAACCCCCCAATCCCATACAGTTTCCTACGTCAATTGAATCATCCGAATACCATTGAATACAAGGGTTGCTACCTGCGCGAGTCGACCGCCTGGCTCGTGATGGAGTACTGTGTGGGTTCCGCCTCGGATATTATCGAGGTGCACAAGAAGCCCCTGCACGAGGACGAGATCGCCGCCATCTGCCTGGGGGTGCTCAGTGGCCTGAGCTATTTGCACTCCCTCGGTCGCATCCACCGGGACATTAAAGCTGGGAACATCCTGCTAACGGACAACGGTATCGTTAAGCTGGCCGACTTCGGTAGTGCGGCCATCAAGTGCCCCGCCAACAGCTTCGTCGGCACCCCCTATTGGATGGCCCCCGAGGTTATCCTGGCTATGGACGAGGGCCAGTACGACGGCAAGGTGGACGTGTGGTCTCTGGGGATCACCTGCATTGAGTTGGCTGAACGAAAGCCGCCCTACTTCAACATGAATGCCATGTCCGCACTCTATCACATTGCCCAAAATGAGTCGCCGACGCTTCCGGTAAGTGAAACGTCCTCAGAAGTGCGGAGAATAGACACAGACATAGGATCTGTTCGATAGACTTGAAGTATGTACAAAGAATGTGGGGTCCCCAGTATCTGCCACTCTCGTTTCGGTCGTATCTGGCGTATCCTGAAGCCCAGAAGGGTCGGAGCGCTTGGCGTTCTAGTGGGGCAGAGCGAGCGTGAGATCTGAAAGTCGGGGCCGAGTTCCACTGCCTGTCCGCCCTCGTCCCCGCACGGCATGGTGTGAGAAACACGCTGCCCCGAACACTTTCGCCAAAGCGCCAGGGCACCTAGATGACGTCTGTATCTACCGTCCTGTCGTCCAGAAGCCACAGCAGGTCCGCCGATGCACACTTGAGTGAGGCAAGGGATCTTGGCGACCGCTACCCTTGTCTAACGTGTGCAAGTTCTGGTTCTTACTCAATGCCAGTGTGGTCTCCTCCGTAATGAGAGGAACCCACAAGGTTTTCAATCTTTCTGCTGGGAAACTGGTCTGTGGGGACGACACTGAGGCAGCTCCTGGCCAGCCTCTCGTGCTTCTTCTTGTGGCTTCGGTCCCACATGGTCTGCGTATTGGGGGTCGAAGGTCTTAGCCAGCTCTGCGTCCGACACTGAGGAACCTATGAGGAGCAAGCTTTCGTCCCTGCTTACCGGCTGCAGTTCAACCATGGTCTCCCCCATAGAGGCTTTAAGTAGGGAAGATTTAGATTGAAATTGGAGAAGGAAGGCTTGTCCACAAAATGACAATAATTTACAAATTTCCTTCCTGCTTCAGAAGAATGACTGGTCAGATGCGTTCTGTAGATTCGTCGAGCTGTGCCTGAAAAAGATGCCTGCGGAACGTCCTTCTTCGGAAGAGCTCTTGATGCACGAGTATGTGACACGACCGCGCTCCGATACGGTCCTGCTGGAACTAATAGCCCGCACCAAGTCTGCCGTGCGCGAATTGGACAACCTCAACTACCGCAAGATGAAAAAGATACTCATGGTGGACACGTGCGAGACGGAGAGCGCCGTGGGCGATGCCGATGACCAGCAGGACGATCATGTGGGCGGTGACAGCAGCAAGAGCAATAGTATTACTTCGGAACACTCCATACACTCTGTTGGTGTATCGGCAGCAAGTAGTCAGGTATGCCTATTCACAGCCCCACTGTCCGTAGTTCTGGTCGGAGCTCTGATCATTTGCATGCGTCCTCTTGCAGAGCTCTTCTTCGAATTCCATACCGGCTGCAGCACAGAATCATCACCATATCGCTGCGCACCACCATCAGCAGGCGGCTTCTGCCGTGGCCGTGGCCGTGCATCATCACTATCATTCACAGCAGCCGCAGCCGCAGCCCATCAGACTAAGTGGTGGCGGCGTCGGCGGCGGACAGCAGCAGGCGGTACCAGTCGGAGCCGCTTCGCGGAACTCATCGCGACACCGCAATCGACCGCCGTTGCCCATCATGCACACCATGAACAACAATGTGACGCCAACGAACTCGGCATCTGTGGTGCCAGCGCCCGCCCCGACGCTTTCCGTGATCACGCATATTAGCGGAATGGGACTTGGCACCGGAGGCAGCAGTGGAGGGTCGCCCGCCTCCGGCTCCGGCTCCGGCTCTGGCGCTGATCGTATGCCACCCATCGTGTGCCAGCCGCGCTATCTAACAACTCCTGCCGCCCAGGCAGCCGTTTACGCGGCCTCTTCGGCATCCTCGCAGCAAGCCATCTCTAATGCGGTCAACGATCACGGCCCCAACAACTTTGCCACCATACGCACCACCAGCATTGTCACCAAGCAGCAGAAGGAGCACATGCAGGTGCGTTTTCATCTTTTCCCCTATCTGTCCTCCTCCTCCCCGCTCCCGCGGGCGGGTACGGCGCATACTCTGATTACATTCAATCTTTAACCACGATCATTCTCCTCTGTGTTCCCAATAGGAGGAAATGCACGAACAAATGTCGGGCTACAAACGGATGCGACGCGAGCATCAGGCTCATCTCGTGAAGCTCGAGGAAAAGTGCAAGGTCGATATGGAAGCGCACAAGACAGCCCTTGACAAGGAGTACGACACTCTGCTGCATAACTTCACGAGGGATCTCGAACGGCTCGAGGTAAGTAAAGCAGCAAATGAACCCTCTGGGCCGTAGTGATAGCGAAAACGATTGCAGAATAGGCACCAGCAGGACGTGGAGCGTCGGGCAAAACAGACTAGCGCAGCCGAGAAGAAACTACACAAAGAGATTACTCTGAAGCAGGACGGCGATCGCAAGGTGTTCGACTTGAATCGCAAAAAGGAATACAAAGCGAACAAGGAGCGCTGGAAACGCGAGCTCTCCATGGACGACTCAACGCCGAAGCGGCAGCGTGATCTTACCTTGCAGTCGCAGAAGGATAATCTGAAGCAGCACGAGGCGCAAGAAGAGCAACGCATGCTACAGGCACAAAAGCAATATATCGAGCTCGAAATGCGCAAATTCAAGCGGAAGCGCATGGTTGTGCATCACGAACATGATGATCAGCAGTTACGAGACGTAAGCATGACACAGACAAGTGGCAGGTCTGTCACTGGCAGTAATAGTGTCCTTAATAGTGTCCTCCCTCTCAACCCCCACCTTACAGGAGCTCAGCAAGAAGGAACAGCAGCTAGAGCAAGCGCATGCCATGCTCTTGAAGCACCACGAAAAGACACAGGAACTGGAGTATCGCCAACAAAAGAGCGTGCATCAGCTGCGAGAGGAGCAGGTGAGACATTCTAAGTGGCAGCGTCCCAACCATCCAGTCAATGTACTAAGACAAATCTTTCTTTCCCTCCGCCGTGGAGATAAACAAGCAACACGACACGGAGTTGCACAATCAAAAAGACTATATGGATCGCATTAAAAAGGAGCTGCTGCGCAAGCATGCGCTCGAGTTACGACAACAGCCCAAAAGCCTGAAGGTATGCATAGCCTCCTGATTCCCAATTGAATCACTAAACGTTTATACTCTGGTCCTTGTAGCAAAAAGAGCTGCAGATACGTAAACAGTTTCGGGAGACTTGCAAAACGCAAACGAAGCAATACAAACGTTACAAGGCTCAAGTTCTGCAAACGACACCAAGAGAACAACAGAAGGAAGTCATCAAACAGCTGAAGGAGGAGAAGCATCGGAAGCTTACGCTGTTGGGTGAACAGGTCAGTAAACAGCTCCAGCCAAAGAGCCATCTATTTGATGCTGTCCATTCGATTTTAGTATGAACAAAGCATTGCGGATATGTTTCAAAGTCAAAGCTACAAACTGGACGAAAGTCAAGTGATCGAGTGCCAACGTACCAATGAGCAATTGGAGTACGAACTAGATATGCTGACCGCCTATCAGAACAAGAACAAGAAACAAGCCCAGGAACAACGGGATCGTGAGCGTCGTGAGCTGGAGAATCGTGTCAGCGTACGGCGGGGTCTTCTCGAGAACAAGGTTTGCATGGCCTACAAGATCCGTGTTTTTTGTACCTTTACCTGTATCCGTACCTCTACTTTTAGATGGATGCCGAGTTGCAGCAATTCAATCAGGAACGCGCCGAGCGCTTGAGAATGAAACATGAAAAGCATGCTAGAGAATTGGAAGCATTTGATAACGAGTCACTTGCTTTAGGTTTCAGGTAACTTATTTTGATTTCATTGAGCCTAATCGATAGCACAATTGCATTCATTCAATCCATTCATCGTAAATCTCGGTCTTGCAGCTCTTTATCGCTCACTGAGGTATCCCGTGAAGCCTATCCAGATGACGAAGCAAGTCTGTCTGGATCTATGATTAGTTTAGCCCATAGCAATAGTTCAACAAGCTTTCCAGCTGGTTCGCTATAGCATAGACAACATCTTCATCATCAACAACAACAACAACAACAGCAGCAGCAGCAACAACAACAAGAGCAAGAACAATGGAAACAAAAGAAAGCGTTAATTAATATGAGCTATTTAAATTTTAATGCAATTATAAAGCGAACACAAAAACAACAGCATAATAGAAATCCGACATAAGTAACAAGAACTGCAGATAACACTGTAACAATAACACAAAAACAATGATGACACTTGTCACTTGTTTTTGTAGTAACAAAAGTAAAGTAAAACAAAACAAAACAAAACAAAAACAGCTACTTATTAATATTTACAAAAGGCAGAAGGAAGCTGGCATAGTTTTGTATTAAGATGAAATCGATTCACGAGAACATCAACAGAAATAAATAACAAAAAATTTCATAAATCGAAGTAAAATTATAAAATTTAGCTGCATAATTACAAACTTAAGCTCAAAAGTCAACCACAAATAATAACACAAGCTGAAAAATCAAACAAACAAGAAAACCAACAAAAAGTATGTATGCTGAGTGCATAAGTTTAATTAGTATTGATATTACTGGACAATTGAATCAATTCATAATTTGTTGTGTTACCCATTTCTGCTTTTTTTGCACTGCAAAATTGTCGTGAATTCGCATCGTCGGATTGCCCTTGCATTTGAATGTTTCGATTTGTAAATGTTTCTTTCAATTCATTATAGTTAACCCGAAGAGTTTACGGACATTGTACCTCCATGTCATTTTTGCATGTTAGGTTCAATATTTTCGATCTGTGTGTGTATGTTGTTCTTTTTCATTTGGCTGGATACATGCAAAAATTTATTTTTGATAACAGATAATACATGTATTTCATCTTTTTTTTTTGTTGAACAAGAAGTCTTATGGCCAAATTTTGTATAGACGAAATGCAAAGAGTTATGTTTTATTTACCATTTATTTTTGTTTTAACAAAAAGGATATTAAATACATAAACTAAATATTCTTATTTTAGAGTTAATGCAAAGTGCTTAGTCAAAACAATAAAAATTGTATAGAAAATTAGACCGTATAAATGTTTAATTATTTAAAGAACTATTTTTTTGGGGAAGTATATTCGATCAGTTGTTAATCTGAGTTGAGACACGCATCAATCGCACACACTCTCGTCTGCGACCATACAGCAGCAAAGGAAAGAAATGAAAACTAACTAATACATATACGAGTACATTTGAAAATTACACTTATTGTAGCAATTAAATTTCCAGTATAAACTATACAATTATGAAATGAGCCTACAACATTTTCCGTTAGTAATTATTTAAAACACATAGAATACAAATTCATATGATTAATTAGAGATAGACACAAATATGGACGGACAGAGACAGAGACGGAGACAGAAAGACGAAAGACAGATGAACATGATTTGTTAGATAATATGATGATGATCGTGATTATTATTTCGGAGGTGTATTGCATCCAACTACACAGCTGGATAATTACTTTTGTATGTATTAATCAACCAGATTAATATTCAAAATATGATTATTATGATAAAAGAAGGAAATGGAACACATGGAAATGAGAGAAAAAGAGATAGATAAAGAGCAACATGGGGAACTTAAACCATATGTAATATTTTCTATATCTGTAAAATGGATTAATTTTATATTATAATTATTATTATATAAAAATAAATTGTATTTTTGCATTTATGGTAAATGAGAAACGGAAAAGAAACAAAAATCAATTTGATGCACGTCGATGTCTATAAAATACCACTTATTTAAAAATACACAAGCATTTCTCAATTTTGGTCAGTGGGGTCGCAGACAGCACACCTGGAAGCACCAGCGCACCAGAGGTCGATGCCACAGTCGGCAAAATACAAATTCAATAGCATAGTGTCTTAAGTGTTGATAGAATTCTGGTTGCCAATGTTAGCTCTAGTAGTGTGAGCAGCGGCGGCAAAGGCCGCGGCTCTACTTTGTACCCGGTACACAGTCAGTATGGCTTCCCTCCGCTAGATGGCGCACACTGCACGTGAGAGAGAGAAAAGCAAGCGCGTGAAAGGCGTTGCGTAGCCACAGATTCGTCAATCTGCATTTAGTTTAGTTTTCTCGTATCTTTAATCGTACCACAGATATTCGTCCTTTGTGGGGGCTATAAAAGGCGGGACGAAATTTTGATGGACGATATCACAGAAGTCTGGATACAGAAGAAACAATTTTTTATTTACATTTTTTGTACTTAAAGTTGAATCATTAACTTCCTTAGAAAAATATAATTTCATAAATAATTCAGCCACGTCACGATTTTATAATCAACCAGTCGCAATGCTGTTCTGAGTTCAATCCCAGTACCCAGTCAGTAAATATGTAATATGATGATTTGTGCAACTTAGGCAATATATTTGTGTACTTCCTATATGCTATTTCCACAGTTGCAGTTTGCACATTCCGATACATCTCCCTCTCTCGTTCTTCGCATCCAACGAATCAGCCTTAGACCGTTGTATCTGGCTCACTTCGGCAGGGGCGTACACTGGAGGAGGAGGAGAGATAACACATGAGCGAGCAGATGTTCGCCCTTTGTGGAGGTGGAAGGCAGCGTGAAAAATGTTTAAATACCCGTGTATATATGGTCTTATATAGGCTCTTCTATATGGCTATACTATGGATGCCGACCAAGAATATACCTTCTGGCTCCTATCAGTGTCTATCTTAGCGAGTACTCTATGAGAGGGACCGTATCCTAATGATTTTTGCCTTTTCAGAAAAGAGTACATACGAGTATGTAGAGGTCTCATTTGGTGTAGATCTAAAACTGAGTGACTAGTGGGCATAGAAACATAAACGACAGACTCCCATCGAATTAAACAAGTTCAAGAGATTTTAGCAATAGTCTACAAGGGTTACAAAACGTGAGTGCTTTCAAGGCGTTTATTATTCGAGACTATCTGAACGAAGTTTTCTTTGCCTTCCCTACCTAATGGACCGTCACAAACTATCTTCGGAATATGTAATAGAAAATTGATAAATATGTACATGGTTTTATTGCTATGCTTATTGTTATGCATGTCAATTTTTTATAGATGTGATATATGAATAGACGATAGAAAGATATTTTCATACAGCTGAAAGTCTTTGGAAAACTACATTAAAGGCTTCTCTTTAAGCCGTGAACGAGACCTAGAGACGGCGCGTTCAGGTGCTCATCAGGCTGTCGAGGAATGTGTTTTTGTTAATGATCTTGGTGGTGGCGATCAGGAACTCTACATTGTTATCCTCCTGGTCGGCTAAAAAGCGCAGGGCAGCAATCTCCGCAAACGTGCATCCTCCTACGAAGCAGACTAATACAACTCGCGGAACATGCAGCAGCGAGCCCTCGCTAACCGTGGAGCCCGCGTTCCGACCGCCTATTCCGATTAGCTGCGCTTGGAAGTCCTCGAAGGTCGGCCCATGCAGATTGTTAATCTGGCTCTTCAGTGTCTGCCAGCCCAGCGGCTTTAGGGAAAGTTCCACCAGGCGAGCGGTCAGCGGAGCGTAGAAGCTGTGCACGTAACTTATGTCCTTTGGATCTACCTCGACATTATCTTCCACGGTTAGATGTAGCGTCTGCAAGGATTAGAGATACAAAATTTAGAGTTATTTTCTGGTATTGAAGATATACGCTTGCCCACCTTTCTCAGCACAGCATATGCCCGCGAATCCGTCTGCGGATGCAGCAGACCGGCCATCTCTAGGTTGCTGAAGGTGAGCAATACCTCCAGACCATAGACTTGAGCCACCTCACGCTTGTAGTGGTTCAACAGCTTGTCCTTCAAACCGGAGCCGGCGGCACACTGCAAGCAAATAAGGCGCATCACGTTGCGTAGGTCGGCCTTGCTGGCTATTTTATCCTCGATGTAGGCACTTGGCTTGTCAATGTCGGCGCAGACCATGAACTCTTGTTCGGCAGCCAGGTCGTCTGAGAAGGTGGTATTGTTCACCTGCTCGTGGATAAGGCCTGCTATGGTCGTGTGCTCTGAGGTGGACTTCTTCTGGGCCATCAGCTGGGGTAATACGTTCTCCACAAAGGACTTAATCTCCTGCACGGTCTTGTCCTGTGATGTGGCGTGCATCTGGGTGTGGATCTCCCTGGCCTTGCGGGCAAGCAGTTTAGTCACTTCGTTAAAGTTTTTGTTGCGCAGCTCCGCATACAGCTGCTCTCCAGAGTGCATCAGGATGGTTTTCTTCTCCGAAGTCTCGAGCAAGTGTTCTTCGGGCCTACGGCCTTCTGCTGTCTTATCGGAGGAAAACAAATCGGCAGGAAGGTTAAGCTTGTTTTGCCGAATGCCGTAGAACTCGTCGATGAGGCCCTCGTAGGTGAGCTGCGTGGCCAGGGGGCTGAGCAGGTCGATGCCCCTATCCAGCAGTATCAACTGATCGATGGCCCCTTTGTCGCCGTTGTACAGCGACTTCTCCTCCATTCCCAGATGTTTGGCTTGATCCCAGACGCGTTGAGCCTGGACACCCTTTCCGTAGATCTTTGGAATGCGGCCATAAAGGCGCTGCAGCTGAACGAGACCAATAGCAACCTGGTACAGAGAGCTTGTGTCGCCATCGATGCTTACGTCGCGATAGGCATTAGGTATCTCCATTGTCACCACGTCCGCATCTAGCGGCAGAAAGCTCCAGGACAGCTCATCAATGCGCCCGAAGCTGCCGATCACGCCTTTGTTCTGCAACTGGTTAACGCATAGGCAAGACCGTCTTGGCGCAAACAGAATATGGAACTGGCGCCCACCGACCTGACCATAAGCTTTGACGTGACCCACCAATTGATCCATAAGCGAGACTCTCGGTCGCAAAACGTAGACGATGTTTCTAATATCTTTGGGCAAGACCAAGTCCGGCTTGAGAGCCACAAGCCTAATGCCTCGGTCAGCAAAGAATTTTGGCTTAGTTACTAGCTCGAACGGTCCAATCATTGCCTCGTCCAGCACGATGATTGTCGAGCCCTCGATCCTATCCAAGTGTTGCACAAGCTCACGGTAAGCTGCCTCCTGCAGCAGTTGGAGGTTAAAGCGCTGCCCCGGACTCCTCAGGTAGGGAAACATGTCGCTGGCTCTGTTTGGTGTTCGCATTTGTGTAATTATTGTGTCATTAGAGTCAAATTCTAGTCACTCGGGTCGTTGACGATGCTTTGCATCCCACACACATGAAGATTTTTAACAACAATAAGGTAATGGTATCCTGCTGCAAGCACTGGAGGGTGGTACTGAGGCATACAAATTTGTTCCTAAACTGTGACTTCTGGCACAAATAAAAATATTTAAAAGTATTTGTGAATTATTAGTGGTACTTCACTAGTGGTCGTATTTTACTACACTTCAATACCGGTCAATCATGACGATATTATACACTGTCCCTCTCTTTTCGGTCTTATTTACCGGTCAGTACTACTAAAAGCGCTCTGCCCATGTTTATTTTATTAGTACTTGTATTATATTAAATCATTTTCCCCCATTTGTGCATAGTGTGAACAGATGTACATGTTCTACGACTAATGGCCATATGACATTTAGGAACCAAATTTGTCACAGGGGCCTGTTCTTTTTTACGTTCTTGCGGAAAAGAAATGCAATAAACATGTATGCATACCCTTCCTGTTCGTTGACGAGAGATAGAATATTTCTATATTTCGCTCGCGCCAAGAAAATACCATCTGTTGCTTTTCCAGTATTAATCGGTATTTTTTTTCGGATCTGATCACCGCCTCTAGCTACTGGAGTGCTAAAAGTTAGCCGCGAAACATTTGGTCGACCAAAATACATTTTTCTTACTATTTTCTTATGTTTTGATATTGTTAAGCACACTTATAAAACTGGATGGGACAAAATAAATCAACACGATATTCTAAAATGGCAAAATAAATCTGCACGATATATATTAATCGCAAAAAATGCACACGATATTTTCAATTGAGAACAGTTCAAGCGCATATTTATGAGTGTTTGTGTTTTTGCTAGTATTGGAATGTTGTAATTTTACCGCTGCTTAATGCATTATAGCAACAATTCGCCCACGCCATTATGAGTAAAGTTGATCTAGTGCGTGTGGTACTACACAATCTCATTGTCGAATCTCAGTAAGTAAATTGGAGCCCATCAGTGCACAACTGCAAGTGCTATTTTTCTGCAAGCATACTCTAAATACCAAAATAATTTTTTTGTAGAGCTCCATACACGCCAGACATCATTGTGAGGCATTTTCGTGCCACACACGAGCAGCGTCTCTCATCTAACGAGCTGCTGCATTTACTGGCAACCATCAGCCAAAAGCGGCCAAACTTTCAAACAGTGATCACCGAGGTCACCCATATACTTAAGACGTCAGTATTCTAATATAATTCATTGGGTGTCTAGTTTTTCACGTTCCATGCCTTTCAGGAAGGATCCTATGTACGCACTGCTTGTATTCATCGAACGATTCAGCTGCGAAGATATCGCCGGTAGCCACTTTAAGATTGAAATGCCCTCAGCAACAAATCAGAGCAGTACTGGCTCTCCTGTCAGTGCCTTGTCCTTGGCGAGCTTTGCTCCAAGTGCGTCGACTAGGAGTCTAACTGACGATAGTGCCATACAAACATTGTCAAAGTCCCAAAGCATTCCCACATCAACTCCCATGAATTGTCGTAGAAGCGAAGTATCCCCAGTCCGCTCCACGGGGGGATTATTTGGACGACGCAACCAGAATCTAAAACTGTACCATCAGAAGCAGAAAACCGATCCAGAACGCGCCGATTTGAGTGTGGTTAGAGCGAGCTATCCAAATAGCCACATTTTCTCTAGTTAAATCTAATCAAAATTTATATCTTTTGCATCCAGATCAAAGAGCGCGTGCTGATGGCAGTTTCCAGCAGTTCTCTGAGTAACTACCGTCCGCTGGGAAGTACGGAAGTTAATTTGATGAAGTCCTCCGCCAGTATTAAGACCAATAGCTCCACTAGCTCTGTTCTAGCGGCGGCGACCGGTTTGCCGGATGAGTATCGCACACACATGCTCTGGGATTACTGCAAAGTGGATGGAAACAAAACGGTGCAGCCGGAGCTTGGCGCCCTGCCTCTGGAAAGCCAGCAGCGGGTCCTTCTAAAAGAGCTGATCCATTGTCTGTGTGGCACCCGAGGGAACTTTATTGTCCCTCTGCCGCCAGATGCGAACAGTACAGGCATTGCTAAGTATGAAACATATTTCACTATCCATGCGCACCTGGATAAATCGCTAACAGAGCTGCTGCAGGATATCCTTCCCCTAGCCTCGTACTTTATAGGCATTCAAAAAATGATGGCGGCCACTGATGGCCACGGGCAGGTCGTTAACTCTCTTAATGCGGCTCTCCAAGATCTAACCAACGATTTCTACGTAAGTGTATGCAGTACTAAATCTTCTGAAGCCTCTAAAAAGAATATTTTATGGGTTATCCCTCTAGGTGCTGGTTGTACAAGCTGAGCAGGAGCTACAGCAGCAGCAGTTGACGGTTCAGAAGCTTCTGTACTACCTACAGCCGACCATCTGGGTGATGGAAGAGCTATGGACGACGTTGGTGAATGTGCAACTAAACGAGTTCCAGGGAGCTGCAGTGCTGACGCATCTGCACGGGCGGATAAAGCGGCTGGAGGGGGACAGGGCGGCCCAACAGATAATGATCAATCTGACGCACCAGGCAGCCGAGCCGTACATGCGAATGCTGCAGCTTTGGATCCAGAAAGGAGTTATTGTAGACCGCAACCGTGAGTTTCTGGTGGAGGACAACGAGGTTGTCCACCAAGGCGAGCTGCCCGAGCACTATTCGGACGATTATTGGGAAAAGCGCTACACCGTGCGTCGCGATCGGATCCCTTCCTTCCTGGAGAAGTACTCGGACAAGATACTGCGAACCGGCAAGTACTTGAATGTGATCCGACAGTGCGGAAAGCGAGTGATGCCCACCCAGCAAATGGAGCTTCAGCTTGATCCGACCAACGAGCGGCACGTGTATGTAATCAACGACGCCTACTACTTTGCCGCCCGCATGCTGCTTGACGTACTACTTACGGAAAACGACCTTATGGGGCATCTGCAGTCGGTAAAAAATTATTTGTTGCTGAACCAGGGCGACTTCACCATGCAGTTTATGGACGCCTGTGAGGACGAGCTATCTAAGAATGTAGATCTGGTGCTGCCCATGACCCTGGAGAATCTGCTAGGTCTTACATTAAGACTGTCTTCGGCCCGTAATGATCCCTACAAAGACGACTTGCACTGCGAGCTTCTCACCTACGACCTTGTTACACAGATGTCAAAGATCATGAACCAAAAGGAAGAATATTGGCAGTCGCAGGACCGCCTGGACCTCAGTGGTCTCGAGTGCTTCGCTTTCACCTACGAAGTCAAGTGGCCTGTCTCGCTCGTCCTCAACCATATCGCCATTTCCAAGTACCAGATGCTGTTTCGTCAGCTCTTCTTTTGCAAGCACGTCGAGCGTCAGCTTTGCAAGTGAGTATTCCAGATCTATTCTTCCAGATCAGGTCGCACTTAGCCCTCGCCTTTGCTATTTCTTGCAGGATTTGGAAAGAAAACTCTATCGCTAAGAAGTTCTCGCCGCAGGCCGCTGAGCTGTATCGATCGGCGTTTACTCTGCGCCAGCGCATGATGAATGCCATACAGAACCTGGAGTACTATATGATGATTGAGATCATTGAACCCAACTGGCACATCTTTATCGAGAAAATGAAGAATGTCGAGAACGTGGACAATGTACTCAAGCTGCATCAGGACTTCCTGGACTCGTGCCTCAAAAACTGCATGCTGACTGAGTCCTCGCACTTAAATCGAGCCATATTCAAGTTGTGCAAGATCTGCCTCAAGTTTTGTGACTTTATCCAGGTGAGACTGTTACTAGAACCTTTCACAAATTGCTATGCACCTTTGAGTGCTGCCCCTGCAAAGATAACTGTTTTATTCCTGTTTATATACGTATGTTCTGCGCTTTCCTCTGCTCTCCTCTCCTTACATTTCTCTTTCTCTTGCTGCCTGCCTGCAATAAATTGAATATAAACCAAACACCCTTGATTCGACCTTAAAGCTCTCGCAGCGTTTTTTCCTCGACGCTGAGCTCAAGTCAATGGTCTGTGACTCCAGCGACGACAATACAAATAACTCCGACGTTGATCAGGGAAACTCGAATTGTCCACAGGTATTACGCATTAATGGCTATGGAAAGCTGCTCTGATTTCTACTTGCCTTTTCCGTAACAGTGTTTTTGTGTTGCTTTTTTTTGCTAATGATTTGGATCTGGATTGCATGTTAATTTCAAGCGCAGCTGAAACCACATTATTTGCGTTTTTTTAAATAGAAATTATAATGATTACATTTGAAGTGACTATTTTATATGGATTTATTTATTCATATTTTCTTATATTTATGTTTATTTTAGAAATAGCCATTTATAACGCATCTCAGTAAATTCTTCTTTGGATACATATCTGAATGCTCTCTTTTTAAGTTGTTTTGGTTGTTGTATAAGTTGCTGAAACAGTAACAGACAACAACATTATTTTTTTTTTAACTGTGATAATTTGTATATTAAAATACAAATTTAAAACCCAAAATGTAGCAGATTTTCATGGAAAAATTCAACTCAAAATAGAGTTTCCACTCTAATTTTAGTTTTTACTCCCCAACAGATGCGCACGATGACTTAGTTTTCTATAATTTTGGATAAATACCAATAAACACAAAAAACAAACTAACAAATATAAACAGCAAATTGGTTATATAGACATTATACATAACCCGACCTTTATTTTCATTTATTTGCGTTAACCTTCTTTAAAAATTTACAAAATTTAAACGAAAGAGTTTGGCGCCTTTCTACATACAACTTTTAGCTGATTGTTTTTTGGTTAGCCAAGTTAAAACCAAAAATTATTAGTAGGCACTATTAAAATTTACCATTAAAGTCATTTTTTCATTTTTTGTTTACTAAGGCGCTTATTATTATTAGTAACAATTAACAAAAATAACAATATACGATAATATTATGTACTGTAGTTATTAAAACTAAGTTTATATAATTTTTAAACTTATTTTAAAACATCGTATGTAGATCCAAAACAAAAAAGCTTTCTTCAAGATGATTTTCCTGTTATATTCAAGTAGATTCATTTCTTCTTCGGTCCATGTATGCCCCGAATTAATTCTACAGAAGTTTCAATTAAGTCACAAAAACGGGAGATAAAAAACAAGATCACGACACATTTTTTTTACACTTACTTAAAACAAAAAATTCTTTAGTAATATATGTCTTTAACTGTTTTCCCACATAATCTATACATTTGTAAAAAAACATAAAAAAATATTTAACGCAGCGTTTTTTACAAATGTCGTGTTTGAAAGCTCCTGCTGATTAACAACAACAAATCCAGCAATTTTTAAGTTATCGAATGCAGAAAATTGATCTATCTATCTATCAGCGGGATTTTGGTT
Organism: Drosophila persimilis; assembly: GCF_003286085.1. Classification (NCBI taxonomy): domain Eukaryota; kingdom Metazoa; phylum Arthropoda; class Insecta; order Diptera; family Drosophilidae; genus Drosophila; species Drosophila persimilis. The sequence goes on from NW_020825356.1 coordinate 1,000,719, forward strand.
GATTTTACCAGTAACAAATTTTAATTTCGTTCCGCTAGATCAGCGGGTTTTTTGGGGACTAGCTTATTCAAAAAGTATCTCAATACTCCACAAAATTTTAAAGGGAGTGTGAGCCCCGAAAAAGAAAACGACATCATTTTTTTCAAACAATATATTTTGTATTTTGATATGGAGGTCAAATTTTTTCCAATAGATAATTTCGAAAAGTCAGACTCTAATACTGGGTGACTTTTTTTCTTTTTTTTTTAATTACTTAATTAAATGTAATCAAAAATCTTATCGATTTAATATGCCAGAAAAGTTATGATTATGAAGAAACCTTTTTTATTTTGCACATAATCAATTTCGTTTCGATAGATCAACGAAATCGCCAAGTATTTATTTCCATCTTCTATAATATATAAATGGTCTTGTTTGCAGCCTAACAGGCTTTTTTTTATTAAGATATAGTTTTATTGTTTTAGCTTCAAGAGAATATAAAATCTATATAAATTCGTAGAAGTTCTTCCTTACTTACTAAGGACTTACTCTTAATTTAACGCGTTTAAATATTTTCGATCTTGAAAAATATAAAAATTAAAATGCTTAACTAAATTCTATTACTTCTGCCAGTTCGAGAGCTCGTTGGATCCGACAGATACGTTTTCGGAGCGCGTAAAACGCTTTGATCTGGAATTTACCGGACTGTTGATATCTTTTCTCAAGCAAATCAACAATATGGCCAAGAAGAACACCGCCGATCGTTTCATGAATCTGGTGCACCGAATCAACTTCAACGCCTTCTACTCCGATCAAATGGAAAAGCTTTGCGTCAAAGATGCCATGGGCTGATTCAAAGGAGCACGCGACAAGTAATACCAAAAGCAAAGAAGATGAAGCAGTATAAAACAAACAAAAAAAAAAAAAAAACCATCCAAGCTAAACATGTATTTAATTATTTATAATTTTGTTCATTCCCAAACGCCTTCTGGTGTTTCATAGCACACAATAATTATTTTTCATTTAGCTGTAAAGTATCTTTTTCATTAGATCGTTTTAATAAACCATGAAAAGCTAGTTGTTGTTAATCAGTAATCTGATATAAACTATTTTTGCTTGCCATCTTCAGTTAGGCCAAAATAATCTGATCTGTAAGTGCCATAACAGAAAGCCCTATATCCGAGAGAATCAGAGATGAATCACATTACATACAAATTGTAGCTCGGTTTTACGACATGATTTTTGATGCTGTTTAAGTGTATATTCCTTTTGTGCGAATTCACCTGAATTTTAAATGCTAAAAATGGTTTTTTTCCGCGCGTCAAATACAAATATATGGAGATATAGTCGCCGCAACAAGTTTAGGACAAATTGTGCTGATTTGCTTGAGTAAGACACCAGGTTTATGTACAGATATTTTGTGCAGAAATACATATGTTACTTATGATCAGGGATCGTAACGGTTATAAGGTACATATATCTAAAAAATCACACAATAATAGTTATTCATTATTTGTAAGAAAATATTCTTCGATGAAAATACCAATTTTTTGAGTTTTATTAACAATAATAAATAATAATATAATAATTATTTTTGAGGAAAAAATAAAACAAATTAAAAATAATTATTATCCAGTCTAAAAAATAAATTTTATAATTTTGTATTTATTTATTGCGGGAAATGCTTAGTGCTTAGGATTAGCCAGTCAGTTGATATAAATTGGATTTTTCTACTTTGGAAAATATGAGAAAAAAACGTGCTTAAAAAACTTTGTACGGTCCCGATTTTAATATTTTTCAAATCATTGTCGATATTTTTGAAAAGAATTAAGTATAATTTAAAACACATACTTTTTTTAGAGTTTGGGCAATACTTTAAAATTTCTCAATAAAGAAAGCAAAAAGCATTTTAAATTAATCTCAATTTTGCTGCTTTCGGGAGATTTTCCATGTATTGGTATATCTTTATGTTTTTTGACTCTTGTGCTTATTTTTATATTTTAGGAAAATTATTCCATAAAACCATCGTGTACGCGGTTTTCGTAGTTCCAACTTGACCTGAATTGTGGTCAAAAAAAGAATAGGATGAAGCCATAAGGAAATAGGAAAATAACAATTATAAGAAGAACTTGCGTGGTTTGGCTTATTGAAGGTCTTTATAAATCTGATATATACGAATTTCGTGTCACGGTGTTTGTGTTTAAACTCCTTCCAAACGGCTCGACCGAAATATCTAAATATCCCAAAATTTATACATACAGGCAGGCTCCATTGAACGGCTTGCCCATCGCCAAGTATCTAGATTCAAACATGTTCCTGAAGTCCATTCGCAATAGTTCACAATACGGCGGAAAATGTTCAACAATTCAATGCAACATTTCAAATCAAAGATCAAGTGTACCACAAATTGGGTTTTTTGCTGCCAATGCCAAACAAAGAACATACATTTTTACAAATATACTTGCTTTATGGACGGTGAGGACATCAATCGTGTAGACCATTGTTCAGCAAAGCGTGTGCCACGGCACACTGGTGTGTCGTGGAAAACATCTTTTATTGATTTTAGTATTAAGTAAATATTAAATAAATATGGCTTTCTTCTTTGATGTACCTCTAAAGTTACTTGATTTGATATCTGTCACGGACTCTCCAATCGCGTAGATGCGAGTTGCAGCTACGATAATCTCCATTCGCCAAAATCCAGGCGTATAGGCGACGAGCCAGCTGATCTATTGAAAGAGCAGATTGAATTAGTGAAAACACACCCACATTCTATCCGAAATTACCCGTAAAAAGTGGCGCAGCAGCGGGGGGATCAAATATGGTTAAATATAAACGGCTAAAAGGGAGTGGCTTGCTGCAGTTACGGTGGAAAGCTGAAATGGAGAGAGCAGGGTTCAAAGTGATGACCTCGAGTTCTTGGAAGAGTTGAAACGCCAGTTCAAGACAATAAATAAAACGCATGTCAGCTTGCGGGCTAGATTTGAAAACACCATGTTTTTCACATTAACGAGCTTATTTCTGTTGGCTAAAGAGGGCTTGACCAAAAATATGGTACACTCCAATGCTCTTCAAATTAATGTAATATTAATAACACTATGCAACACCACAATTCCGCTGTGAACCAAACTGTTTTTAAAAATGTAAAATGATTTTTTTTTTCTAACAATTTTTGAAAACTGGTATTTTTTGATGAGTTTTTTCAGAGGCTTTTTCACCTGACTTACACCTGGTTGCATTGAAATTTTACAATTCTGCAAAGCTGATAAATGCAGCTTTGAATCGAACTCAATCTTTTAATAGCTTCAGCTTACCGTCTTGAAAGTTTTAGGCTTTCTAAATTCAAAATTGATCATTTTTTAAGCTATTTCTTTCAAGCTTTGGACTTTGAAAACTCGGGAAAAGTGGATTATGGATAAACGCATAACCTCTCGCATACTCTCTCGCTCTCGTTTTGGTATCGCTGTTCGCAATTGGCCCAGAATGAATTTTTGGTTAATACGTGGAGGGTGGTAGGACATGGGTTGGATAGGGGGCTCGAACATGGATTTTTTCTTATCCTTATCATGGTAGAAGTCCATCATCACCGTTATGGGGGAAATATCGAGAGAGCGAGCGCTGTTGTGTTCTAATTTTAGTCATGTTCCCGCAGTGCGTCTATCCCATTACAGCTAACGACCAATATTCCAGCCATTTTCATTCCTGTAGAATAAACGTACATCTCTCTTTCCACCAGCGGCTTAAGCGATATACATATAAGCTTACACCTCCAGGTGGTGCACAATGTACGATGACGAGTATGAGGAAGAGCGAGCGCGTAGCAGCGGAAATAATGATACGATTTGATATTGATTCGCCAATCTGGTAGATAGGGATTTGGGTTGATATAGAGATGGGGATGCACAACACAACAACACGATACGAGCACATAAGTATGCTAAGGACTGTTTGCGACAAGACTTTCTGGACGGAAAATCCGGTTGCTCTAGCTCTAAAAATGTCTAAGATCTAGTCGGCTATCAAGATGGACAGTCGGACAAACGGACCGTTATTGATGCTGATCAAGAATATACTCGTATTTTTTAGGGTCGGTCGCTCCCATCTGGCTTTTCCCCTGTACTCTTGAGTACAGGGTATGGTGTAATGAGAAAAATGTCGCCCTGCTGTTTCCGAAAAAGTGCTCGGGGCGTACATATGTCAAGTTTCTGTCGTTGCCGTTTAAAGTGCTCCCCTCCCGCATACGCAACTTGCTATGCCCCTTTGAACGGACACTTTGCGACAAGCGAAGAGAGCTTTTGGGACAGTTTGGGCTGGATTGAGCACTGGTAGAGCACTGGTAGAGCACTTGATGAGCGGCACAATTTTAAATTGGAGACTTTTAAATTTCCTCTTATAAAAATCGTTCAATTTGCAACTTTAAAGGGCGAAAAAAGACTCGGCCTGATCTCTGTTTCCTGTTTTTTTCTCTTTATTCATCCCAACGGTTGACATGCGTGAACTTATCGAGGAAGTACAATCGGTCGAACCAACGCATAGCCAAAGAGAAAAGGTATATGTACATGGCTCGGTGTATTCCATACGATATGGAAGCGCTGGTACTAGGTAGATAAGAGGTATTAAAAGGTTTCCCTTGACTATTTTGTATTTGTGTGTGTTCCGGGATTAGTAATATCTAATAAGGCGTCCCTTCCTTTTCGCAAGCAACATTTCAACTCTACTGTGTCCCTTATTTTTTTGCAAGCGAAGTTTCAACACGCATACCCTCTTTTTTTTAGTTCTGAGTACAACTTCTAACCCAATTCGACTCGGCTAAATGTAATTTAAAAAAGCCAAAACATTTTTTGTTCAAGTCCGAGGTGAATTTTGCGCAGTTTACACTAGACAACAAAATTTAATTTTTTACTTCCGCCTCGAACGCTTTTCTAAAAAAGTTTGAGCTTTTCAAATTTGGAATTAACTATTTTTGTTTCTAAGGTGTGGTTGTTCTTTTTAGTTTCCAAAAACTGTTTTTTTTTTCAGACGCAATGGTTTTTCTTCACATAACTTAAATATCTTTATAGGTTCAGCTTACCGACTGGACAATATGAAGCTGTCAAACTAAAAATGAATCCTTTTTTTCTTTTAAGGAAAATAAATATATAATAAATATAGATTTTCCAATTTTGTAATTCTTTTTAAATCATCAATTGGCCCCCTAAACATTGTATCTTAAGTTTACAGTCTTACAAAAAAAATATATATATATATTAAATTAGTTCTAACCCAATATAACAGATACTTATAATACATTTGTTTTCCAAATAAACCATATATGTACATTAGGTTATCAAGAAATGTATATATGTATGTATATAGAAATGGTGTCCGTCACATATTTTATTGTTTTGATATCAGCTGCTAAAGCTGATCAAGAGTATATAAATCACTTGTTTTTTCCCTAATAGATTTTCACATAGTACTTTTCGATTTAGTGTTAGAGTCGGCAATTGACGCGGTAATCTGGAAAATCGCCAGGGTCAGTAGATAAAAAATTAAGTTTTTCAGCCGATCAGCATCCGCTTAAGAGTGGCCCGAAACCGCAATCCGCCTGCGAGGGATTAGCCTGTGCAGGTACAATGCTCAAAGTGAATTCTCCACCTCCTGTAGTCCGGTAGAACCCCTGGGGACTCCTCTCAACCCTCGGCTCAGCGTCTGCCACAGCTGGCAAACAAATAGCGATGATGACAACAATTTAAAATCCATCAAGAGCACAAAAAGGCCTCATTAAGTCAAGAGGGTGACGGCAGGAATGGGGTAGGCGTTGCTGCCCGCTACCAAGGGGTGAGAAGACGTGTACCCCACTCCAAAGCCAACACCCGCCTCCCCGTTTGACAAGCGCAAAATGTAAGCATAAGACACAATAGTAATTATTGCCCAAATAATTGCAAATGATGAACCAATGCACACTGGCACTCCTTCCTTTTCACGCTCTTGTTATATGTGGCGTGCTGCGGGGTGACTGCTCTAGTGGAAGTCTATGAATGGGGTGTCATTTTGGTCCATCACCATTTGTCCCTCACAAGTGCACTACATTTTTTTCGGATTTTGATTTCGATTGTCATCTAAAACGTCAGCTCGATGTTAAACCATATTTTCCTCGCATGTCTTATCATTGCAAAAAAAACACTAGGCAACACAATCGGTGAGCTGAAGCTATAAAGTGCTTAGGTTCAATTTGGAACCTGTATCTATCAGCTTTTCAGAATTGCAAAAATGCATTACAACCAGATGTAAGATACTTCAGTTGTGTGATATAAAAAAGCACTGGCTCGTACAAAAATAACTTTGAAAAAATACAAATTTTTTAAATTAAAAAGATAACCTAACCCTTAAAGTTACCTAAATTAAATTAAATTATATTATATTTGTTCATAGGGGTTCGGCTTATTTGTTTAGGCGAACAAAGTTTGTCGAAATCTACGATCTCTGGATCTTAAAATATTCCTTTTGGTATTCAAAACTGAAATAAAAAGTTATAGCCAGATTGGACAATGTTTTAGGGGTGCAGACCTGTCCTAAAAAATGACAAAACGATTGTTGACCGATGGGATTGCATTTTCTTTATATCTTAGAATATTAAGATAAGATCCGAAAATTTATGATCAATACGTTTAAGTACAAGCCATTTAAATAGTTTATATTCCACTTTTCATACTAAGTTAAAAAGTTGTTATACCCGATACTAAAAAAGTGTATAGTGGTATATTAGATTTGTGGTGAAAATGGATATGTGTAACGCCCAGAAGGAAATGGTTTTGACCCCATAAAGTATATATATTCTTGATCAGCATCAATAGCCGGGTTTATATAGTCTTGTTTGTCCGTCCGTCCCTCTTGTTTGACGCCTAGTTCTCAAAAACCAGACTTCAAAGGACACAAATCTGTGGCATACACAATTTTCAAGATAATAACAAAAACAAAATCATAGAGATGGACCATACCTAGCAGACTGTCGAATCTGGATCAGATCGGATTATTAGTATAGCCAGAAGGAACAAATCAATTTTTAGTGGATACGCAACGCATTCTTCGTCGTGCAATGTGTGCGCCCTCTGGCGGAGAGGAGCCATACTGACTGAGTATCGGGTATAAATGTAGAGTCGCGGCCGTGGCTGCGACTCACAACGTGCCGTCGTTAATATTAAACGGATATTGGCAAGAGTTTCGTTTGCGATGTGCAATAACTTGCGGAGATTTCAAGCGAATCCGATGTATTCTTCAAATGAGTTTCTACCATGCTTCGACCATATTGGTTGTTTTAGGTTCGAACAAATTATGTGTTCCTTCTGGCTATAATTATAATCCGATCTGATCCAGACTCGGCAAATTGAAAAATATAGATAGATATAGATATAGTAATTTTCTATAGTTCTCTATGGATCTGCGTTCTTGCTTTTCTGGTATCTTCAAAATTGTGGATGGCACAGATTTTCGGAGGAGGTGGAAGGTGGTGGAATTTTGATACAAGCTTGATTCAGTGTGATATCGCAGGTGTCTGGATACAAATTTTGTTGCTCTGCTCTTATAGTCTCTGAGAACTGGGCTCCCATAGGGATGAACAGACGGACATGGCTCAATCGACTCAGCCATTGATGCTGATCAAGAATATATACTCTTTGTGGGGTCAGAACCGCTTCCTTCAACCAATTTCAACTTCAACAAATTTTCAACCAATTTTTCCTATGGTAGCCATACGGTATTGAGATCCGATCTTGGCGGATCCGCCTTATATACGACTTATACAAACGCCACTAAGCGCCACAGACGTCGAAGCTGACGCTAACACTCACCGAGCAGAACTCTTTCATCATTCCAAGTGATTGCGAAAGCCAACACCTCGGGGTGTCGCACTATATTGTGGTGGGGAGGAGCAGGGCTCGGCAGAGCAAACGAGAGGGATGCATATACGGTGAGTGGGCAAGAGGACAACTAATGGAAAACTGCGTGAATATGAGCCAGAGACTGAAACCTCTTATGGTTTGCCCAAACTGCTGTTGAACAGTACGTTTTCTACCGTAATTTTTGTATTCTATGTACATTTTTCTACTCCCTTTATTCGCATCACTCGAAAGACTAGAGCTTAATAGAGGACTATCTCGAAATACTGTCTGATTACAAAAGAAAACTCCACAAAACATTAATAAAACCTCAGTTGAGTAGGTTTTCTATTTCATCGGATGTGCGTTCTTTGCTAAAAGTCGCGAGGGTTTGAATGCTGCTCTCCGTTATTCTCACGAAGCGTCGGTGAAAAACCCGACGTGTATCAGCAGGTTTATATTTTTTTTAACGTTGGGGTTGTTCCCATTACTAGGACTCAGCCACCCCATCTTCCAAAATTATCCCAGTTTCCTACTCCTCCGTTTTTCTTCCATTTGCTTGCATTCTCCCGAACACGGCGATGTCAATGTGTCTGTAATTTGAGTAGGACGGGCCCCGTCCGCTTCCATGCAGCTTTGGGTCGAACTTCGGGGGTACAAATGGGGAAATCGCATCAGCATCAGCAAAACGTAAGAAAGAGCCACAACAATATTAAGCAAATGGAGATCTAATGAATTGTAAAATTATGTAAGAACCAGTCGAATCGTTGTGACTCGACACTTCTAGTACCCGGTAGTTGTTATAAACTTTTGAGCTGTTTCCTCCAATCCCTTATATATCGCTCACTCCGCTAGATGACTCCACTGAAGAGATCGAGAGGAAGTAGTACGGAAGTTAGCCACGGGCAATTGTTTTCTTCATTTTAAAATAATGTTTCGATCCAAATTCTGCAATCTGGTAGATAATTTCATTCTCGTTTTCGGTATCTTCAAATTGTTAAAGCCATACATTTTCAAGACTTGTCCGGGCGGTAGGCGGCGTAGCTCCTATAGTCCTTGAGATCTAGGACAGATAGGCATAACTTTTATAGTATTGTTTTATTTAAACAGTGTGTCTACTGCTCCGCGTGATGGGAGGGCATGCACAAGCAGCTTCGCAGATGCGAAGCTCCATCGATGTCTTCGCCAGAAGTGAGGCAGGCGTTATTGTCAGTCGTCTCCTCGAGCATTGTTTTAAAAGTGTCAATATTTGAAGTTCTTTCTGAGTAGCCTGGTGGTACACCTGTTAATTTCCACAGGAAGGTCGACCCAGACCTTTACTGCATCTTTACTGATCCGAAAGTAGGTCAAAATCAACTTATAATTGCTCTGGAGATTGCAAAGTCCAGGATGTCGGATCTGTTGGCCAGTAGGTTAGGGTGTCCAGACGAGTAGCTTTATGCAGAGAATTAGGGCAACTCGCGGAGGACTTAGTCGTGGCCGGGATATCATACAACTGGGCAAGGGTATCGCAATATAGTAGGCACTTGTTGTCATACACCGCCTTCAAACTTGGTAAGCCTTTGGTTAGTTTGTATCTGAAACTTGGAATGCCTTGCCGCTGAACATTGGCAAATTAGAGTTATGTGATTGAAAGGAACCATTGTAACCGCACAAGTTTCTTCCAACTGGGACTCTCCGAATTGACTGGTTCTAAAATGGACTTAGCGAAATTTCACCCTCCTCATTCGATTTATATCTTTTCTAGCCTTTTATACAATTTTGTAAGCCTCGCGCTTCCATACATTCCGCTCACGGTTGCCTTCTCTTCACCACTATATATTGAGCCATGTTGGTCTAAGGATTCCATTAAGATAAAGAACCAAACAAAACATTGGCTGGGTTTAAGTTCTAGAGTCTAATCAAGAGACTTTAGCGGCAATAAAATGCTGAATTGCACTGCCTTCAAAGAGAGTATTAGGTTCGATTCGAACACGCTTGAACGAAAGAACCGTTCGAACAGCTAAGCTCTGGCTCGACGTACCAAGTTCGAACCACGTTCGACCCGATACAGAGCGTTCGATGCGTGAACCGCTAAGCACGCGCAGAAATATAATGCAAGGGTCAATGTTTTAGCGAAACGAAAGACGAAATACTGCAACCCAAGCTTCGAAATTAGCGGTACGATACTCTTCCCTTTTTATACCCGATACTCAAAATTGTATAAATGGGGGTATATTCGATTTTTGGTGGAAATGGATGTGTGTAACGTACAGAAGGAAGCGTTTCTGATCTCATAAGGTATATATGTATGTATGTATAGCCGAGTCAATATAGCCATGTCTGTCTAAATCAGATCGGATCAGTATTAAAGCCAGAACGGATAAATGAAATTGCAGTGGCTTCGCAACGCCTCTCTCATACACTCTTCCTCTTGCACTGTGCGCCCTCTATTGGAAGGCAGCGAGATACAACTGGTGTTGTTGTGAGAATAGAGAAAAAGAGCTGTGTATCGGGTATAAATGTAACGGCAGAAGAATCGTTTCCGACCCCATAGTACATAAATCTCTATTGTACAAAATAGTTTTGGGTCGTCGCCCGAAATTTGATTCATACAGATACAAGTGTATCTCACAGGTGAGAATGATCAACACGACAGTTCTTGATAAATCGAAGTCCATCGGGGTTCTTTTTGTGGTTGCTTTTCCGTGTAATCCGTGTAATGTTATTAGAGCATTGGCATTTAAGACATCATATTTTCCACACGTAAATTGATAAACAATCTTGATAAATCGTATTCCATCGGGGGTATTTTTTGAACTGCTTTAGGAAGTGAGATGGGGTTTGGCTGAGGGCTTGGCCTCTGGTTATTGATATTATCCATTATCTTAGGAGCTACTTTTAAATAGTTTTCTTTCCTTTAAACTATTTTAAATTCGTCTTTGTCGGTTTATCGTGGTTTTTTCGCGAACCCTGTGTGAGCCGTGTGTTTGGGGTGACTGATACTTAAACAAATAATATGATTGAATTGAATCAATTCTGTAGACTTTGCCACCAAGGGCGTGACACACATTCATACTTACACCGATGCAGACGTGCACAAAAACAATCGCACTGAAAATAGGCAGCGCCTTTTCGCTCAGTGGGGGAAGTGTGAGGAACGGAAAGGGGATGTGGGAGGAGTCCAAGGCATTTTCATACTGAACCGAATTAGGAAGCTCTTATGAACAGGAGGTGACAAAATTAACACACACGTGACCCGGTTTGCCACTTCTTTGGATTTTTTTCATGACTTCATGATGTTGTTGCAGGCCCTTGCAAATTAGAGGCACGTGTCCCCCTGAATGGCGTGAGGCTGACCATAGAACCGGGAGGCGGTGGCAAAAGCGATTTGTGTCGAATGATGTTTCACATTGTCCTGCACGACAGCCGCCAATCAATGACAATGCAGTGAAGTCCACACAAAAATAAATACAAACACACACTCAAAAAACCTCGAAGCTTTACGAGTATCTGCACTCTTTAGCTGTTATAGTCAGGGGTTACACTCGTGGCTGGTCCCTGGGATGTTCAAAATGTTACCTTTCACTGAAGTATGGTTTAATACTCCTCGAAAAAAGTTGAAAAAGCACTGACTAATTCAGAGAACTTATTTTCATCCTACCAGCTACAGCAGTATGCTTATCGTAACGATTTGGAATCTATTAAGTAGAAGACTAGATCATTATTACACCCGATACTTAAAGTGGAAGTGTGTGCAACACCCAGAAGGAAGCGTTTCCGAATCCATAAAGTATATATATTCTTAATCAGCATTAATAGCCGAGTCCATATAGCCATGTCTGTTTACTTCTCAGAGACTATAAGAGCTAGAGCAACCAAATTTCGTATCCAGACACCTGTGATATCACACTGTTACAAGTGTATTTCCAAATTTAGGCCCGCCCCATTCCGCCCCCATGCAGAACTATAGCCAGAAGGAACAAATGAAACGCCCTCCACTCTCTCTCTCTCTCGCACACTCTACCTCGTTCAGTGTACGTGATCCGGCGGAAGGGAGCGAGATAAAATAGCGGGTGTTGTTGGGAGAATAGGAAAAAAGAAACAGATGTAAGAAAAATGCAAAAAAGGGAAACAGATAAAATCTCCCAAACGGTTCAACCGATTTTTATGAAATTTTTCTTAGCCAAAAAAATCAATTTGTCCCTTTTGCGAAATGACATATGAAATATATGTATGGTTCAATGTACATAAGTGAGCTCACATATACAACTGACCGAGTACAGGCGCGGCCCCTGCCGCGGTTCACTCTTGATTACCATTTAAAATCTAAATCATAAAATAAATTAAATCCGATCAGAGCGATATATAGTATAGCTGACATGTTTGAACCATTGACCAAAAATCGTTTTTTTTCAACTTTATCGACACTTAAGAAACGTTGTTAAATCGGGCTTTAAATTTTACTGTTTGATACAAAAAGGATTATTTTTATATGGGTTTGCTTTTTATTCCCCTGAAGTCTAGCATACTCTAGGGATATGGGCATTTCCGCCAAAATCTCCATCATGCCAAAAAACATTAGTAGTTAATAGAAACAGATAACCATATATGTACTTTTGGGCAGATATTATTTTCCGACATAAATGTAATTTCATTAACCTTAATGTGAAAACCTATTAAAATAGGCCAAAGTTCACTTTTCAGTATATTTTGGTATTTTTATAGTCATGTTTTCCTTTACTACCTTATCTACCATAAGAAAGGTAATTCTTGATAAATATTTTCCCTCAAAGTCTCTATAACATATTGAACTATTTACTAAAAATTCCAGAAAATTTGACCAATCTCGGCTAATGGTTAATTTTGAAACTTTTATTACCCCGGAATATCACCCGAAATGCCGGATGTCTGAGCGGACTTATGACCAAGAAATTCCGGAAAGGTTTGTACATTGAATAACTTGGAAATTTAGTACTCAACACTTCAAATATTAGCCAAAAAATATTACATAACAGATAATCCTACCCACTTCACAGCGTTTTGCTATTTTCTATCCCAACCTCAAAAGCCACTTTTTTTTGTAGCGTAACATCAGTTTATATTTTGGCTCATAGCTTTAAAACAATTACTATTCAAATAGATTAAATGATTTTGTTTTTTTTTTAATACCCGATACTCAAAATGAGTATAGGAGTATTTTAGATTTGTGGTGAAAATGGATGTGTGTTACGTCCAGAAGGAATCGTTTCCGACCCCATTAAGGATTAAGTCGATTAAGCCCTGCCTGTCTGTCCGTCCGTCAGTCCGTCCCTTTGAGCGCCTAGTGATCAAAGACTATAAGAGCTAGAGCAACGACATTTTGTATCCAAACTCCTGTAATGTGTCACTATTACACGTATGTAAATTTAAAAATTGCTCCCCACTCCCTTCCGGCCCAGCAAAGGTCGAAAATCTGTGGCAGCAATATTGAAGATACGCGAAAATAAAAAACGCACAATCATAGGAAATGACCATATCTATCAGATTGCCGAATCTGGATCGGATCGGATTATTATTATAGCCAATAGTAAGAGATCAGTCGCCCGACGACACGCTCAGACTGATTTTCTCTCTCTGTCGCTCGCACTCTTTGTCGTGTCGTGCAATGTTAGCGCCGTCTGGTGGAGGAGAGCCATACAGACTAAGTATCGGGTATAAATGTAGAGTTGCGGTCGCCGCAGCAACTCACAACTCCCCCTCGTTTTAATTTGACTTTTTCATTATTTTTTTTTTAACATTTTGTCGTACATTTGTCGGTAACGAAACGGCGGAATGGAAATGCCCATATCCAATTTCATCTTGGTATTTCTGCTTTGTTTGTGTGTATTGCAAAGCATTCAAGAAACTAATGGACTAAATTAGACAACATACTCAGACACGCACAAAAGGTAGAAACCTTTAATAGCGTTTAGGCACGACGAGGGACAAGGGAAAAAAGTGCAAAGTAAAACCGGGAAAAAAGGGACTGGAAAATGGGTAAAAAGAATGGCGAAATGGAGAGACTGGGTGGGGAAGGAGACAGAGATAGCAGACAAATTTAACGGCGCACACAGACATCAGGTGAGAGTACGGATTCGGGTAGGTTGGGGTTCGCATTCGTGGTATTGGGCAGGCTGCGTTACATGAGGAACGAGAAATTGACAAAAGCAAAAATGACAGCAGCATCAGCTAAATGAGTTGAAGGACAAACCCGGCTGGGGGTGATGGTGTTGGTGATGTAGAAGAGGCCTGGGGTGGTGTGCGATGGGATGGTGGTGGGTGGTGGGTGGTGGGGGGTGGGTGGTGAGGGGGGGAGCAACCTACGACGGCGCATATCAAAGCGCTGGCAAAATGGCGTAATTCGATGGTGAGGCGAATTCGGGCACTTAACAAGAACCCAGCGATTTTCACATTGCTTTCTTTTTGTTGCTTTGTTTTTTTTTTCCTTCTTTCTGCTCTGCTCCTTAAACTTTTCCCCATTGCCGCTTTTACCCCCAGGTTTTTTCCTTCTTGCTATTGCTTTTAGCGGTAAATAATGAAAAGTTAAAAAGCCACATCAATGAGAAACATTTTTGTTTCTTGGTTGGACAATTTCGGGTGGTAGGGTAGCACATTTCCTAGTCCTCCTAGCCGCTCTGTGCGCAACCCACAACCTGTGTGGGTTCAAGAGTGGCAGAGTGGCAGAGTGGAAGAGTAGGAGAAACAACCATTTGAGGGAAATCCCTTGAGAAAATCCAAATGATTTTCCTATTCTTTTTCCCCCCTCCACTGGATTACTAGAAATGGAAATATATTAAGTTGAGCTCAAAGGAAACTACAAGCAAAAACGAGAAGGAAAGTTGCGGCCTCTACCGGTCGGTCGAACTGTTTGGCATTTTAATACTAATTATATTTTAGATTTGATCTGTTTCCATTTTTCTTAACATATGTACATCTGTCTCTGCTTTCTATTGTCACACCAGCGTCAGCAGCTCTAGCTCGCCAGAGGCCGCACATTGCACGACGAAGAGTGTGTGAGAGCGTTCCTTCTGACTATAAGAATAATCCGATCTGATTCAGATTCGGCAATCTGTTAGATATGCTTATTCTCTATGATTCTGCAATGTCGCTTTTCTCGTATGGGCGGTAGGGGGGGACAAAAAAGTTGATTCGGTGTGATATGGCAGGAGTCTGGATACAAAACATGGTTACCTTTATAGTCTTATAGTCTTTGAGAATTTTCTATATTATGTTATATATGTACATATGTAGTTGTACCACAGTGTACTCTTTTCCGTGAAAGCTGTCAAGATTAAAACTTGTGACACGGCAAAGTTGTTCAGGAGTTCCATGACCTAGTCTGAATCCAAATTGAAATGGTGGTAACATAAAAATTAAGATAAATAATAGAAACACGAAACAAGAACCACGCACATTTAGTATGTACATAAATACGTACCTACGTACATGTATCTGATGTTTTTCCTTGTGTCCACTTTAGTTTCGGGTTTTTTTTTCCGATTTTCCCCCCACCCCAATGTCCTGCGATTCTCTATATGCTCCAAGTTCTTTGTGTCGCCCGCCTTTTATGTACATATAAGTCGCATGCGACAAAGCTCGCTTAGCTGGCAAAGCGGTGCAGCATGTGGGGGTTGTGGCCAAGAGCGTTCTTGTCTGCCTGTACGGATACAAATTGTAATGATACACAAATTAGTATCCTAAATGGATGCTTAATAGCCTGCTCCACTGCCTGATGCTCTCTCCTTTCCTCTCTCTCTCTCTCTCTCTCGCTCTCTCTGCGTCTATGCGTGGATGATAACTTTGACAACATCAAACACAGGCGCAGCGCCCATGTATGTATATAAATACATACATACACGCATACATATGTACCCCTTAACATGTCGTGGTGCATTTTAATGCAATCTTAAAGCTTTCACAAACATGCTGCAACGCACACATCAATAATTTACATATATACACACACACACACACACACACACACACACATTAGTAAGGCCAGCTTCGGGGAACGTCGCAACGTTTTAAATACAGTATATAGGAGGTCCTGCAAAATCGAACTTTGTAGTTCTGAAAACCTAAGGAACGCAGGTATCAATGGGCTCTCAAAACTTTGTAGCCGATAGTTTGCGAAATTATCGGATTTTAAATAAAAAATTGTGGCTCTTTCATCAAAATATTAATTTCAGAACTTTTTTTTTTTTTTTACACCAAACCAAATTATCAACTCATACTAGACTTGGTTTAGACTGGGCATAAATGGACAATTTTAGTTAAACTCTACTGAAGATTACTTGAGCTCTGAACATAGGAAATATTAAAGGTTATGTTATACATTATTATTGCCCGAAATATCATTGTACAGTACGTGCTTTTAACCTTACAAAAAGCGTTTTAGAATATTTTATCCGTTCCGAGTTTTCCGCGACCATTTTGTATTTCGAATCCTTTATCTCGCACACCAGCACACCATTATATCTGGCTCACCTCCGCCAGGGCGCCACTCTGTGAAAGAGAGAGAGAGTAATGCTCGAAATCAATTGAGTGAATTCGAATGCTACGCCTATAAAGTTTGAATGAGTGAGTGCACCCACGTATAACTCATACACACAACATTTAAACGACGCGGCACGAATTGAATGAATGACAGTGCGGGGGACTGTTTCCGAATTTACTCGAATGCACTCAATTGTTTTTTAATTCGTTTTGTTTTTCTGTAAAGGTAAAGGTAAAGCATAAAGAAAACACGTTTGTTTTATATAATTTATATTTAAATTATTTATTTATTTAATCTATTTTCTGGATCGGTGTTCACTCAGAGCTTTGCCACTCACAGAAATACAATATATTTATAGACAATCATGATATACATGTGTACTTGGTCTTTGTTGTTTTCAACCTGGTGCAGTTTTATACATACATATATTCTGCAAATTCATCAGGTGAAGGTTCTTCAGCTGCCTCTAACATTTGTTCTATAAGAAAAGAACACCTAATTTCCTTGCCACCATTTATTACATGGTTTCTTTCCTGAATGGAGAATTGTATCAGTTTTTCTGTAGGTGGGAAAAGAAACAAGGCTATTGTGTGGAAGTACTGTTGATACAATTTTGGGCTTGTAATGCGGATTTAGGGTAATAGGGTAATCATTGCAATCGAACAAATAGGTTATAATTTTCGGAATCGGAATAGTCCCATCACAGGAATGCAGATCAATGCAATCAATCAATGCAGATTTATGCATTGGTGCAATGATTTTTTTCCATATCGCGGAGGGCTTTGATCATATTCGATCTTTAACTGGTGTGGGAAGTCTTTCAATATCTCCTCAATTTTTTTTTGGCAAGTTCCTTATCCCTTGGACCCACCAAGTTCGTCATTTGTGTGGGTGGGAAGGTGCGTGGCCCAATCTTGAAACAACGATTTTATACACAAAATTTGGTTGCTTGTCGGGACGGACAGATAGATATAGCTATATCGACTCAGCTATTCATGCTGATCAAGAAAATTTGTATGTACTATCCACATCCACTAGAAAACTAAACTCTTCGAGTACCGGGTATATTAAACTTGAAAGGTTTTTATATTTCATAGCTTGGATAATGAACACTGAATATTTCATACCAATGTACGAGTATTCAGGGATGGATAAGCGTAAACTCGATTCCCTTTTGCTCCGAATGGAAGTCGGCACCTTGGTTGGGGAAATGCAGAATAATTTTCCTCTCACATTTGTGGTTTATAATCCTCACCTCTCATTGTTATACATTTGTGGCGGTTTGGCGAACATTGCTCAATCGATGAAACGGCCAATCTAATTTATAAAAACACAATTTTCCAACTCCTAAAACATTTCAATTTAAATATATTTGATTAAAAATGCATTATGGACTTTATCATTATTTTTTTTAATATTTTTAGTATTATTATTATTATTATTTTTATCTCAAAGTACACATAATTTTTCGATGGCGCAACAATTTGCCGCCAGTTCAAAGAAGTCTAGATTTTCAATAATAAACAGACATTTTTTACATTAAAACTAAAAAATTTATTATATTATATTAAATATACTGTTTTAAGCACCCTTCTGTAAAGTTTATCTACAAATTTCTAGACTTTTCTAGGCTAGAACTATCATCACCTACCTTACAGTCTGAAAAATATTAAGCTTTCAAATTCAAAAATTAAATTAAATTGGCTGTTTTAGCCCCTGTGCTTTGGAGGTATTCTGAGATTTAATACTGGACACTTCCACGGAACTACATAGAACTGACTGTGGGTCCAAAAAATATGACCATATGCCCAAATTTCAAGCTCATTAAAAAGTGCTAAATGCTAAGTGTGCCAATACTTTCGACCCATTTTTCGTTAAAAAACAATAAAATTACGGTCATAAAAATTAGGTAATCTTATAGGAAATTCGTCGGATAAACTTATTGTTCTTCTGAACATCGCGAGGGAAAATCTCTTATAACAGCTGTAAAGTGAAAAGTTATTGCTGTGCCTACACTTAAGTCCGGCACTGTACATATAGAATGATGAGCATACCAATGCATGCATGTGCCACCAGCAGTTGATACAAATTCATAATTTTACAATTTGGATAGGGTTCCAATAAAACAGAGCGGGTTCCAATGGACTGCTACCCCAAACCTACATACATATGTACATATGTATGTATGTATGTATGTACTGCAATGTTCCCATTTGCGTACATAGTGTTGTTTCTTTTACTATAATTTTGACCGTAACTGTTCCTCCGTGTTCCTTTTACAGTTTGCTCATTTTTAAGATTTCCCGTTGCTTTGTGTGGCTGTGTATGCGTGTGTGTGTGCATGGGGAGGTCTTGGGTTGACTTTAACATTTTCCTCTCTGTCTATGTTGTTTTCGAGGGGAAACGCTGTAGTCATTTCGAACCATGCTGATAGAAATGAGTTAGAGAGGGTGGAGAGAGGAGAATGAACCGGGTTATATGTAGGTACATGTATACGTACATACATACATACAGACATTTATTATGACAACGACAAGAGATACGATGATTAGCCCATCGCAGACCACTTCAAAGCAAAACTAACTTAACGGTACAGGCCAGGGCCAGGCTCGGGACCTGGCGGACGCCGCTGAGGAGCTGGATGATTTCATGCCATGAGCGACGGCGTTGGTTCCATGAAAATGGAGCAGTAGTCAACCATTTTCAGGCTCTCAGTCGAATGTATTGTTTTAAGGATTAAAGAGACAGATGGATAAAAGGACAGCGGTGCGCAGCTGCAAGTATGACGAAAGAAGAAAATGGCAAAGAAAATGGGCAACAGCGCAGGAAGTCAAGTGCTTGGGCGCTGCCGCTCCGCTGCCTCTGCTCGTTCTCAGTCCCTGCTACCACTGCCGTCGCCACATTTAACGAAGACTAATTCATTGCGCAGCAGCAGCAGCAGCAGCAGCAGCGGCAACAAAAACGACAACTTTGTTTTGGTGCTCAGCGATTGGTGCGCCGCCGTTGACCCTATGCGGGCATGCGCCTGAGCGAGACAAACGTAGAGACAAGCAGCGTTCGAGTTGTTCTGCCAAAGGTCGCAGCCAACCAACGCCGTATCGTTGCCTTCTCGCTCCTGATTTTGTGGTTGCAGTTCACGTCTGTCTCTTTCTATGCCCGGCACTCCCTCGCTCTCTTTTACGGCCAGCATCGAGTGAGGCCTCACTTCATTTGGAGCATGCATTGCGATATCAACCTGCAGCTACTCTGGTCGTCACATTCGAGTAGAAATATTGGCGACAGTTGGAGCAACTGCAACTGGATGTAATGCACCAGAAATGACTTCCCAAGCCCTTCTCTTGATAGATTGCCAAGGCGAGCTTTTAAGCACACTGATTGAGGTAGTGGGTACTTATTGGATGCCAGCTGGGAAGGCGTGCCACTTTCACTGTGCAGGAGTGCTCTCCTCTGGGCTGCACTTGTAAGTGAGTAATCAGACATTTTTGGAATATTCAGAAAAAATAAGTTTCGTGCAATGGAATAAGTGTTGGTTTTTCGCGACGCCTGGACGAGGGCGAGCGAGCGGTGAGCAACAAACTCATGAGCGGCTGCAGCGTAACAAGGCTTATTAGATAGAGAAAATTATACTTAACATGCATACGGCTATAGCTTTGGCTTCGTAACTATCGTTACATATACGCCCGTATTTACATACATGTGTGTTTACAGACATGTGTGTGTATGTATGTATGTCTGCACGAGAATTTATCCTGCATACATATGCGCATACACATATGTATGTATGTATGTACATAAATATGTATGTGTGTTGACTCTCTGTCGCAAAACAAACGAAGCTAGGGCGACTTCAGCGACAAAGGCAGCAATGGCGACGGCATTGGCAACAACTAACGAAATTAACCAAACAAGTTAAAGCGAGACAGCAAGTGACAGCGCCGTGCAAGTGGGCAGGCAATATATGTATTTCACTTTCAAGGCACAACTGGCATGTGCTGCTATCGCATTCATACAACGTGGTCCTTTGCAACCCAACGAACGCACACACACAGCCAGACACGGGCACACACACACACACACACTAGCACTCCCATAAAGACACTCACCAACACAAGTTTCATTTTTCGAAAATTATTAGTACGACTAACGATTCGTGGTCTCGACTTCACAGACACATACATACACAGAGTCGGGGTGAGGGCTAACCACCAATCGTTCGCGCGTAGCCCGCAATTGCCCCCACAGCAACAGCAGCAACCACCAGCAGTAGAATCAGCGCACAGTCCTAGGGACAGAGTCAGCGACAGCAGCGCCAGCAACGCCAGCGTATGCGTCAGCGTCGGCGCCGACGTTGCCGAGCACATGATCCTTAATTTCGTTATAATTTTGTATGTTGCTTGAAATTGTATATCATTTTAAGTTTGATCGGCCGCGAATACGTACCGCCGTGCCTAAGCCACCAGCAACAACAAGAGCAACGAAAGCACCAGCGAGGAACAGCACACAGCACAGAGCACAGAGCACAGGGGCACACGATTCACTGCTCTCTTAGGGAAAGGTGCGGAAAGGAGACGCGAGACGCGAGGCGCGAGACGAGTCGAGTCGAGTCGAGTTTATTAAACACCCAACAGTCAAACACAAGCACACGTTGCGCCGCAGTTGAGAATATTCGTTCTCATCTTCTTTGTTTTCGCTTTTAAATTCTTCGTTTTATTCGTGTACCTAAGCAAATTTGCACAGTGGCTCCAAATACTCTCGTCACAACGGTAGACAGCACTCGGTCCACGATCCGCAATCCGCAATCCACCATCCACCATCCACAATCCACAATCCACATAAACGGTAGAAGCATACGCTACGGTACGGTAAATGTGCGCGCTTGTAGCAAAGAAAACTGCACTGCAATTAACTGCCACTGGCGACCACAAGAAGGAAAACTTTTCCAGCGCTTATCCTTTTTTTTATGTGTCGTGTAGTTTTTTTCAAGTGCTCCTACTGTTACAAAAATAGCAACAACGAAACAAGTGTTGACTCGAGTGGAATTCGAATTGCAGTGCAATAAATCGAAAGAGCACGACGAAAAAAGCGAGACTTGAGACAACGCAAGTTGTGCCGGAACATAATATAACCCGTAAGCCGTAGTCAGCTTCAGTGCGATCTGATCTCCAGCGCCACTCCCGACTCCCGACTCCTCTACCCGCTAATTGTTTTTTTTTTCACGCCACGAGACCGCGTTCGCCGCGAAACAGCTTTCAGTTGGATTATTCAATTGACTTCTTCAAAACGTATATCGATACGCAGCGGTTTTACGCCGGCCACAAGTTGGATTTCAAACATCAAAGTTGTGCCGGCGGCCCTGGTTCCGGTGGTGGTAGTGGTTGCGCTGCTGGAGGAGTCGTCGTCGGCGGCAATACCAACTCAGCAACACAGCATCAGCAATCAGTAATCAGCAGCGGCAACAGCGCGAGCAACGGCAGCAGCAACAGCTCGGCCCTGTCGCTCACCCACAACCACCCGCACGTCCACAGCAATCACGCCCACGCCCACGGACAGGCCCTAGCGATCACACACGGCCATCACGGTCTGTTGCCGTCGGTATCCGTTTCCGGGCCCCAGCAACAGCAGTCGCAACACTTGCCCGCAGGAGTGGGCGCCGCACCGCCTCTGCTGCAGCAACAGCAGCAGCAGCACAGTCAACAACAGCTGATCAACAGCGGCGGAGTGTCCGTCGCCCCGACTCTGCTGATCGGCAACGGACCGAGCTCATCCGGAACGGGATCAGGATCGGGCGCCGTGTCAGCAGCCGCAGCGGCCGCAGCAGCAGTCGCCTCGATACCACAAGTGGCGCCCCACAGCCTCGGCCTCAGTCCGCAGTCCAGCGCTGACTCGCAGCAGTTCAACATCTTCCCGGCCATCTTCAGCCGGCAACTGAACTTCTCGTCGGGAGGGCAGGCAGGCAAGCTGAGCATGGACGAGCTCCGCCCGAATCTGGTAGGCGGGCTATTGGGCCTGCAGCAGGGGCTGCTCGAGGATCATGCCAGCATGCAGCACGGAGGCGTCCAGGACTCCAAGTTCATGTCGTTCCAGGATCAGCGACTGATGGGCATCGGCGGCTCCCACGAAAACCGTCTGCTCAGCCTCGCCACGTCCGTGCAGGACACGCGATCGCCCATCACCACGCTGGACAAGTCGTCCACGTCGTCGCTAAACCACCAACGCAAATGCAGCAGCACGCCAGAGGACTTCAGTGCGCTGTACTCAGGCCTGCCCACACCTGGAATGGACTCATCCTCGCACCATCACACTCCGGCCCACACGCCACCCTCACGGCTCTCCGACCACACAATATCTGGTGAGTGTCCCTGTAAGTGTCCCCTAATTTCCCCCTTATCTGGCCACACAATAGCCTAATGGATATGGCTATGGAATTATCCTTTAACACCCGAAACCCTTTGGCCTCAGCTTTGCCTCTGCCTTGGCCTTTGTCCTTTGCCCCTACCATTTCTGGTTTACTATTACCCAGTACTCTTTATCCCTTTGTTCCTGGCTTATAGTCTGCGTACATGTCCTGTGTGCCCTTCTCCAGTGTCCCCCGCAGTTGCCAGCCCTTTCAGAACATCTCAATACACACACCAGCCCAACACAATGGTTGACTCATGGGGCAAGATGTCAAATGTACATTCTGCATAGGGACGGGCTGACCCATTTCGCAGTTCATACTAAAAAAAACTTGGCCGCTGAAAGACGGAGGCAGATCCAATCGATCTACTCTATGGAGTGTAAAATGTGGAAGTGGAATGTACGAACATTTTAATTTTTATGTTGAATATTTCATTTTCTTTTACTTGGGGACTTGATTCCAAGGTCGAACCGCATGGACAAAGACTTGAGTCTCGGAGCGTACGAGATTGCATCTTAGGCCAATGAAATCTTTCCTTCTTTTCAACGCTGTAGTGGCTAGTCCATTTAATCGGATATTTTCAACCTGAATAGCATTACTTTCAACCTCTTTCAACGTCTTAATGACGGGCTTAAGTAAGCTGTGCCCATGAGTAGTTATAATGTTAGCGGTATGCAATTTTTTGTAGGATATACTAGTTGCCTCAGTAAGCCATAAGTTTTCCTCATCGACCTGCGGATATGGTCACTCAAAATCAATGTTTTACTAAACACAAACATAGATTATTTGCACTATTCACGTATTCGATAGATGCGATAGTTGTTGAGCTTGACTTCCAAGGCTGTCGGGTCTAACTACACCCGGTACTCGAAGAGCCCAGGGATACATACGAGTATATTAGGAGCCGTTACTGACCCATGCGTCTATCCGTCTCGATGTGCCCCAAGACCTCAGAGACCAGCAGAGCTAGAACAACCAAATCTTGTTTCCAAACTCCGCTGATATCACACGGTTACAAGTGTATTTACAAATTTCGCCCCACCCCCCATAACGTCGAAAATCTGTGTCATTCACAACATATAAAGATACTAAGAAAGCGTAAACGCAAAATCATAAAGAATGACCATAGATACTAGACTGGCGATAGGCGATCTGGATCATATCAGATCATTGTTATAGCCAGAAGAAAAAAAATCAATTTGCAGTGGCTACGCGCTTACCCTTTCTCTCTCAGTCTTCCTCATGCAGTGTGTGCCATCTGTTGGAGGCGTAAGAAGCGAAAGAGAGGGACAGCTGTAGCGGAAAATGGAAACAGACAAAATATTGGGTGGTCATTGGGTGGAAAGATGATAAACAGAGTGTTCCAATACTTAGAACATGACTAGAGGTCGTGGTTCCCCTCTTTACCTTTATTTTTATAGAGAGAGCATGAATTCTTACACACATTTAGCTGTAAATTGAAACTATCTGGGATGGGACCGATTTCGGAGTTCCCTGTGGAACTCCACGGACCTTAACAGATAATAGCGACGAACCATGACGTCATGGTTTACCATTTGAGCATCCGTTGCTTTACTGTCAAGTACTGTTCAAAATTCACATTATTGTTGTCCTGCTGTTTTCGAAAGTTTCCCCGTGGATTCCTTATTCCCTTTCTCTTTTTTATGCCTTGCATTCAAAGAGTTCAAAGTCAATCATTTTCGAAACTAATTGAGTGAAATATAGTGCTTCCCAGATAGAGTTTAAGTGAATGGGTGCCCTCCCGGAAGACTCATTTGCACAACGTTTAAGCGAAGAGAAACGAATTGCATGGGGATACGGGTATATTAGATGTATGGTGAGTTTTGGACTTGTGTAACGCCCAGAAGGAAGCTTTTCCGACGCCATAAAGTATATATATTCTTGATCAGCATCAATAGCCGAGTGGATATAGCCATGTCTGTCTGTTCGTCACGTTCTCAGAGACTATAGGAGCTAGAGCAACCAAATTTGTATCCACACTCTTGTGATATTACACCGAATCAAGTTTGTTTCCTCCTTCCGCTCCCACACAAGGACGCAAATCTGTGGCATCCACAATTTTGAAGATACGACAAAACCAAAAGCGCGAAATGGTAGAGAATGATAGCCAGAAGGAACATCTACTTGCTCACTCATTGAGTAGGTACTCATGTATCATTCGTACTCACGTATCACCAGATGACACATCGATGACTGCGTCACCACCTCCGATGACTACAGCGATGACCCTGACCCGCCGCTGAAAGCAGAATTCATGGCACTATTGTGAAGAGGTCCTAGGACATAAGTGATGACTAGCAGTAATTGATCTGTAATGGATTTAGAGGCGCTGAAATTAAAAAAAAGTCATGGATCTATTGCTTGTTTATTTACTTAACTTTGTTCTGTGTTGTCTGTGTTAATTGCCTTGTGAATCACCTTTTCCTCGGGCTGTGTAGGATGGCTATGGATTCATTTATTATGTTTTTGTTTATTTTTTTGACTGCTTTTGCTCGCAATTCTTTAAATCTGTTCGATTTATAAATCAGCGCAGGGCTGTGCATTTCCTCCAAAATTTAAATCAAAATTCGCGCCAAAATATCTACGTGCTCAACTCGAGCTTCGCGTGTAAAGGTTTTTTCTGTTTTTGATTTCGTGACCATCGCAGATAACACCAATATATTTTTGTATTATTTGAGAAAGTTAGCTAATATTTGCAAAATGCAGGCCAACACAGGTTTTGAGACGTGGCTGCTGAGGCCTTCGGCTGAATACTACAATATAATTAGCGTATTCTGTTCCAGTCCCGACTAAAGATGCACACGGGCCTCTTTTTATAGGCCCGGCCCTGCCCGGATATAATATATAATATTTAGCAAAGGACACGGCCCGTCAAAAAATTATTGACTGCTTAAAAATAAACGAGAAAAATCCATTAAGATATTCTTATATTGGAATATAATTGTATCAAAATTAGAGCCGGGCTTACCTATCATTGGGAATGTCTCGTTTGTCCCCTAACATTTTTCGTCCCAAAAATTTGTAAAAGTTTAGAGTTAGCATTTTTCCAAACATTTAAAATTTGAGTATCGCTGGAAGATTCATAGGAGTGGGTAAATTTATTTCGACGTCTATTATATTGTTTTGAAGTCGTCTTGTTTACTTGTCTCGCTCTGGCATAGTGATGTAATGATCCTATTCGGGCCTTTTCGGACCCAATGGTCTTTCGGGCTTTTAGCTTACGCACTAAGCCCGGCCCGGACCGCGCCCATCTCTAGTCCCATTTAAAGAAAAATCATTAGCATAAAATAATAAGAGACGAGAACTATAAGTACTGTAAAAAGGCAGCGTCTCACTTTTCACAATTATAATCCGATCAGAAGACCCTAAGCGGATCGTGCAACGAATACTTTGGCCTACAAAACGGAAGGCACAACGGTCTATAGTTTCTAGGGTTTCTAATAGGAATTGTAAAACATATTAAAGGCAATCTACTAGGGTAAGATGGCATTCTCGCACCCGCTTCCCAGTTGAGGCCCCGCAAAGCCAAAAAGTTTTTCTAGACTGATTCTAGACGATCCTTGTGTGCTTTGTACTGAGGGCACCATGCACAAGAGTCGTATTCCAAAACGGTGCAAACTGGAAATGAGTAGAGAGTATTTGTTATATAGGGGTCATCGAATACCTTTGGCCACCTCTTTATAAACACAAGCACGCCCCTGGCCTTATTTACCGGGGTAGAAATGTGTTCAGAAAACTTTTACTTGGCGTCTAGTAAAACACTGAGATCATCAACCAAGGTAAAGGGTATAAGGAGCCAACAAGGGGCGAGCAAGCAAGCGATATTGCAGTGAAATACCCTGATACTGAACACAGAGCTTAACATCATCCGCATACATGAGGGAGTCGAGAGTTTGTGAGTACCAAGGGCAGGTCATTAATTAGGAGTGTGAAGAGTGTGGGGCCTAGATGGCTGCCCTGTGGTACCTTTACTGCTGAGGAGAGGGAGAGGGACTCTTTTTCTGTCCTTCTCAGGAGGTTGGGCGAAAACCTCAAAAGGTCAAGTTTATGTGCTAAAAGGAAGTGGTTTACAGAGTGGAATGCTTTATTGAAGTCGGTGTACATAAAATCCGTCTGTGAGTTCCATTGAAAGCCTTTGACGATGAAATGGGTGAGCTCTAATAAATTTGAGGTAGTTGTGATAGCCTTATAAGTCCAGTCTGAGCTGGAGATATATGTGATTTGTAGAGATGTTGCAGTTGCGGAGTTAAAACCTTCTCCAAAATACATATTAGAAATACCTCTATAATTCTTTGCGTCAGACTTGCTGCCTTTCTTATGGAGAGGAACTGTAAACGATTACTTTCAGATCTGAAGACAAGGCAGTAGAGTAGACCGCCGGGAACACCGCCAGGATCCTGCTTGAAATTTTGTATAAAGTCTTGATTTTACATATTTTTTTAGACTGAATACCTCTCTGGTGAGCCTTGGGAGCTTTCCAGATCTGATCGGACAAGAAAGCTGAACTTAAGTCTCGAAAAGTTTATCAAGTACATTGTAGAAAACGTTTATAATTTCATGAACAAAGCTAAATATATACATACATATGTTCTGTTTACTTTATTAGGTCGGAGATGAGACCTTCCTCTATTCGTTTTAAGCATCTGACCAATTTAGTATTACTCTCTTGAAGTTTATATATTTTGTTTTTGGGTCGCGTTCTAAGCTGCACTCCAAATTTCATTCTTTTGGTATGTGGGCTGCTTGGACTGTGCATAGATACTCAGTCAGACATTTATTCTTTTAAAGTGAGCCACAAGTCCAAAAGAGCTTGGGTTGAAAGCTTACAAAAAAGAGTATCCCCCGTCCCATTGGGGGTTACAAAGAGTTTCGCAGGAAAAAATCAGTTTGAATCTTTAGTGCCTGGTAAGCTGAAAGTAACAGAAAGCTGTTCCTGCTGTAGAGAAACCACAGATCAGATAAAATTAGGTTGCACGGTAAACATTCTAGTTATAGAGCAATTGAGAGGTACGAAGTCTGTTATTGTTTTGGGAGCCATATCCATTGCATGTCTTTTTCTCAAAAGCATGCAATTTTCCGCTGGATAAACCGGTCTCTATCCGGTTCCGGATAAGAATCCATTGGAGTACCATTCAAGCTGGGAAAATTCAATAGCCTATAAACATGATTTTTAGCAATTGCAGAAAATTGGGGACGAAATTCCGATGAGGTCTGTCGTGTCGCTAGAAAGAGGAATGTTTAAACATTTACAATTTTTTACTAAAGAAAGTATTCAAAAATATATATTCAAATAGGCTCCGGTGTTCACTTTCACAGAAAAATTCAGTTCTACTTTTGAAAACGCAAAAATTGGTACCCACGTTTTAGAACGGAAATTTTGTTCTTGCCAAAATACAAAGTAAACGGCATTTAATGCCACAAACCAAATCCAAATTGCAAAAGAATACAAATTATATGATTAATGGATTGCATTAGTATTTTTTGACACCAGTACCAAATTTTGCTTTGAAATAATTGGGCAATGCAACAACACTTTACGTTTTCGTGCTAACAGCTGTCATGGCCCGATTTGGTTATTGATACATCGGATACATATCGATGACAAATAGTTACGTAAACGGGAGCACCTAAAAGTGAAAACGGAAAGTTTTATTTGAAAAAGTATACCCAAAAGTAAGTAAAAACTGGAGCCCACCTGATTGAAAGCATTTTTAGCCTAGACTAGACACTAGTTGGTGATTTTTTTAGAGTCAAGTGCGGGTTACAGGGTATATATATTAGAGCACTCTACCTGAACTTGGCGGTCCCTAATTACATACTTAGGGAACGGTTTCAGCCGTTTCAAGACTGGGCAACCTTTTCATAGAAACTTTCATGGAAACGAATGCTCGGAAAATTTGAAAAGCTAGCCTTAAATTGAACTTCAGGCGCATCCCACGAATATACATATGTATAGATGTTCTTAAAAATACCATATATCTTTAACATTTTCAATTGATTTTGGTTTCCTTGAATCTCGGCGATGGAAAGGCTCTAAAAAAAAACGAAAAAAGAAGTCTTAGAAGCAGGTTGTTCCAGATATAATGGTATCCGAGATTCTGGTATCTATCCATGCAGACGGATAGTATATCTGTACATTCGGCATGCACCTTATCCTTTTTTTTACTGTAGCCCAATAATGGATGCATCCATTTGTTTATCTGTCAAATCTATGACCCATATGTGCATCAGGCTATCTGCATCTGGATCTGGATTTGAGATCGTTTGACCCTGGTTGATGGGCAACAACAACCAGGCCAGATTAAGTTGGACCTCATCCCGGCACGCCCCAACAAGGTCAATTGCATTAGCCGGCGACACAGCATAAATGACGGTATTGGCGGTGTGGTCCGAGGTATCGGTGGAGATTGTATATGATTTAATTAGTGAGACGGCATTCAAAATGTTCTACATAGTTTGCATTTTGTTGACGAGCTAAGCGAGCCAATTAAACGCCAAAAGCAACAGGTCAGGGTCTGCGTTCCCCGTCCTCCGTGCTCCGTCCAGTGTCCAAGGCCCTGTGTCCCTACTGTGACGTTTGCAGGTTGTTTAACGCCTTTTTGGGCCCTGGCCAGGCGGCAGGTAACCGACTTCAGCTGAAGTGGCCAGCAGATCAAGCCTCATCCCGGCCGGAGCTCTGAGAGCTGGGACCTGGGACCCGGGACTTCTACCTATATTAATGTGCTAGACATTTGCATAAATTATCCCATATTGCATATTCATGCGACTGGCATCATCGTCACCATCGTCAACGGCGCCAACGTGAACGACGTGACCCAAGCTCAAAACTTTTCACCTTTTTGCCTTTGCCGTCGTCGACCGGCGGCGACAGCGTCGGCATCTTGTGGCCGCATCGCGGTTGCTGTTGTCTTTGGCAATTATGAAACATTTTTGGGTCAGAGGTCAGGGGTTCAGGTGTCAGGGGTCAGGGGTCAGGGGTCTGGGGTCAGGTGGAGTCGCTGGGCGCCGCCCTGAGGTTTAACTTTTTACGCATATTAAGCAGATTTCGCTCCCCACATTCGGGCACCGGACTCTGGATGGGTCTCTGGATTTAGTTGACATTTTCTAACATTAATTAACGCGTTCTCCTTTACGTGTGTGCTATTTTGCAGCGGAAGGTGCATTCAAGAAGCTTAAGCCGGAACCCAACAGCGGCCTCTCGACAGTTTCCGCCGGCATCACGTCGCCCGGAAGCGGATTATCAACGCTGAGTCAGCACGCTGGCCACACCCCAACCACAGCATCCTGCCCTACGCCAGCCAGGCGGAGACATCGAACCACATTCACACAGGTCAGAATTCACTGAAGGCCCTTTTCCCACTGCCCCATGCCCCATGCCCCATGCCCCTTCCCATTCCCATCGCGCCCCTCCTTTCCGTCCTACCTAAATGATACATTTTAATTAGATTTCGTTAAGGTTACTCTTGTAGTTAAAACTTTGAAGCTGCAGCAACAAGAGCAACAACAAAAGGAAGGTCAAGCTTCAGTAAAAGCATACAGACTTTTCTTCGTTCCTGCCAACTAGTCCTGTTTATGTAGCGGATCATGGCTTATAGCCACTCTGAAACAGAGAAGAGGGCTTACAAGTATGGGAGTACGGGGCCGCAAGTATCCACAACAGCACTTAAAGAGTATATTACAGGAGTATATTAGATTCGTGTAGATGTATCGCACATAGGGGCATTTCTATTGTGGCTTTATGTAAGTCCGCGGAGGCAAAAAGTTAAAAAATATTCCTTTAGCCGAGATTGGGATTTTTTTTTAGATAGTTCGATATGCGGAGACTCTTTGAGGAAAAACTTTTATCAAGAATCATCTTTGTTAGGGAAGATAATACAAAAGGAAAACATGACTATAAAAATCCCAAAAAAATACCGAAAAAGTAAACTTTCGCTTACGTTGATAGGTTTTCATATCAAAGCTAATGAGATTATTTGTCAATTGAATGAATTCGTTTAGTTTTAATAAATTACAAAAATATACAGGGTGCGCCATCTTTTAGTACGGTATGGAAACATCGAATAACTTAAAAAAAAAACAACCGATTTCCATAAGTGAGGTATTTTTATTTGGTTTGGTTCTTTACAATAATTTGGACAATGTTTTGAAAACAATATCAATTAAGTGGCCGCGTCTTATAGTAATTACAAATTGGTGTTATCTCTGGTGTTATAGCGTTGATTTCGGAACGAATGTTTGCCTTAAGTTCTGCAAGAAACCCAAGCAAGTCTGAACCATACTGAAACTGAGGCATAGCTATAGATAGGAATAGGTGGAAAGAAATGAGTACGCTTTGGGTGCAACCTCATATGTACGCTAAATTCCAAGTCCCTTTCATTTTTTGTTTTGCTAATTTTTTGGTAGTTTGAAGAGGAACGTAGACTAAGTGACGACTAGTTAATGAGCCTTTACCTATCGAATAAAAAAGACGTAGGAAAAAAATCATTCACCTAAAAAATCATAATGCAGAAAATAAACTTTTTGAGGCCCAAGTCTATAGAAAAACTCTATATTTTGTTGCATAGTGTAATATGCCAGGTAGTGATACGAAAGATTTATCAAACTTTTGTATGGAAAGAATGGTGCAACAGCCCGAGAAAGTGTAGACCCGCTCATGGCCGTATGGCACTAGACTGAAAAACAGAAATAGCCTAGCAAGCAGATCCAATTTTGGTGACTCCACTGGCTGTACGTGTTGGAAAACATCGGCTCTTCGATAGCCCTAAAGTCGAGTACCAACACTTATTTATCGTTGGGTCTCTCAAGCCATCTCCGTCCTTGCGAATGTCGGCAAAGTTGAATGTCATAGCCCCATTAGCAAAAGGGCATCCTTGGGCAGCTCTTCGAGGCTTACTAAATTTTACTGGAGTGCCCGAAATCGGGCCGTCTTAAATGCAAGCCCTGCACCGAAAAGATAGTTAGATAGAACAGGAAAATGACGATGAACCGCACAACAAAATTGGCTAATTATAAACTTTACTTTCAGGAACAATTAGCGGAACTGGAAGCTGCATTCGCCAAATCGCATTATCCGGACATTTACTGTCGCGAGGAGCTCGCGCGCACAACAAAGCTGAACGAGGCACGGATTCAAGTGAGTAATAACATGGCATCATCAATGAGAGCTCCCTCTGCCCTCTCCCCTCTGCCCTCTCCCCTCTGCCCACTGCCCGCTCCTTGAACAAAGCCAATTACTCCTATTTCAACAGTTGTTGAGTCGAAATCTGAATTAGAATCGGTTTGAGAATCAAGCCCCCAACGAAGATGACGCTGAGGCTGATGAGGCTGATCTTGGTCTGCGATTAGCGTGCGATTATTCCAACCGACTGAACTCGGCCCACGCCTGGTGTTGCTCTAAAGTGCTCGTCGAATGCCCCTGGGGTTCTCCGCGACTCGGCCAGGCCTTCTCCCCGCTGGAAGCGGCTCGGTTTGGCTTGCCTCTGCTGCGCTTTCAAGTGCGCCGCGCCAATAATTAATTTATAGTTTTATCATGACTGCGAAATAAGTGAGTGCGGCGGTCCCGGCTGCCCATGTCTGACGGGGTGGGTTTGTCCGGAGAATTTCCACGGAGGGTTGCAGCAGCCCTGCTCGTTCGTCTCAAACGTATATCGTCGCGTTCGGACTGGAAACATATCAAACTTCTCAAAGATAAAATCTCCATTCCTTTTGCAGTTTGCAAAGTAGAAAATTAACTTCTAAAATTTCAATTACTGTTGAAAAACAGGATGTTCTTTTAGTCATCTAAAATGTACATGTAAAATTCATCAAAGAATGTTTTATCACTCAAGAAGGAATCAAAAAGGTTTTGCAAATTACAGTTTTCCTTTTTACGGGCTTTTATTTGAATTGATCTTTACAATAATTACGTTTGATTTTTCATGGTGTGGGCTCTTTTTTTTTGTAATTTTTAAAAATTAGTAATTTTTAAAGTAATTTTAATAATTCATGAAAAACAATCTATCAGAAAGTTGGTAAATATGGATCAAACCTGATTACTAAAAAATCAAAAGCAAGATCTGAATACTGAGGAACATCTTTGGGTACGACTTAAAGCGTAGAAGGGGGGATCTTTTGAAATTATGCCAATGCATATGGTCGTATCTTACGAGAGCTGTGTGTAATAAAAAACTGATGACAAATTTATATACAGATGGACTTGGGAATCGTAATCTGTATCTGAGTCTATCCATTGCCCGTTGCCGCTACCCCTGCCCCTTCTCCGGTTCCAAACAACTGTTCACGATCAAATGACAGGCAGCGGCCTGATTCCGGACCCAGACACAGGCACAGGCACAGACACAGACACAGACCCCGTGTGCCTATTAACAACTCGTAAACCATATTTTTCTACAAATGTTCAAATATTTACACTGGAACGAGTCGGTGCAACCCTCGTGCCGGGCGCGACCGCAGCGCGATAATACACACTCCACTCCCCTCGCCTACTCCTTGACGTCTTAGTTCCCCGCCCTCGAGCCCTCGAGCCGTGCCCATGGCCTCTCCCCTCGGCCAGAGCTGCTGGTAATTTGACTAGTTCTCGACGTCGCTTACAACTTAACTTTGGCACTCACTTAGCACGCTGCAACAACAAGAGCAGAGACACTAACAGAGTCCGTATCTACGGGTACATCATGCTTTTCGTAGATGTCGCAGAGGCCGACAAATTTTACATCGTAGAAAAATTTGATGCTCATTCTGGCCCGGTCTGGCCCGGTCTGGCCTGCCCAGGGGTCGTCTCGCCTGCTGAAATTGGACTTGTGCCGGCCAGGAGGAGGGTGGCCCGACAGGGACCACTCCATTTGGTGGAGATGAAAGGGCGTTACTTAGCACATCTGCCCGGAAAATCTGTCAACCAAAATTGTTTCTCAATTGCAAAAATTCACTGAATGCTAACAAATACCCTCTCCACCAAACACACTCGAATTTGCTTGTTATTTTGTATAACTGTGTTCCACTTTCAAGACGAGTGCGAGCTACGTGATAAGGGAATAAAAGAAGTTATGTTTTTGAAGCCGGGAGTCAGGAGGAATGGATCATGGGAACCATTGTATCTGAGCCTTTTCTTATCCCCTCCATTCTAAAATTGGACAGAATTTCGGGACATCTCCATAAAGTACGAGTATAAATATTCTAGATCAGCATGCTAGAGAATCTCTCAATTCTAAAGCTATTTAAACCACATTTTTCTTTAGACGATATCTTCAAATAAAAGGTCACAACTTTTCGTCTAGATTTGATCAAAAAGCGACCACCTTAATACATTGCGCATCTCCGCTCTGGTTTTACGTTTTTTTCATGCAAAAATAAGGTTAAAAAACGAACGAAAAAGTCGAATTTTGAAAACAAAAACAAATTATTCTAGTTAGATAGTAATTTACATAATTACCCTATATTCCCAAAAGAAAATTACAAAACAATTACTAAAAATATTGTATACGTTTTAAAAAACAGAAGTGGTTTTTGAGTTTGGGTTTCAAAATTACAAAAAACTCTGCGAATTGTGCAGGTATAACATTTTCGGGCTAATATATAAAGTTTTTAGAGTTCATTTTGCAAGTTATTAAATATAAAAGTGCTCCTGCTTTTCTGCCATAAATCGGGGAATAAAACGGTGCTTAACGACAAAATGCGGCATTTGAATCATTAGTCAAACGTTGATTTGTGCTTTCTAAAATTAAGTTAAACTTATGCAATGCAACGTCCTTGTAGTCTGTGGAGTAAGAACTAAATATCTAAATACTAAATATGTGAAATTATAGTGGACATTTTTGAATGTTTTAAAGAAAAATTTAAAATAAAACCCCCGAAAAGTCGAAAAAGTCGCAAAAACTAGCAAAATACATATTTGAGATAATTTTGTAGTATTTTTATTTAGTATGTATTTAGTATCTTATGGTATTTTGTTTGCCCATGAATACTACAACAGAATAGAGAAGAAAAATGGAATTTAGTTGGATCCTTATTACTATGTGTCCTTGAAGAGCATGTGATGTATCATATGAAAGGTATTGAATCATGGTTGAAGAATATTTTAAATATATGTATATTTAAATATTATGTTGCATTTTGTATACCCGGTAATCGAAGAGTATACACGGTATATATTCGACTTGTGGTGAAAGTCGATGTGTGAAACACCGACGGAAGTAGGCGTTTCCGACCCCAAAAAGGATATATATTCTTGAACAGCATCAACAGCCGAGTCGATTGAGCCATGTCTATCGAAAGATAGAACAACCAAATTTTGTATCCAGACTCCTGTGATATCTCAAGGAATCACTGAATCCGCCCCCACAAAAAACGAAAATTTGTGTCATCAAAAATTTGAAAAATACCAGAAAACCAAGAGATCCAGATCGGATGCAGTTCCGCTCCATTTTTTTTTTTTTAATGGGTAAAAAAAGGATTTTTTTAGTGCTCAAAACTTTATTGATAGAAAAAAATCTAGCCATTGGAATCGCGACAACATAATACACATTCGCATTTTGTAGGTACAAAGCCATTAAAAGAATAATATTTTGTAAGAAATTAAAAAACGCTGGGTAAATGATGGAGAGAAAATGTGGAAACTTTTGTGGATGTCCACCTGAAGTTGTGCTCGCCTGATTGTCTGATGCCGCGTAACCATTTAAACGATACCTTAACCGAAGCCTAATTAACGTACACATACAAACAAATATAAAACAAAATCTAATTTATTTCCAAAAAAACAAAAAAATTAAATTTGTATTTTCCCGACGGTAAACTTGAGATACAAAATGCGCCACGGTCCGCCATGTAAACATCGAATAGCTTTGAAAAAACCCAATCGATTTTAAAATACGAGGTATTTTTATATGGCTTGGTTCTTTGAAATGTATTTAGAATAGTTTTTAAGCACAAGATCAATCAAGTGCCCACCTTTATTGGACACAATAAAACATGCCCTTTTTGCTGGGTTTTCCAATACTTGTTCGAGCTCCTCAATGGTATGAGGCTTGCTGGCGTAAGCTTTACCCCCATAGATACCAAAAAAAGAAGCCCGGAGGCATCAAATCTGGAGGTCTGGGTCCAATCAATATCTTCCATTTTTTGTTGCCAGACGTTTAGGGAATTTTCATTGTAGAACCAGAACCAGAATTGTTTGATGTACAGCGTTTGTTTTTTTTTTTTTTTGAGACCAATAACCGTTTAGATATTTTTTCACGTATTCCCGCAAGTGAAAGACTATTTTTAATTTGGTTCGGTGTAAAGCGATGCATGGTTAAAGTTTCACTCAATTCAATCGGTTCATAATTGTCAAAGTTATTCGGTTTTTTAATAAAAAGATGGCGCACCCTGTACAGGGCATTCATTAGCTTTTCAGAATTGCAAAGTTCTTCAAAACTAGATGAAGAATAATCAAGTTATATGGAAAAGCCCAAGTTGACCTTACAAAAAAGAACAAACCAAAAATACAATTTTTTGTAATTCCTCAAAATATTCATAACCATACAGAAAAAAAAAACCATTATTCATTAAAAATGAAATGAAATCCAAATCAATTAGAAAAAATGTTTCTAATGTTTTTTCTAATATTTTTTGATGAAATCATGCTTATGGCTTTTTTTTTGTTTGACGTTAAACGAAAAATTAATCTCAGGAAAAAACTGAGATTAGCGCATGAAAATTTGCTTATTTTTCTAAAATTTTTGATGTGGATTTTCAAGACGAGAATACTTGGATCTGCCTTGAATCGCCATGCATGGCCACTGCAAACTGCAAGCTGGTAAAAAGATTCAATTGTGGCAAAGAACATCACAAGGAGTACGGTAGAGGCATCTTTTTATTTCGCCCAAAAATCAGCTCTTGTCAATTAGTGCAATCAAGATGATGATGGAGATGAAATACAGCCATTGTTGCTCAAGTCAAGTCTTTGATATCGTAGCCGATGGAGAATTATGGATACAATATATGTATGAATAAGAGCCTGCAATCGACGGCTAAAACGAGTCAAAGGCCAAACAAATTTTCGCAAAGAGCTATTCCAAACCAACCAATGAACATTTGTAACTTTTTCTATAGAGAAAAGTAAAAAGATAATTTCTAGGTGCTGTATAACCAGTTTTTGGCAGGGGGACTTTGGAGAATTGAGGAAAACCAGCCTACGAATACGGAAATTCGACCTCTCACACAGCGCCCCACTGAAAAGATTTTTTGAGCACCCAAAATATCGAATCATGACAGCTATACAAACAAAATGTAGTCGTTTTTTCACACCCAAAGAGGCTGATCAAATTTTGTTTTAGTGGTGCCTTTTAAGTGCTAAAAGTGCTGCGAATATAGGTCGGAAAGTTTCAAATGGGTAAGGGTATTCATCGTCCTGGAAAATATAAAAAAAAAAGTAAAAATAAAACCATTTTCAATGTTAAGTTAATCCACTTATAAGCTAAGTATCCTTGTATTTCTGGGGGCTTACTATTTGCCCTGAGAGTTCTGTCGGGAACCAGCTTCCATTCTATTCACTCGATTTTTACATAGAGCTGCTCAGAGGATTGGAGTCCGCAAAGTTCCAAAAAAGCGCAAGTAAAAACTTTCAAGAATTAAAAGTAAAATTATGGATCTATCCAATTATCAATTTCTTGAACTTTTTGCAACAGTCAATACTTAGTATCGAAACGTTTTTTAATGCTTCCAAGAAAAACTAAAGTCTGCCTGTACCAGGTCGTCTCTATCGAGAATTTAAAGGAAGGTGTATTGAGGAAAACCTCGTGTGCGAGAGATTCGTAGATAGATAGATATAGGAATATCAAACAAAAACTAAAAAAATATAGATATATGTACCAATTCACGACGAATCTCCCAAGAGCATTAAAATGAGTATTTTTTAACACGCTTTCCGATTCATCGGATCCAGCGAATCTTTATGGAGGCATCTCGAAAAAACGCTTCTACTTAAACAAATTTTTTTGCCTGAAAGGTAAGGTTTTTTTTTCGAAATATCGGCCACCCAAGGCCTCATACCGTACAGGCTGCATGCCAATCGGTTTCGAAAAAAAAACGTAGTCTCCAAGCATCCTTTAGCTCAGTAACTCCATTCATAGGTACTTTTCCAGAGACATGGATTTAATTTGTTCCCTTTTAACCACTTTTTTGGCGATTGTACAACCATACATACATACGAGTATATATATAAATATTGAAATAAATATTTAGTTATAAATATTATAAGCTTCACGTTTTCAAACGTTTGAATTATTTAATTATTCAACAAAAGCTTTGCTAAATGCAACAACGACAAATTAGATTATTTGCAGCGAGTTTTCGAAAAACAAGGCTTTATCCGGCGGCTCACTAATTCATCTACTTCATAATTATTGACTGTGCATATAAATTGAACAGCTAATATTCTTGAAACCAATACAAAATATAGAGAAATATTTCGGGTTATTTTGGGTTATTCAAGTTTTGGTGACCGTCTCCGCGGGGCTCACGCTCCCAGCAAACTGAAGAAAAGTATACATACTTTCAAAGTATAAAG
Source organism: Drosophila persimilis (assembly GCF_003286085.1). Taxonomy (NCBI): domain Eukaryota; kingdom Metazoa; phylum Arthropoda; class Insecta; order Diptera; family Drosophilidae; genus Drosophila; species Drosophila persimilis. The sequence goes on from NW_020825356.1 coordinate 1,039,007, forward strand.
TATTTCTGCCCGTTCCCTGCTGTATTGTCTCGTATACATTACCTGGTTTTACCCAGAAGGTTTTTATACCCGGTACTCGAAAAGTTTGGGGATAATCGTAGTGTAGGAAGAGTGTGTGAGCGTGAGTGAGAGAGATAATCAGTAAACGAGTCTTCGCAAATTGATTTATTCAGATTCGGTAATCTAGTAGATAGGATTATTCTCTAAGTATCTTGAAAAGATTCTCGTCCTTAGTGGTGCGCGGAATTTTGAAGGCAGTAGCCAAGAGCGTGACATCAAAGGGATCTGGATACAAAATTTGGTTTCTCTAGCGTTTATAGGTTCAAAGATCTAGGCGCTCATCAAGACGGACGGGCGGACGGACAGATGGACATGGTTATATCGTCTCGGCTATTGATGCTGATCAAGAATATATATACCTTATGATGTTGGAAACGCTTCATTCTGGGTGTTACACCACATTTTGATTAACGGCTGTAAAAATGTGGAAAAAGTCAAAGTTCTATCACTTCTTCTTGGGGTTCCGCCTGAAGATGGTTTGAAATATCATATCCCGAATAGCCAAATAGTTCGCCATCGAAGTAAACCTATGATGGTTATCTTTTTGTAGGTCTTAGGGACAAAACTCTATTCATGACCTGTCTCAGAATGTATTTTATCTCGAAAATATCTGAACCGGGCTCAGAGTAGATCGCTCATCTTTCAATGGGCTCGGTAAACGTAGCCACCATTGCGAATAATATGGTCAAGTTTTTAGAAGAAACATATGAATATCGCTCTTCTCTTGGGGCAATTGGATGTGATGGAAATTCTGTTAACACTTGAAACAAATCTTAATCGATCCTCGAAGTGGTTTGCGTGCTTTTTGCATGCGGAGGAGCTACCACTTGGATATATATATTTTTTTTTTATATTATTGTGGACGGTACCACAACAGGCCTTAATAGCTTTACTGGCAGCATATGTCGTGATTTGTTGTGATGCCATATATTGTATGTGCCGGAGTTAGATGTGGGCACAGCATTACGTGTAGACATTGAATGATGCTACGACTGAGGCTCCATTTGGGAAATGCAGAATGATATTCTTTTGAGATACCACTCAAAGGCGACCTCTCTGGTCACCAAAGGAGGTATTTTGAGACTAAATATTGCCTAGATCCACAGAACTGGAGCTACATATGTACATAGGTGTGAATCCTTGTCCAAAGCAAATGACCAGATGGCCAAATTATATGACCATGGCTCATTAAAAAGTGGTAATCATATACTAAGTGTTCCAATAATTTTGTTCCCCTTCTAGACCTGTTTTCGTTTAAAAAATTATAGAAAATAAGGCAATAAAATTACGCTAAAAAAAAAGTATCAAATTTTATAGAAAATTGATTAATTTAACGGATAAAACTATATTTCTTTGGAAAATCGCCATGGAATAGCTCTTCAAAGAGTCGCAAACTCCAAACTTATATCCAAAAGTGTCAGAAAGGCTTTGGAAACGTCTCTACGTCTGAAAGAATAAAACAAAAATTCCAATAAATAATAATGCTAATAAAAATAGCAATAAATTTAATTGTCGCATTTCCTTCGGAGTTATGGGTTTGCGTGCTTGTTGTAAATTTTCTTGATTGGCTGGTCGGCCCACCGGGGGGGGGGGGGGGGGGGGTCACGGCTTTAAGCCAGATGAGTTAAAGCCTTAAGAAATGAGAACTCACGGGCCATGGAAAAAAAATATTGGATAACGTTTTTGCTATTTCGTAGCAAATACTCGTAAATATGTAAGAATATGTATGTGTATCTATTCATGTGTATGTGTATGTGCTATGTACATACATACATGCGTACATATATGTGTGCCATCAAATGGATCCTTAATTGAGTTACTCCGCCCACACACACACAAGCAGCTAGAAATTGAATGGCATATAGACATTCGGACAGAGACAGAGAAACATTCAGACAACGCTTTTCATCCCTCGAACAGAACTCGAGGTGGCAGGAGGAGCAGCTGGCAGCGCCATCCATGGCTCATGGTTAAGAGCATTATTTAGCAGCAGCACATTCGCATACACACAACATGAGGCACCAGCACCAGCACCAGTACAGGCACGGGCACCAGCACAGGCACAGGCAAGCAAACAAGCATATGTACATACGATGATGCTCTGACTGGAATTTTTATGCTGGCAGCCAACCAAATGAAACCGAACGAGCAATAAAGTGGGCACTGAAAACAACCCCTGAAAGCAAGCAGGGCCAGGCCAGGACATGACCATGCTTGTATTTTTCATTTAAGCTAACACACGCACACGCACACGCACCCAGAAACATATGTATGTATGTACATACATATGTATGTATTTATGCACATATATACTTATTAATTTTTATATAGTGCGTATACATAGCCATGGACAAAGATAATAATAATGAAAAAAATAATAATAATAAATGAAAGAAAAAACCAGAAGACGAAACGGCGAAACGACGAAACGACGAAACGACGAAGCGGCGAAAAGAAAGAAACAGTTACCACCGTGATGCCCTCCAGTCCCCATTAACATTCCACCCCCGCGCCTCAGACGCCACCCTCAGTGCCGCCATTACTTGTGCCTCCTCCCTTCCGCGCCGTAACCTCTTGTCTTCCTATGTAAGTAACTCAAAGCAAGCTGAGCATCTTTCAAAATGTCGGACATTTTTTCACGCCGCCGCCGAACCCCGGGCCCTCGTGCACCCTCCGTGGCAGCACTGGCTGTTGTCTAGGGCAGAGCATAGCTTTCATCTTAGCAATTTCTTTTTGCCATCCCAGATGAGGACAGGGTACACGGGCGACGTCAGGATGAGGGCCACCTTTTTTAATATCTGAGCAGAGGAGTTGTCCCCCCTGCCAGCTGCCGGAGCTGGGGCGGGACCCGACCCTCGAAGCAAATAGCACCGTCAACTTATTTTCAATTTCAATTTAGAAGATTTTTTCACTCAGAAGACGTTGGCGTCGTCGTCTCAGGCAGGACGGACCAGGGCCATTGCCAAAGCCAGAGGCAGAAGCATACGTAGCGACAGAGGGCTCAGTGTTTGCCATTTGGCTTCGCCGTTTTCTTTTCCTTCATCGTCCGTCACACACACACACACACACACACCACAGACTCTTGCAAGGAGTTTTCGGAAACGGGGAGGAACGGGGAGGAACGGGCAGGGGAGACATCAAATTGGGATGGAGCAGCTTAAAGGGACCAAAACTTGAATATAAATTTACTTATTTCTCTTGCTTGTTTCCGTTCGCAGGTTTGGTTTCAGAATCGACGCGCCAAGTATCGCAAGCAGGAGAAACAGCTCCAGAAGGCGCTGGCACCGTCTGTAATCCCATCTTGCAACGGAATGATGCGAAATATTCAGGGCTACAGTGTGTCGCGTGGGTACCAGCCATATCCCCATCACAATACCATGAATCGGTATCCCCAGGTAGGCCACAAAGGGAATTCGGCAAATAGCACAACGTAAACTAATCCCGTATGTGTATATCCATTACAGGATCTTTTCCAAATGGGCGCCTCTTCGTATCCGGGCATGACGCAACCATTTTCAATGGCGCATAGCACAAACATGGGGTCTGTTGGCGTGCGTCAGGACTCGATGGGTAAGCTTCTATTTACAGTATCTATATATCCCCGCGGCAGCATCTCACAACTTTCTTTGGACTTGGCTTTGTTCATCTGCGACCGGTAGAATGATCTATGCGTTCTTTCGCTCAGTTTTCAGTTAGAAAGAGCATCCAACAGGAGACATCCACTTTCGAGTGGAATTCGTTTAGAGTTCAAAGAATAGTTTACGATCCAACCACGAAGATGCCGTTCCCTCTCTCTCCTTCCATCGCCACCTGCTTAATGTGTTATCTAAGGGAATTACCGCTGTGGAGGCGATTTTTGATTATAGGCTTTCGACAATGGCGCTTCCATAATCGTAGTATTTACCGGATTATTTAGATCGAAGAAGCATGTGCAAGGAAATTTGCTGCTTTTGCATGGCAGGGCAAGAGCATGGGGGCTAAGAGCCTAACCGGATATTAGCATCTGAAAGAAATTTCCGGGCCTGGCCTGGCCTGGCCCTGCCGCCGTATCGACCCTCTCTCACGGTGTCTTTGGGCAGCAAAAAAATGTTCTTCCATTACAAAAGAAAAGCCTGGAAAAACACCAGTAACAATTGCCAAACAAAGCTGACCGAAGTAAATTTAATCAATTTGAAAATGATGATGATTTTGTGTTTTTTTGTTCTCGTCTTTTTCAGGCATGTCCCCGGAAGATGAGTGGTACAACAAGAGTCTATCCGCCCTACGGATGAACTCGTCGCATCATCCGAACCTATCGGCACCAATGCTCCAATACCAGACATAATCAAAAACCTTTGACGACTTCTTTTAAAAGATCGCTCCACAGCCGCCCAGTCGCGGGCGGTTGATGTGCGGTGTTTTAAGGGCGAGTACGTCAAATGGTGTCCCGCAACACACGCATGCATCCGTGAATACTTCTATCTATATCTATGCATATATCTGTGTATATATGTATATAGTATAAATACGAGAGAGCGGCAGTCGGTAGCTTTCAGCCCTACGCCCCAGCTCTAGAGTACAGATCCGTAAAGAAAACCAAACCGGTCAGATCGCAGTTCGATCAAATCGTTCGGTTACACTTCTAGCTCCGTGCTAGATGTACCTATAAGACTTGTTGATATTATCCTGTTTTTTTGTGCACTAAATGTCTTAGAAGGAAAGCGAGTAAGCCGAAACCAGACGGGAAGGTAAACAAATAGAAATTGAATATACTGTAATAAGAAACTAGTCATAGAATTTATTTAAATTGTGTATTGAGATTTTAGCGTGACATTATTAAGAATAAAAGTAAACCGAAAATCACGAATAAATATATATACATATATGTATGTATATATATATATATATATATATATTTATAGCAATACACATTAGCGATAGGATTAAGTATGTTCCACTCCACACGAGGCAGACAAGTATGGTCTGATCGAATCTGCTACTAACTCAGCGATCAGTGATCAGTGATCAGTGCTCCAACTGAAACTTCATTCTCCATTCTTCAACGATTTTTAATTGCCTGCCTACTATATACTAAATATCGAATACTCGCTCGTGCAGCATACGTACATAGTAGGTCGTAATAGGTCGAAAATCCTCCCCAGTAGCCCACTCTACTATCACACAACTCGTTCTCGTTCTCCCCGATGATCAAGGGAGATAAGGCCCGAAGAATCCAAACCAAGCTATCGTAAAAAACTATGAAGCTTTCGAACTATATCAAGATGTGTCGACTTAGTTATACTAAGGGGTTTTTTTTTAGCTAAGCAATTCATAAAACAGTTAAATTAAATTGTAATACTAACTAAGTCCAAACACGAAACCAATTAAAGTACATATACCATATATTGTATGTATATTTAAATAGGAAAAAACCAACAGCAAAACAAAACTACAAAAGTAATTTTTAATTAATTATGCCAGACACACCATCAATGGAAATAATAAAAGTAATACAATTAAAAAAAAAAATCATTTATTTTATATTTATCTAATATATCTAACAGTGTTACGGTGTTTTGTGGGTCAACTCCTCTCAAACGGCTCGACTAATTTCAATACAAATTGTTTCTTATAGTTGGTATGAACATTGTACATATATCTAGAGCCCTGCATGAGCGGGAAACAGAATCGATTTGGTGAGATTCGGGACTTGCTTCGTTCGGTCCGACAAAATCAGCGATTCAGATTTCTCGTAGCTTCGAATCTCTCGCCCAAAACGGACCGAATGAAGCGAGTCCCGTCATTTTTACTGTGTCAGATCCGAATCAATTCGCTATTTTTCTCGTTCACTCTCTAATAGATTTTCTGGTAAAGAGAACGAGAAAGCAGCCTGGAAAAATGTATTAGTGTGTGTGCCTTAGTGTGAGTCGTGGGTGCCGAGTACACAGGATTTTTGTACAAGCAAGATACCCATTTCCGTGTGTGCTATAATGTTGGATTCCTCTGTAGTATGTGTCGAATCCCTTTAGGATGCGAACGAAACTTGCTCGAATTCGACGTTGTGAGTCGCAGCTACGTCCGCGACTCTACATTTCTACCCGATTCTCAGTCAGTATGGCTCCCCTCCGCCAGAGGGCGTACACATTGCACGACGAAGAGTGTGTGTGAGAGAGAGAGACATGCGTAGCCAGAAACGATTCCTTCTAGGCGTTACATACATCCACAAGATTATCCGGCATCTGCACCATGCTTTACCTTATCGGCTTTGACCGGGTATGTTTTCCATGTTTCCCCCTATTCATCTTTTCCGTTGACTATTTTCATGGGTTCTTTTATTTTGTTATTCCCTCCAGCTCTTTTGGCCGAGATCCTCTCTGGCCACAAACTGCTAAGCCGCGATCCCCTCCTCTTATCCCACCAAGGTAAAGTTATTCAGTTATTATTTATTTATTTTCTGTATTTAACTTTTGCTTTAATTTTAACGTGTCACCCCCTCCGGTGGCCAGAAATACCAGTGGCTTCACCCGGCTTCTGGTCTTCTGGTTAATATAAGCGAATATGCGCTTGATGATGGCAGCTGTCCACTCCAGGCGCCTGACCGGCTGACATCGCCAACTCCCCGCCGGCTCCTTCGCACGGGGCCATGATGCCGTGCCTGTGGCCTTTCGCCTGGGCCTTTGGGTCACTGCCATGGCCCTCTTCCTTGCGTCCCACGCTATTTTCTCCGCCTTTCCAGTCCGCTCGCCACCGTTGCTCTTCGTCCTCTCGGGAGGTCCTGGGGATGTGCTCCTGACTGGACAGTGGCAGCAACTGGCTGTCCTGCTGCGGGCCATACCCATGATGCCGCTGCTGTGTCGCTGAGTCGACTATGTGGCGTTGCGTCCAATGCAGCATGGACCACTAATCGACAGCGGAATTTTTGGTTCACACCCACGAAAAATAATTTGTCCTTTTTTTAATCCCTCAAAAGTATGCAACAAATTTTGTTTAATTCGCTAAAGCTTGCTACTGATTTCTGTTCGCTTGGTATCAAAAAATCTATAAATCTCGGTTTTGAATTCCACTAAATTAAAAGTGGATGCTGCTTCTGTGATCGTTGTGACATCCTTGAGCAGATGAAAATGAAGTATCAAGGACCAAGAATCAAGGATATCTTCTCTAGTCATATATATATTCTGTTTTCTCCGTTATCTGTGCTCCGATCTGGCCGTTCCATAGGTTCCTGTTATTGGAAAAATATCCTTGATCCTTTGGTAAGAACTCAAACAACCCCAGCCAGTCAGATTTCCCCGATTCGTTGCAAGGATGATTTTTCAATAGATTTATTACCTCGATCTATCTAGAGTATCCAGTAGCCCGCGTAGTCCCTCCCTCGATTGCCATAGTCAAAGTCCTTGTTGTCGTTGGCCAGGTCGAAAGATGACGATGGTTTCTGTCCTGCTGTGATACGATTCTGTCTGGCTTGGATAGGACTCGGTTTGTCTCGAATACGCCTCGATAATGCTTGGATAGGACTCCGTCCTGGCAATGCGTAGGGTACATAAGTCCTCTGTGATGGAGTTTGTGATGCTCTTTAAATATATCCCAGCGCTTGGGCGTGAACCAACAATTTCGCCGTCGATCAGGCACGGCATCGTGGCCGAGTGCACTGGAGTCGGCGGGGAGTTCGAGATGTCAACCGGTCAGGCGCCTGGACTGCACAGCCGCCATCGAGCGCACACTCGCTCATATGAACCGGAAGCGGCATAGCAGTTTGTGGCCAGAGAGGGTCTCGGCCAATAGAGCTTGTGGAAATACAAAAATGAAAGAAGAAGAAGAACCAAAAAGAAATTGTCAATGGAAAATATGAATACGGTGGAAGCAAGGAAAACTTATCCGGTCAAAGCCGATGAGGTAAAGCATGATGCAGGTGGGAAGACGATGTCTGTAATGTATGGACCTACAAGGCACATGCCTAATGTACCCGTTGCTGGCGCGATGCACACGATCGGGGATGCAGTATCGGTCTGGCAACACCCAAACGGGTAAGGCCGCCGGAGGAGAGCGCGTGCGCGGGAAAATCACCAGAGTGGCGCAGGACACGACTGCGTCTGCTTGCTGTTCAAGTTTCGGTGGTGCCCACAACCAGCACACTTCCCCCAGCTATGGAGCTTTGAAAATAGCCAGAAAGTGAGCAAGGAAAGGAAGAAACCATGTAGCCATGAACGACTACACAGAGTGCGGATCACATATGTCCCTTTAATGCGTTCGATCATTACGATCGAGCATTACGAGCCTGCAGTCAGTTCCGAATCCCCCGAATCCCTAACAACCGAGCAAGGTTCGTTCGCATGTCTCTGAAATGAGTTCGCGTGCCCTCGGCTATATGCAAAAATTCGGCACAAGTAACATTCGCAAAACGTCCTCTTGCCATATCTAAGTTTTATTTTGTTCAGTGTAAAGTAAGGAAACGTACGCACACGCGCAGAAGGAATGCCAAAAACCCAGCAAATTTGTCTTGCTTTCTCGTTCGCTCTACAAGAAAATCAAGTGGATGGTGAGAGATCTGACACAGTGAAAATTACCGAGACTTTAGCCGAGGTTCAGTCCGTTTTGGGCGAGAAATTCGAAGTTATGAGCAAGCTGAATCGCTGATTATAACAGATCGACCGAAGCGGACACCGAATCCCACCGTTCGCCGTTCTTTCTAGTTTATTCCAACTCGTAAAACTGAATGGTGAACGCTGTGAAACGCAACACACACTTCACTTCACTCAATTCAATTCGAATGCATTACATTTGAGTAGAGCCACGCAGATCTCTGTTAAAAGAATACCTTTTTTTTATTTAGTTTAACGTATTTATTTGTATGATCTTAAGTGGATGTCGCTTTTGTATACATTTTGTCCAGTTATATTGTAATTTATCTAATAGCAGTTGAAGTCGAGCAATCTCTTTGCCGTTCTCATATGTGGAAAGACTGGATCCAGCGGTCCCATCTCTTTCGGAATAGATCCATGTTGCTGTCTTGCTGTGTGTTGATGTGGTCAAGACTGTGCCAAGTGCTTCGTTACATGCTAATTACAGCTCAAAAAAAAAGTGTGACAGTAAGGTTTATAATTTACACTTGTGTAATTCGTTTATACTCGTATTAAAATTATATTAATATTACACACAGATTCTGTAGTAACTTCCCTGGGCACTTCTCGTTAGTTTTCGTGGTCTGCGCAGCCCCGAGTCAGCACTTATAAGTTTATAGGAAAGTATTTTAACCGTTCTGCCATTAAACAATACATCTTTGACCTTTGAAACTTCTGTAAAAAACTGTTCATCGTTTTATCTACGTGTGCGACCCCATTCATCCAACTCCAATCCAAGTATGCACATATCTGCACCTGTCCAATCAATTTCAGTGTAATTCGGAATACGAATGTAATGTAATTGCTTTAGGTCTAGGTCATGCTGTGATGCTTTTTATGTAGTAAATGCGTCCCAAAAACGAAATAAATGTAGTCAATTCAATAATATAAAAAAAACATTAGAAATACCCCCCACACCCAGACTGACAGCATGGTAGCCAGTAGCCAGTAACCAGCCAGCACAGTGTTAATAACCAGTGGTTTCGGCTCGAGCAGGATGTCGCAGCTGAGTGCAGGTCGAGGCGGCTGCACAACAGATTGCTATATATGTATGTATCGGTATATATTTAAATGTATATATATATATATATATATATCATATGTGAACACGTCACCGAGCTGCGTAGGTCCCTCACTTCCCGAGGGAATCCACGTTGGCGCAGAGTGCTACTTTTTTGGCTGGGGGCTGTTCGGCAGACGTCTGTGGACAGATACAAGAAATGAAGTGGCGATAAGAAATGCTTTTACTGGAGCGGCACGGGGGACCTACCACGGCGGAGATGTCGCGTTTGGCATTGGCCACACCTGTGCTTACGGCCGCATTCGCTCCAGCAGCGACTGCGTCACATGAACTGTGATTGGGTGTGGATAGCTCTTCGCTGTCGGGCTCCTTGCGGTCAACCGATATTGGCGCGGGTGGAGTGCTGGCACTCGACAGTGACGAGGATGAGGCGCCAACGCCGGTATTGGTGCTGCTGGTGGCCACATCGTTGCTCCAGTTAGTGGCTGTATCGGACTCATCCAAAATGGTGATTGTAGCAGACTTGTCGCCGGCGGCGCCAGCAACGAGGCTACTGTCTGAACTAACAGTCGCGGCGGGTATTGCAATGGCAGTGACAACTGGTGTATCACTGCTGTCGCTTTTTGCTGAAGCTGTTACCAGTTCGGGCTTCTCCTCCTTTTTAGCCTGTGACTCCTGATCGGTGTTACTTCCGTTGTTGCTGGCGTCGGCGAACGGCTTGCTGACTGAGCCTGAATTGGCTCTGGCCGCCGAGTCGCCTGCACTGGCTGCTGGTGCGGATCCATCCTCGACCTGTTCAATCTGCTCTTCAGCACCTGACTCTTCAGACTTGCCAGCCTCATACTCCTTCACGATCTGGTCGAGATTGTATCGGCGCCGATTATTTAGGTAGAAGGAACGGACATGCGCTTCGGTCTTGGTGGGCACGTATTTGGCTATCATCTGCAGTTTCAACAAGGGCATATCTTTAGAATGACTTTTAATTTCCGCGACCGAAAGAGGTCACACTCACCGGATAGTTCCTTCCGTGGCCGCGCAAGACCAGGAGCGCCACCTGGATCTCATCCGAAGTCCAACGAGCCGAGGTGCGCGGCTGCGCAGTGGGCGCTTCCGAAATCGCTGCCGCTGGCTTCGATACAACATCCTCCACATTGATGGCGTCGCACTCCTTCTCCAACAGCTCCATATGCTGCCTATTCTTTTGTATCTGCAATGGGTCAGGGCGCAGGGGGCATTCAATTGAAAATTGTCATTGGGTCTAATGTGTAGGTACAGTTGGGTCTGGTTAACTTGTAAACGTATGTATATCGGGTGAGTATATCTATGTGCGTGTTGGTGAATGTGAAAGCAGTGATGTGCGCCCCACTCTCATGATTATCCTTATGGGATTGGTTCTCTCCGTGCGAGTGTAATACGCCGAATAAAGAATTTCGACCACTTTTGTAACTTTTCGAGATTATTTTATATTAGTTTATCGAAAAGATGCTTGATATTTGCATTGTTCCAGCTTTAGCTTAAGTTAACGACCTACTATATCTAGATAAGATAAACTGCTTTAAACCTAGTTTAACCTAGTGGCAAGGGGCGAGGGCGAGTGTGGAGGCAAGCATCAGGGGTCAGGCATGGACAGGGAGGGAGAGCTTAGCACTGTTCTTACTTCAGCCATCAAAGCGCTGTTCTTGCGACCGCGTTCGGCCAAATACACGCTGCGGTTCTTGCAGGTGGCGAGGGCCGTGATATCGTCGTGATTGATGTACATGCCCTTGGGTGGTTTGCGCTTGGAGCGGTCGGCCGCCGCAGTGGCGGCGCTGTTGTGAGTAGAACGTCTGGGTACATTGCTCTCAGGACCGGAGATTGGACGAAGATTGCCCGTGCGTCTATCGCAGGGTCGCGATTCGGGACGAACACCGTTAATGAGTGTGTGTGTGTGTGTGTGTGTGTGTGTGTGTGTGTGGGTTGGTCGGGGGGCGGGGCACATTGTTGTCATAAACAAGATTCAATTGAATGCAATATTTTTTGAGAACGGAGAGGAGAGAAGAGAGAGAGAGAGAGAGAGGGAGGAGAGAGATAAAAAACTTAGCATTATTTTGATGGTTGGTAAAACTTATAGCGGATAGTATATATACAAATAAAGTAGAGTATACATATACAGTTATCCATGGCATAATATCTACCTCCAATGCGTATGACAACTCTTGCACATGCGCCCCATGGGCGAACCGTACAGAACGTGGCAGACCACGTTGCATGTCTTGCAAAAACCGCCCACAACCACGCGCCGCGTCGAATTGTCGTCGGTGCCGGGCTCGCCGTTTCCATTGTTGCTGCCGATGCCATTGATGGCGCCTTCGGCTGGCAGGCCGTAGCCCAGCATATCATCGCCCAGCGCGCTCGTCGTGTAGATGCACAATTGATCCGCGTCCACGTCGTTGCTGTTGTTGCTGCTGTTGCTCCCTCCGTTATTGTTGTCGCAGTTATTGTTGTGGCTGATGCAGCTGCTGCTCGTACTGTTGCTGTTGTTGGTGTTCGTGTTGGCATTGGTGTTGGTGGTGCCATTGTTGTTGTGGCCCGTCTGGTGGCGCACAGGCCAGGCAAGGATTTCATTCATTTCGGATGCAAGGCAACGCAGCAACGATTGTTTCGATTGTTCGGTTGTTGGAATTAATTTAATGGGTACCCACACGTTACGTTATGATCAATAATTTTGATTTGATTTTCGAATTGTTTTTTTTTTTTTTTTTTTTTTAAGATATATTTTCGGTTTCGGGCAATTTTGAGTTGAGTTTGGATTGTGGGGTTTATTTTTTAGTGTGTTGGATTTATTGACAGTAAATGCAAAGAGAAGAGAAAAAACGTATTGGGTTGTTGCTTTAGTTCAGTTGGTAACACTTAACAAGTAGAAGAGGTTGTAATTGAATTGTTTGCTGTGGGCAGATTGCTGGATTGGTTTTCTCGATTGGCAGTCCGCACGGTGCTGCGGTGCTGCGGTGCTGCGGTGTTGCGGTGTCCCGGCTTGCCACTGGTCGCTCTACCCGCCCAAAGCCCTTCCAAAAACATATCTGTTTCTACGTGAGGCGCTGGCTCCTCAATCTCCCGAGGAGTAATCAAAATCCAAATAATTGAGAATGAGGCGCACTAATTGCGCTGTTTTTTGCATTGGTGTGTCTGTGTGTGTGTGTGTGTGTCTGAGTGTGTGTCTGAGTGTTTGTGAACCAATAGATGATTGTGTATCTCTCTCTCTCTCTCTCTCTCTCTCTCTCTTTGGGTGTTTTCTGCGAATGAGGGAAGGGGAAGGGGCGTACTGCATTTTCCTTAAGAGTAGAACACTCCCAATTTCCACCTTTTTAAGTAAAGTATAATTTGAATACATACTAACGCGTACCGGGCAACGCTCACAGTGGATTAGGCAGGGAATTCAGTGGTGAATGGCGAATGGCGAATTACAAATGTATTTATGTACATGCAACATTTATGCTCGGGTCTCTGTGTGGTTTAATGCGTAAGCGTAAAATTAATGGGCAAACACGGACATGGACATCTCTATAAATAGGAAACACGCATAAGAGTTTGGTTTACGGTTTTCTTTTTCTTTTCTTTTTTAATCTTTTTAAAAACAAGACATTTAACTTATACGGGATAAGGGTGCTGTGATTTGTGGTCGTGCATTGAGTATCGTTCCTACCTTTCTATAACCCTCGATACATAGTATACATGTGTACTATTGGGGCTCTGTTTGGCTTAGGAGGCAGACTTGACCTGAAAGTGGAAAATATGATCTTTGGCCGATGGTTCCTATGGCAGCCCCGATGGGATTTTATTTCGTATGTTTGTTGTGAGTATTTAGATCTATTTTAAGTTTTAGTTAAGTTTCCACTTTCCATACTAGACTATGGATGTATTATCTAGAGGGATAAGCTCTGAAATGTATCTTATACTTCTCGAAAGACTTGATTTTCAACTTTCAGCTCAAATCTGCACCTCTTTTATTTTATTGTTTCACACCAAAAGGACCTTGGTTTCCAACAACTAAGCCGAACCCCAAACCTGCACATGTATGTGCATATAAATATGTATATCTATGCGTATGCATATCTCTTTCCTTCGAACTATTCTAACATATGTATGTGGATTAATTGTAACGTTTATATTTAGCTTTTTTGTTCGTTTAAGTCGATCAATGTCTTTACACAATTTAATAATTCATGCAAAATAATTTACAAATCTATGTTTATCATTATTTAAAAAAAAATAAGAAGAATTTTTAACCGAACAAATAATTTTCTTTTTGTTTGTCTTAGTCTAGGGTGACGCTGATCTTTCGATTTAGCATGTGTAAAATCATAGTTCATTCAATCAATCAGGTCAACTCTGCAATGCTCTCGACTGGCATTTTTGTACGCGTAGGAAGTATTATCATTAATGTACGTTAAAGTCTCGTAGATGCTGGTCAATGTATTGGTTTTGGCATTAGTATTAGTATATATATGTGTGTGTATGTGTGTGTGTGTGCGTGTGTGTATGCTCTGTTAAATGTTTATGAGATGTATGCAGGCACGGCGATCATCTGAAAGAATAATGAACCATACGTTGTAACGATGTATACCGCATAGCTGGGTGCGAAGAGCTGGGAACCGCAGTAGATACAGGCCCAACTAATACACATACAAGTACGAAATTTGATTTTTTTTGAAGAACAGTTCGGACAGGAGTAGCAGTACGAAACAATCAGGTTCAGGACCCTGCTCACCCTTAAGGTTGGTCCCCAAAAGCTGGTCCCCAACTGTATTCGAAAAGTAGCAAAAACGAAAGATAAACTGTAGGTTTCGAAGGTCAGTCGCAGCTATGAAATATGTAAGTATCTATTCTATTGTCTTAGGGAAAAGATTTCTAGTTCTTTCAAAATGCGAGCGCGCTACACACACAAATGGCTGTGTTTTTTTGTCAGACATAATTTACTGGGCTCATGGGGGGTGGCGGAAGGGAGGTGCCGTCTTCTTTCACTTTATGTATGTGTGTGTGTGTGTGTGTGTTGTTTGAGTGGATGAGTGGAGCGTTTATATCTGTTCGAGAGCTTTTGTACATATGTATGGATATGAGATAGAAGGGAAGGATCTTTACACTAATATCGTTACACAAAAGGCAGCTTTCTGCCCAATAATTACCTTATCATCGTTGTCAGACTCCTCATTGCTGCCCACTTCACTGCCGTTCTCGGAGCCATCCTTGACAGAAACCTTTATGGCCTTTTCCTGTCGATCCATGGCGCTGCTACGATGACGCGTCTTCTTCCACGAGTAATAGTATTTAACCAAACTGGCGATTGATTTGTCCGGTAGCTGTTCGATGGGTTGGTGGGTGGGGGGAGGAGGAAACTAAGTTAGGCTCACATTTCACCGCGGCAGAGATTACTTACCATTTGACGTATGCGATGGAAGCTTTTCCCATGAAACTGAAACGCCTGTTCAAATAGGACTTTGTCCTCAATGGTCCACTCATCAGGAAATGGTGTGAAGTTAGCCAGATCCATTACGGCCCGCTCCAAGTCGTGTTTGTGCCAGAAGAGCATGCCCAGAGCCTGTTCACCGTTGTATCCGTACTTCTCTTTCGCCACTGAAATGTATTCCTCGACTGCATGTCGTCGGGATTTCACATTAATAATTGACTAAGCACCAGGACATAAACAGGGGGTGGGCATGACATAACAACACCGCGTACAAGAGAGCAAATCTATCAATTTATCGAGTATACAAATGCAGAGGTCAATCGGTCAAATGTTGATTCACAGAAGCTTCTGGATTGGGTATTGTTATGCCGCCGAGCCTGCTATGCAACGTACGTTTTAGGTCTGGTATCTCCTTTGTCGGCGACCAGACCAAGAGGGCGCGTTCGTTCATTTGTTCTGGGCGGCGCTCCACTTCGGCGACAAGCGGTGGACAAACGGCCTGATAGTCGCGTCCTACGCGAATTTTTTCTGCAACAAAATATTCAGCATGAGAGGCGACAGAGAAGCAAGGATCTGACTTACCTTCATACTCGGACTGCTTGGTCTTTGATTTGCCGTTGCGCTTTGTGGCTAGGATTTTGCAGAAGAGAGGAGAAGCAGTTAACTTGCTGAATTGCTCATTCGTTGGGCTAAGTGTAAGTACTTACAGTTGTCGTCGTCTGAGCTCTCCGGCGTGCCCGCACCCGGTACGGTCGTTGAGGCCTTCTCATTGGATGTGGGATTTGTGGGGTTACCACCGCCGCCGACAACTAGGCTTGCGTTTGAGGCGACACCACCAGTTGTATTCGTGTTGGGGCTGGGTCCACGCGACCGACGTCCGTTTCGCACCACATCCGTGGTGTTGCGCTCAGCCAACACCATTTTGTCCCGTATGAGCTGGGTGCGTTTATTTAACTTCTCCAGTGTGCTAGTTTAAACGAATATTGCCGTCTCAAACAGTAATACTATGAGTAACACTATGAGACAAAAGAGAAAAAGAAAAAAGCGATGCGTTAATATCCTGCTTATCTGCATATATCCACTGCAACAATCTGGATTACCCAGGGGGAAAATATAAGTGTTAAACGGAAACTCTAAAACGTTTGCAGGGCATTCATCGAGGGTGTGCGTACTTTGGCTGAAACAACCGCAGCATTGCTCTGTCAAACAGACATGTATTAAACTATATGTACGTGTGTGCATGGGTGAGAGCTCGCGCGAATGGCTAAGCCAGCACAAGTTCAGATGCATTGGATTTAGCGAAAAATCGTAGTTTTCAAGATCATTATGCGAAATTTGTATTTCCCGGAGGGGATGACTTACCTTTCAGCCTGACCGACCGCGGCGTGCCACCCGAACAATTGAAAACCCGCGCTAGAGTGCTGCACAAAAGAAATGGACGCTCACTTTCGCTATCGCTTACGTATCTGTCGAATTCGTAGTCGCAGAACACAGAATGCTACAATGCACAGAACCACAGGCAGTAACTGTGGCTAAATTATTTTTTTTTTAAATTCGAGTCATTGGGACGCTCAACAAAACACGACAAAAACGACGGGGTTGTTTCGCGCAGTTAACCGACACCAAAACTGAAATGCGAAAAAAAAATCGCTCGCGTACTTCTCTGGCTGGTTCGAGCTCAGCGCACTTTGACTCATACAACCGTAGCGTAGCTTTGTCTGTCGATATATCTGGTTTTGTGTTTTGCGTTGGTGGTTTGTGTTGCACGTTCCGCGTAAAACTTTACAATTTGCGAATTCAATTTAGCATATCTTTAAACTGGAATTTGTTTAACAATATATATGAAAAACTGCCGAAATGCCCGAATATAATTTAAACTAAGGCTGAAAAAACCATGGTTGCAAAGGATACTAATATACTATCGATACGAATGTTTCGATATATTAACTGGGGGGGTCGCTATGCAGGTTCTTAATGGTCTTTTTCCACCACACTTCAATATCAATTTAGTCTAAAAAACACATATAAACGATAATTTTGTGGTTCACTTATTTGCACTAGGGTGGAGATATAGAGTTTTGGGCGACACTCTTTTTTTTACATGGGATAGGCATAGGGGCCTAGTGGTGGAAAAAGTTGAGTTATGGTGCAAATTCAGTTGTTTCTTCGATTTCCCGAGTATTTCAACCCTGCCCTGCTTATCGTTTGAAGTATCACCACTAGTAGCAACAACAACAAACAGATCAAAAATCAAATCTTGGCGCGTTAAAATTATGGCTAAGGAAAGAGAAGGAAATATAGATGTAATCATTAAAATAAATCATAAATCATTAGATTAACTATTTTAATATGTGGATGACTTGTAAAATTTTTCTGGGAGCACACGCACCTATCAGATCTCGAACTCAATTACACAATACCTAAAATTTTTGAAGTATTAGCACGAATTCTATCGATAGGTGGTGTAAATGTCAGTGAAAATGGTTCCCCACACTCAGAGATGATTTAGATTAATCTAATCTGATTATTTAATCTATCTTATTACCTTGAAGTTTGTTTTTTTTGCAGCCAACAAATCGACTAAAAATACTAAAATAATTGTTTGGAATGAATGGCCATGAAGCATATATCGTTTACACTGTTTTCTTTTTCTAATAACGTTTTTATATCTGGTCTCACTGCATTAAGCTGAAGTGCAGTGGAATATGACCATTTTACTTATGATTCCATTGTTAGAAACCTATTTAAATTTCGTTTGTGCCTTGTATAAATAATTCAGATTGTAAAACTGCATCATTAGGAACAAATTTAATATAGATATGAATAATAAGCTACAGCCTTCATTCATTCGCCTACTTTGCTATAGGTCGATTGGATATTTTTCAAATCGAATTTTCAGTTCGTACTATATGTAAAAAACATTACTAATTTCATTAATTTATTTAGAAACATTTTTTTAATCAAGGGGGCTAGTTTTTTACAGACAGCTGCACGGGGCATTTAATATCGATATCAGGCATAGCGTTCATTCTGATATTCGAGTCTATCGGCAGATTCGCCAGTTTTCCGCAAGGTGGCGACTAAACTGACAGACAAACGAGTGGCTATTTTTCTATACACGAAGGAGCAAGTGAAAATATATTAAGCAACGCAATGGCTGCTAGATTCATACAGAAAATTGTAAGAATATGTGTAAATTTAATTGAACACTGTTCTAGCAAATTATTTCTCTGAACGAAACATCGCCTCGAAGTTTCCTCTTCGACCACCCCACCCACCCCCTTGTGCAACCACCCCTTGGGGCATTTAAGACCGACTATTGATTACGTTCTTGGTTATTGTCTACAAAAATAATGAAAATAAACTCATTTTGTTCTCCGTTCGGATGGCGTTTCAAAAACATCCACTCAATACAACCACAACACATTACGCAAAACATTTCCAGCTCAATCAATTGGGTCTTACGGCTGCGCGTGATCCGGCAGCAGTTTCAGCGTCAACGGTCTTTACTGAAACAACACTTAAAGCCAAGGTTCGTTTATACAAAAGTGAATCCGAGTCAGAATCAGTCCCATCTTCGCCCAAAACTCGAAAATGTCTGCATACAGTTTGGTTTATCTTGGCGAAATAAAAAAGAGCAAGATCCCCCTTTACATAACCAGCCAGCGTTCTATCTCTTATTGCGTGGCCGAAACCTGCTGGTGGGGGGTGTTAACACAGTGGCGTAGATCGGGTTGCGATTGATGGCACTTGGAAACGAAACTATCAGCGCAATTTAGTTAGTACCCAAAAGGGTAATCATTTGTTCTCAACAATACGCTGCTGCTCTCTAACCTCAACTTTACGTTGTCTGCAGCAGCAGGGCCAGGGTAGAGTACGACACGAAGATGAATAGCGAGTACCCACAGTGGACAGAGGCTGCAGCTGTCTTTGTATATCTTTCTTATGTAATCTATCTGTGCATATGTGTATGTTTATAGCATATGTTAAGTTTTTTCTAAATTATTTAGAAACAGTTCAGTCTTTGTTATGACTACTAACTCCTCCAATAGCTATCTTCAGAAGCTAACCAGTAGCTTCATATTGCTTTTCCAAATGGAACAAATGTATGTGTGCATTAATAACGTATTGTTGTTTGCAGGTCAACACAACTCCGTCTGCCAGTCGCGCCTACTCATCTGGATCTAAAAAGGTTACACTGATCCCCGGCGATGGCATTGGTCCTGAGATCTCCGCAGCCGTTCAAAAAATATTCGCTGCGGCGAGTGTGCCCATTGAATGGGAAGCCGTCGATGTCACCCCCGTGCGTGTAAGTATCACCTGTTTCTCATAAGACTATGCAACAAAATCCATATTTGTATACCCGATACTAAAAAGGGTATAGGGTATATTGGGTTTGTGCGAAAAGTGGATGTACAGCCGAGTTGATTGAGCCATGTCTGTCTGTCAGTCTGTCTGTCCTTCCGTCTTGTTTGCCACCTAGTTCTTAGAGAGTATAAAAGCTAGAGCAACCAAATTTTGAGTCCAGTTTCCCGTGATATCGCACTGATAGAAGTGTATTTCAAAATTTCGCCCCGCCCTCTTCCGCCGCCACAAAGGACGAACATCTGTGGCACCACAATATTGCTTTGCAGTTACTACGCAACGGCGTCACGTGCTTGCTCGTTTTCTGTCTCTCTCTCACACACTCTTCATAGTGCAATGTGTGCGCCCTCTGGCGGAGAGCAGCCATTCTGACTGAGTATCGGGTATAAATGTAGAGCCGTGGCCGTAGCTGCGACTCACAACGTACCCCCTCGCGTAACTTTAATTAGCACGGAATTTTGGTAACGTAACGCCAGTAACGTACACATGTACGTCAGATGCCTCCGCAGATTTAATAACTTGGAAAATGAACACTTAATACTTCGTATACCAGCACAAAAAATGTTTTATGCAGATAGACCTACCCAATTCGCAGAGTTGTGCTGTTTTTTACCCCAAACTCAAAAACTTTTAAACACTGTCATGCGAATGCAACGTAACGCCGGATTGGTATGGCCCATATGCCAAAAAGTAGGCTTACCTTCGAAAAGAAAATTTTTAAATCTCTTAAATTATCTTCAATGATAACTGTAATCGTAGTAATAAATTTGACAGTAGTTGAAGGCAGATTAAAGTTGTGAGTAGCGGCACACGTGCCCACTTGTTTCAGTGTGTTATTAAAGGAGTCCACACACAGAACTTGGCTTTTGTTGTCTTCGTTGGCTTCGAATCTGATTAAATGTTTTGTATAGAGACAGAAACATATGACATATCGACTCAGATCATCATCCTTATCAAGAACATACGTATGTTTGTACATGTATAGTATAATGAGTACTCATAGTATAAGTGAGTCCGAGGCACACAATGAAACGAGCTTACATGCCTGCAAGTGTGGGTTGAGCTTCACTAGCCGCGGCTCACAACGTTCCCGCTTCCGCATACATATACATACATATGTACAAATACAAATGCAGGCAAAAATAATGCACGAATTGGATTGAATTGATTGAAACAACCTCCTATTCTCCTTCATTACATTTTTGCCGCTGCCGGTTTTTATTCAAACATTTGTTGGTTGCTAACGGTTACCTAGAACAAAAATGTAGATGGATATATGTCCATTGTGGTGGCGCGCATTGTGGTTTGCATGGGCATACAATATTTGTGGGTTCGTCGATATGGAAACACGCAATATATCCATCCCGCTACCGCCATCTTCAGTTCATTTCACGTTGCCATTGAGTCAACATCATTCAGGCGGTCCTGCCGCAAACTTTTCTGCGACGCAATGCTCATAAACAACGGAAGAATTTGAAGCTTATTCCATTGAGCAATTTTATTGAAAACCTGCTCGATGCCAGTCATCCCTTGATGTCTTTCTTCTTGCGAAGATTTCTTCTGCTTTGGTGTTTGATTTCTCGTTCTCCTTCAGTGGATTGATGCACAATGTTCCGAATGTCCCAACTGAATCATGGCCTTGTCGGTCCTGTTTCCGATTTGATATACATATAGCCTATAACCGTCCACTGAATTTTATGAGATGTCAAAATTTCAACTTAATCGGTGCAGGGTTTTCACAGTTTTTATAAGAGCTACAAACCAACAGAGCAACATATATAGACAGAAATATGCATTTATTTGTATATATGTATATATCCTCTGAACGAGGAGAAAAAAAAACTTATCAAAGCGGTCCAAAGGACAACCATGTATTTATGTATTTTGCTGGGTTCCAGCGGCACCTCAGAGTGGGATAAGGTGTGCATTAACAGCGTCAGCTGTTGAATAAAATTCTGTTAAAAAGTCTTAAATTGTTTAGAAAAGAATTAAAGCAAGCAGGAATGTATTCGTTGTGGAATTGGCGGCTGTGGAGGAGCACAATGTTCAGAGAAGGCGTCGCCAGTACAGGATAACTCCATATCTGTGGGAAGGACGGTGTAGAATCGACCCCTGTGATTCTCCACCGTCGGTTCTCTAAACTATATTTGGGGGGAACACGAGTCCATTCTGCTGCCATGTCTAGAGGCTTTACAGTACGTCTTGGAAGTGGCACTTTGTGGCCGGTGTATATTTGGTGATCGCTGAAGAATGTTTAGTATTTCATTTTATTTAAAAATTTTTTGGTGGTTATTCGTGGTGATGCGATACCCAAATCGCTTCGATAGAGGCATGTTTAAGGAACATTTTAAAAATAAAAATAAAATCAAGGGTAGTTCGGGACTGTTTTTGCTGTAAGTCATGTCAAAAATTAGATGGCTTTTTTTTTCAGAACAGTCTACCCACCAGACCAGTTTTTTAATAATACTCGAATTGATAACAATGAATAAACCTAATAAAGGCGATCAAAAGCAGCATCATATGGTACACATGCGAATAAAACTGGAATAATTTGTTGCTCACTGAAATAATAGTCCTAAACTAAACAAATTTTCTTGCATTCCTGCATTTGTTGTTGATTATTGAAAGCCACTCGGCTATATTTTACTCCATCTTATACCTACTAGAATACCTGTATATAACAAAATCACGTAAAAATCTGTGGATTCTTTTATTGATTTTGAACAGGGACCAGATGGAAAATTCGGCATTCCACAAGCTGCCATCGATTCGGTGAACACGAACAAGATCGGCCTGAAGGGCCCTCTAATGACTCCCGTGGGAAAGGGACATCGGTCGCTCAACTTGGCCCTGCGCAAGGAGTTCAACCTCTATGCCAATGTGCGTCCCTGCCGCAGTCTGGAGGGCTATAAAACACTGTACGATGATGTGGACGTAGTAACTATCCGCGAAAACACCGAGGGCGAGTACTCGGGCATCGAGCACGAGATCGTCGATGGCGTCGTTCAGAGCATCAAGCTGATCACCGAGGAGGCCTCCAAGCGCGTAGCCGAGTATGCCTTCCAATATGCCAAGAACAACAATCGCAAGAAGGTAACCGTCGTGCACAAGGCAAACATTATGTAAGTAGAGCGTCGTGCAGCGTCGGCACCAACTAAATTATCGACTTTTACTTTCAGGCGTATGTCTGACGGTTTGTTTCTGCGATGTGTCCGTGACATGGCCCAGAAGTTCCCGGATATTCAGTTCGAGGAGCGGTATTTGGACACCGTGTGCTTGAACATGGTCCAGAACCCTGGAAAATACGACGTACTGGTAAGCTGAGACCTTTTAGTACTATGTAAACGCTGTATTTATGGTTTTATTAATGAGCGTTCGCTTCCAGGTCATGCCCAATCTGTACGGTGATATTCTATCCGATATGTGCGCCGGTCTTGTTGGCGGTCTCGGCCTGACGCCCTCTGGCAACATGGGCCTGAATGGCGCGCTCTTTGAGTCTGTGCACGGTACCGCTCCCGACATTGCCGGCAAGGATCTGGCCAACCCCACTGCCCTGCTCCTTTCGGCGGTCATGATGCTGCGCCACATGGAGCTCAACTCCTACGCCGATAAGATCGAGCGCGCTGCTTTTGAAACCATCAAGGAGAGTAAATACTTGACCGGTGATCTCGGCGGTCGCGCCAAGTGCTCCGAGTTCACAAATGAGATCTGCGCAAAGCTGTAGATTTTGCCCCGCAAAACCTGCCTCAATAAAATCCGTAACGAAAATAGAAAGGTCGCCCCAAAAAAGTGCAGGTCGATGTAGATGGACTCAGTATGAAAAAAAAGCTAACACTCATAACTTCGCCGCAGGTTTTTTATTTTAAACTTTCTCAAATTCTGCCAAAATTTGCTTTCCCCGACCACCAAACAAAACCAATGAAAAAGAAAGAAAAGCTACCTAAAGTATTTTATGTTCGAATACTTATGTATATTATTTAATTTGTTCAGGCCACGCGTTGCACGCGTTCAGATTCGCTAGTTTGCCCCAATTTTTTTGAGTTACGTAGTTTATTTGTGTCGACGTTCAAGCGGCAACACGAGCTCCATTGTTTATATAATTAATATGCAACAAGTTAAATGTAATTATTTATTGAAAATTGATTTGTTAAGCCTTTTGTGTTAAGTTAAACCTTCCATAACAGCATTCAGCAATGTTCACCACAGAGTAAAAGGCAGACTTTTCGTGGAGTTTAATGGAAAGTGTAGAGCAAGACAAGTTTAAAGTTGAGTGAAAACGGTTACAATAATTTGATCAGTAACACAGAATACACACAAAAAGTGAAAGCTAGACAAAACAACAGAAAAACACAAGCTATTGAATTAAGAAATTGTTATTGATAATAAAGCTAAATGTAATGAAAAAGCATCAGGCTATTGTTAAAAATCAATCAAATAAACCAAATTAAAACCCATTACCTGGAGCCACCACTTGAGCGGTTCCTTGGAAGACTATAATCACTCGGTAGACCAATCCCACAAGTTTACATTTTATTTTGGGACTATTTTGTACACACTCGGGGGCATTGTCTATCACGGAGACCCGATCGAAATCACTAGTAATATGTCTGAAAATCGCATGGACATGGCTTGCATGGCGGTGGTCATGCTTTTTGAATTTGTGGGCAGTCCAACTTGTGCGTCTGCCTTTCGCCGGAGCAACGGGGGGAACAGGCTTCATTGAAGGTTGCTTGAAAAGTACCCGACAAGTTGAAGACACCAAGCACCATCATATGATCTTTATCTGATAGCGAGGCAGAAACAGTTTTTAAAGCCGACAGTTGCTGGTCTTCAATTGAAATATCATAAGAAGGTGGAATGTACGAGAAAGTATTGAAGATTGCAAAGGCGGGAAGACGGGAAGAACCTGGACTGTGAACTGCTCCGACGTGCAATCAGAAGCCCAACTGCAAGTCGGGACGAACGATCATTTCTAAATGTTGTGTACCGACCTAGCAAACCTTCGGAACTAAGAATGTTCTACGGTTTAACGTTTTCATGCAATTCCTCAAGCAATTTATGAAAGATGTAAAACCTCAATTCACACTAGCACCATCCACCATCCACCATCGACCATCCGTCAAAAGCAGCTGAAGAATATAAAATAACAATCTTTTTGTCTAAATTGTGAAATTTTAAGAGTTTTAAATTAGTTAAATGTGCTTTTTTATGTACCATAAGCATTACTCTTTGGGTTCCCTTAAAATTTCAGCAGCTCTGCTTAGAAATTTATTTGGCCTGGGCTGCTCGAAATTTGCTAGAGTATCCGTCGCTTTGTTTCTTGGTGCTCCTCCTGCAATTTTTGGACTTTCCCGACATTTCCCGAACAATATCCAGAAGATTTTCCAGTGTGATCCGCTTTAGCAATTTAGGCCTGTAGCTAAGGCTTACCTTTCATCCAATAAATACAACATGGCTGCACTAATCCGCAGATATCACCTGCTCTTTGATTCGCGAATTATTGCAATAACGAAACCCAAAGACATATTCAACAAGAATATATCAATTGATTGCCCAAAGAAAACAGCTGTTTTCATGTTTTCAAACCATTTGGAAACGAAACACTATCGGTGGCAAAGAGTAACGAAAACCGGAGCACATAAATTTCAATTCGTACGAATTTTTCCATCCCAAAGAAACCAAAGACCTTACCGACAAGCTGTTTTTTGTAAGTAAATCGATCCTGAAAAAGTTGGTTGGTTTGCAGGCGAATGTCGAGAGTATAAATTGGCTGTATGGGATTTTGTAATATTAATTCTTCTTAGGAAGTGTTCCTTATGGGCTACAAGTGGAGCCCATCAGAATAACCATTATAAACGAAACTCGAGTCGAGCATCAATGTGAAGAATCATGCCCAAGCAATGCAACATAGATCTAGAGTCTGTGCATTTGTTGCTGGGAAATGACCGGAGACGAAGAATCGCCTATAAGAGCATTGAAGTACCACAAAAATTTTAATTGAATTTGTTCCTGACGCAATATCCTGGTGTTGTATGGTTTTTGCCTCTGCTCAGTCAGTATATGTATCTGTGAGCTTACGATTTACTTAACCTGTACCCCTTTCAGACCGTGATGCATCGACTGTCCGATGGAGTCCTGTTCTCAATATTTCTATCTGACGAATTCGTGCAAGACCGATGTCTGTCGATGTTGGTGTGCCGCGGCCCTTGCCGCGATGTTATATATCGTATTTGTACTTGTCCATTGAGCTTGTCGTAGAACCCTGTTGGACAGGCGTTCCCAGTATGGATCTACAGTGGGTGTTTGGATTATGCTGGCTTTATTTAGTTCGTTGCCTGGTCAAAGCAATATGCTTCGCGGTATTTAGTTTACACATTCATTTTTCTTTGTCAATCGACGTATGCGACGTAATATATAAAATATAAATTTCGCTTGGAGTTCAGTTGTGTACATGTCTATCTTCTAACTTTTATCTTATATGGTCTATGTGCTGTTTGCTTGTTGCATGTGGGCGCTCGGATCGGAGCATCTTAATCCTACTACGCAATCGCTGCTTCTTCTTTCGCATACTGCTGCTTTTCCTGCGACAGTGTCCATTACGTAACTTACTTGCTAGTGTATTATTATTATTATTTTGCTGCACATACAATGTACAATGCAATGTAAATGGGGAAACGTTGTCAAGGCGAAAACCTTAGGTTAGGGAACTATTCCATGCGTGCTCATGCAGATACATCGAGATTGTATGCGCTGTGCCACATCACAATTTGATCGCTTCTTTATGTTGAATTAAACTAGCAAAAGGTTACAAAATTAGTGTATCTCCCTCTTTTACGCTCAACATAAAATGCTTCCGTTACATCTACTAAGGCTACAAGAAACGCTTATGTGTACGACAAAAAAAAAAACAAATTGGGGGGTGAAAAAAACGACGTCTTCGCGATATACATGTCGCCCTACTGAAAGGGGGCGAATCGCATTAATTCTGGGATGGGGGCTGTCACGCGGGGAGCTATAGCCGGATTCGTGACGGTGATTGGGAGCTCCAGCGAGGTGGGTATGCCATTGGTGTTTGTGACGCCGATGACGGCCAAACTGTCCTCCAGGTTAACCTCGCCGAGGGGTGAGACGCAGCTCAGCTGCACAGCGCTCGGATTCTCCAGCGTGGACATAATCGGCGTCTGGTTGAGGAGCGCATTCGTTTCGTTGGTGCGAGCCGTGATGGGTGGCGTGAGGTGGGCAGGCGCTGGCGGCAGCACGTGAGAGACGAACACGACGCCCTCGGGTCCGTCGTCGCCAACGTCCATGAGGCCAGCGGCGGAGGTGCGTGTCTCTATGTGTAGCAAAGCCACACTAGCGTTGGCAGCGTTGACATATTCAATCTCGTTGACCACTTGGCTGTCCGCCAGTGCTTCGGCCAGCAGGTCTGTGGCGGGGACTGTCATGGCCGCTGTTCCACCGACTTCCTCCTCGTCTAAGGTCATGTCTTCCACGTTGACCAGCTGCAAGTCGCGCTCCTGCAGATACGCCTGGGCTGCTTGGAGTATATCGCGGGCATGCAGCACGGCCCTGCCACCGCTGGCATCAGTCTCAGTAACATTCAGCTCGATGCAAGAGTCTGGCTGTTCCGCAATGCTGAAAAGCACCGAAGGGTCCAGTTCCAGGCGATGGCCGTTGACATTGAGATGCAGTACGTTGGGCTCCAGCTGGTCCTCGTGCAGCGACAGCTCCTCGTCCACATTGAGGGCCCCACCGAAGCTGGCCACTTGGCTTAGGGGCGTCATGATGCCCAGTATTTCCACCTGCTTGTTATCGTTGGTGGTCTCTTCCGAGTGACTGTTAACGATTTGCGCCGACGACTCCACCGAGACCTGCTGCTCCAGGGAGTCGAACGGCTCGTCGCTGTTCTGCTCAAAGTCCACGCTCATCTCCATCTCCATGTCCGCCGGCTCCACTACCTGAGCCACAGCCTGGCCACCGCGGAAGTCAATGTCCGCAAATACAGCCGACATCGGATGTCCGTCTGCAAGTCGCGGTGGCTCACGCAACGCCTCTCGCGGCACCGGCACCAGGTGGTTCTTCTCGCTGTCCAGGTACAACGCCACGTTGTTCAACGGCATGAAGTTGTTGTTGGCCAGCGAGCACAGCATAAATGTGTGATTGTAGCCCGGTATGGGAGTAGTCATCACAGCGCAGATGCGTCCAGAGGACAACTGGGGCGGCTGTAAAAAAAGCGATAATAACGTTTATCAACCATTGACTGATATTTAGAGGCACTAAAGATGCCCTATAGTCGACGTTCCTTCCGACTAACCAAAAAATGCGCACGTTACAGCTCGTTAAAGGAAACCAAATACAGAGCTTGCTTTTTCAGCTGTGAGCCACCGTACCAGCTTGAAACCGAGGTATATATTCTTCACTCCTATATATAATCACGATACGGGTCCAAAATTTGAGATACACGCACTTGTTTCAGCGCAGCTATACGAAATTCGGTCGCTCTAGATGTTATAGTCTCTGAGACTCTCTCTCTCTCTCTAGGCGTTGAACAAGGCAGACAGGCGGACATGCGGACAGGAGGTAATGGCTATAGAGGCTTGGATACTGAGGCTGATCGTGGATATATCCAGTGCCGGACTTGAGTGCTAGGTGTGCAATAATTTTAGAAAAATTGAAAGTCCATCTCTATTCATATCTTCATCCATCTCTATCCATCTTTCCTTTTACCACCTGCAATGTGTACGATTTTCCTTGGAAATGTCCATATTCAAAATAAGGATTGTACTTTGCAACGACAATTAGAGCTCTCATACATCGGCCCACCCAAATGATTTTTTTAACACCCAAATCTTCGAGTCAAGGCTTCCTTGAAGACAGCAAAAAAATACAAAAAACGAGTCTTCATTGTTTTTCGACACCCAAAAGAGTCTAACAAAGTCTTCTTTCAGAGACAGTGCCACCTTCTGCGTCCCAAAAGTGTTGCCAAAGCAGGCTAAAAAGTTTCTTAATGGGTATTTTGTAGCCACCAAAGCTCGAATTTTCTTTATTTTTCCTCGTAACCCTATCCAAGGGAGGGTCCTGCAGATTATTTGGAGTTCTGGTGTTCGACGGCGTCTTCAAGAGTCCGCTTATGCGGATGTCAGGAGATTACAGGAGTATATCCATCGACCTTCAGCTCCGTAAGGGAGCCCAATATTGCTCTTCCCCAATATGGATCCCCCAAAAAGAGACAAAACAAGACTGATACCAACAACACAAGTCAAATACAGAGACGAAAGAGTGCTGGATGGACACCCCATGTAGTGGAAAGGGTGAAGGGGGAGGGCCACCCTTGAGCTTAGCAGCAGAATATATAGCCACCGCTTCCGCTTGAACAGCTCCCCCTTTGGGGGGACACTTACGTTGTCTGGACTCTCCTGTTGCTCCTTCGGATCGCACGACGTCTCGACGGGGTCGCTCCCCACATTACGCGAGCGTCGGCGCTGGCGCCGCTGCCCAAGCTGCAGCAGTGGCATGGGCAACGAGCTGGAGCGACGGCGCTGCGAAGCGTCACGGAGGTCTTCCAGCTGCTGGTGGGCTTTGGCCACATCGTCGTCGCACAAGATCTGGGCAAAGCTCAGGGCCCTGCCCTTGGACGGGGAGGTGGTGGTGGCGGTGGTGGTGGTGGTGGTGCTGGTGGTGGTGGTGGTGGTGGTGTTGGTGGTGGTGGTGGTGGTAACTGATGAATCGGCACGGGAATGGCTGCTGGAGCGCCGGGCGAGGAGCGACAGCTCCAATGGCACCACCAGCTCTCCTGAAACGAGCTGGCGCTGAGGCTCTAGTAACGAGTTCACCGACTCTATAAGGCTCATATCGATTTGAGAGTCCAGCGCGGATGGCTTCTCCACATCGGACTCCTCCGCATCCACATCTGAGGGCGATGGCTCCTGTTCTGCTTGACTAGTTTCGTCCTCCTCGGGCGTTCCTGCTTCCACGTCCGGAGACACTGACTTCAGTGTCTGGTCCTCATTTGTATCTAGAGACGAGTCCCCTGTGGATTGTACTACCTGGCTCCAGCGCTCCCGCGCCCTTCGGCACTTCTCAACACTCCGTCCGCTAACCAGATCAGCCTCGTACTGGCGCAGCAGCTCTTGCTCTCTCTTCTTCAAAAGCAGCTCCCGCTTTTGGGGCACAAAGGACACTGGCTCTCGCGACTCTAGTACAGTTGCGGCCGCCAATTTTGTCTCTTGCTCAGACGCCGGCTCTGGCTCTGGCTCTGGCTCTGGCTCTGGCTCCGGCTCCGGCTCCGACTCTTGCCCTGGCTCAGAGTCTATCTCCTGGTTCGGTTCCAGCTCTGGCTCAGACTCAAGCTCCTGCTCAGATTCGAGCTCTTGCTCTGGGCCAGGCTCCCCCTCTTGCTGTTCCTCCCCGTGGTCTTCGTCCAGCACCTGCTCGCTTATATTGACGCCATTGGCCGCCAGTTGGCGATTGGCTTCATGAGGTACGCTTTGTTCTTCGACTTCCGAATCCTGCTCATCTGTGTCTCCCGACTGTTCCTCCTCGACGGCGGCTTCCTCGTGGTTTGTCTTTTGAAGCCGGCTGTCGTTGCTGTCCGAAGAATGTAGGCTGCCGAAGGGAAGGCGATCGTAGAGGTTGGGCAGGCGTATGTCCTCCAGGATTAGCACGCCGCCGCGCTGCACAGGCTGTGTGGCATCCACAATGGCTGCATTAATGAGGCCTGCCCCCGACGCGGTTCGTTGCAGCTCCCGTGCCTCCTCCGCCGAGATCACCGCTATGTTGGAGGCAATCGAGCAGCTCGTGCTGGAGCTGAGCAGCGGCGATGCAATTCCACTCGTGTTCGATATGGAGCTGCAGTTGGAGATGTTATTGCTGTTCCGGCTACAAATGTTGGTAAGTTCCTCGACCGTTGCTTCGGGCTTGAGCTTGAACCGAGCCTTGGAGCGCCGCTGCTGTCTGCGGGATGGATCCGTCCTGGGCTTGCTGCGATGACGTTTGCCGCTGCTGCTTTCTCCGCTACTGTTGCTGTTGCTGTTGCTGTTGCTACTGCTGTTGCTGCTGCTGCCGCTGCTGCTGCTGCTGTCGCTCGTGCTGCTGGTGTACCCGCTATTGAGGGGCTGGGGAGAGGCTCCTCCCCCATTGTCCAGGTGAAGAGAGGCGGCGCCGTTGCTGCCGGCACCCTCGGCTTCGTCGGCTTCGTCGGCTTCCTCGTCGCTAGCCAGTGCGGACTCCGACGTTGGATGGCTTTCGTCCTTCGGCGCTGCCTGTATTGATTTGTTGCGCGACTTAAAAATGCGCTTCTGGCGCTCCTTAATGGGCAAGCTCAGCTGATCGGCCTCGAGCTCTGCTTCATCTGGCTCGGGCTCAGCGTAGCGAGGCACAGTTTCCTGATCGGCGATCGTTTTGGCAGTTCGACTGGCCTGGACAGCTGCTGCGTCTGCTGCTGCGGTGGCGGCTGCGGCTGCGGCTGCGGCTGTCATTTGTAGCCCATCGTCGAAGCCCTTGAACAATTCGTCATTGGAAGCAGTGACCTTGGATCTGGCTCGTGCGGTCGCCGCTTGTCCCGGCTGGGGAAGCTTTACGGCTTCCTTGGCGAGGATGGGCGACACGAGACCTTCTTCCATGTCCCCAGTGCCCTTGGTATTGGCCTCATGGCGGTTGGTGTGACGTCTGTAGCTTAACCTATTCGCTCCATCCTGCTGCTGCAGGTCCTCCTCCTCTGAGAAGTCGAAGCAGGACGAGGAAGTGTTGTGGGCCTTGGATTTGTCATTGCCATTGGTTCTGTCGCGCGTCGAAACCTCATCCTCAATAAAAACGACGCTCTCGTTGGAGCTGGCATCGCTGTCCTGAATGATGATCGGTTCGTCGCCCGTCTCCAGCCTTCTGTCCACGTGGAACTCCTGCAGCACCACGTCCCGCCGGTCCTTCTTTGGTATGTTGCGTATGCGCTTCTTGGCGGCGACACCCCTGTTCTGTTCCACGTCCTTCTCCCGGTTCTGGGCTTTTTCCATAGTTGCTTTGGGATCGATTGAGCCACCCAAGGGCTCCTCGCACTCGTCGTCGCACCACTCGGCCATCAGACTCAGCTGAAGCTCCAAGGAGGCCGCAGCTGGGTCTGTGCAGTGCGGCTGCGAATAGTTTACATTTGGTGTCTGCGCTTTTCCTGTTGTTGTTGTTGCTGTTATTGTTACTGTTACTGTTGCCGGTCCTTGGGCCGAGTCCTTGGGGAGAACTTCATTCTGCGGCAGCAATAAGTGTGCTTCAAGTGTGTTTCCGGAGCTACTGGCAACGTTTTCGGAGTTCTTTGCTTCGCCGACTGCTGGAGCAGCGTCCGAAAATTCGATCTTCGCGACTGCCTTCTTGCGGCGCTTCGCTTTCGGGGCACTGCTCTCAGGCGAGATGGGATCTCGCACCTGGACTGGAACGGTTGTTGTCAGCAGCGACTTCCTCGACTGGCTGGCCCGCTTGGACACGGCCAAGGCCTGCTCGGTGATGGTCGCCGCCAAGGTGCGGCGTCTTTCAACAGCCAGGCCGCGGGCGCCACTGCGCCGCGGAACCGCTTGCGGCGGTGGCAGAGCTGGCGTTGGCGGCGATGGCGGCTGCCCATCGGCTAGAGAAAAGTCCTGCTGGCGACGGGTCATGGAGCGCGTGAGGCGGCGCTGCTTGGCCGGTGTCTGATCAGGGGCGGGCATCGTGGCGCGGAACCTGTTCATGCGCTGACTGCGGGGGTTCCGACGGTTCTGGCAGCGTTCACGGCGGGGCGAGGACGCCCTGGAGTTGCTGTTGTTATTGACTATGGGTTGCACCATACGCTCGATGCTCTCCATCGTGATCTGGGCTATAGAGGCCACTCTCCGCTGGGCCTCGTCGCCCAGCGAGGCGTCCACCATAATCGAGACGTGGCGCGAGTGGACACGGAAGTGGTTGCTGCTCTCCCGGCGGCGCCTACCGAAATGTGTGGGAGAATCGAGCTCATGTGTGGTGTTGGCGCGTCTGGCCGATCGCGTCTGCCTGCTGGGGCTCTGACTAGGGCTGGTGCTGGCGTCTTGGCTGCTGTTGCTGCTAGTGCTGTACTTGCTGGAGGACTCCAGGTGCCCGCGGCGGTGGATGAGCAGGACATTCATGCTGCTGGTGCGGAAACTGCACGTGCTGCACTCGTAGCTGGCCTCGGTGAAGCGCTCCGGGACCGGGTCGGCCGTGCGCGCAATGTCCATAATACGGAACGTGGACTCCTGCAGGGGGAGGCGGGCATTAGCAGTTGCTGTAGGAGGCGTCCAGCTTACTCACCTGCTTGGGCGTCGAGGACGGCCCGTTGGAGCTGCGAGTGCTGCCGCTCTGGCTGCTGCTGTTGCTCGAGAGGAGCGCCTTGATCAGGCTGTCCGGACGCGCAACGGCGTGCGCACTCAGCCGTTGCTGATGGTTACGGGACTCAGCCAGCGCGACATCGTCATTGAACTTGACCCGCATTTCCGTGCTCATACCTTCGGCTTTTCCTGCAATGGAGTGGCGAGAGTTAAGCGAGAATGGCAGTGATACACGAATTTAGGGATAGTTTTGGGGATATATTTGTTTTGTTTCCGACCCCATCAAGTATATGCATCAACAGCCGAGTCCATCTCCTTGAGCGCCTAGATCTCAGAGACTACAAGAGGTAGAGCAACCAGACTCTTGTGATACCACACTGTTGCAACCGTTCGTTTGCGGAGGTTCCGGCCTGTATAGAGGCGTCCAGAACGGACAAGAGGCACCTGGTCTCCTTTAGGAACTGGAGGCGAAAGAAGGGCCGCCGATGGCATCAAGGTAAAGTGAGAGCCAGGCTATGGCCAAGACGCTCGCACGGCGGCCTACGTGTTCGATGAGATTACCCTCCTCAGGGGTCTCATGCCTCTCTCTCTCTCTCTCTCTCTGACTCTCCTGCACCAGGAGTGTCTTCATCATTGAAGGTCAGCATGCGCTAGCCCGGAAACAGGTCTGGGGACGCAAGACTTTACGTAGCTGCATTCTTGCAAAAAGGCAGATACACCTACTTTTGGTCTCAAATTTCAGCGATGAAGACCACCCAGCAGAGGGCCTCGAAGGCCGGGAGAGCTCTGCACTGCGAGGCCAAGGACATCGGCCCACACACCACTGGCAGCGGGAAAGACCCTAAACCTGGGACCTGGACCCCACACTTGCCTCTCTCTCGAGATACAGAGGAGCATAGATGCCTGGAGAGTCCTTGGAAAACACAGGAACGTGGCAACTGTATTCTCCTACTCCCCACCATCTCTCCTGGGTCCCGCCTGATCCTGCGCGAGGCCTAGAAGCGCGTGAATTTTCTTTGAGGCCACTACAAACTCGTTCCCAATACTAGTATACCCCTCCGTAAGTGTTTGAGAAGCCCAATGCACCATTTCTAGGACTACTTACGGATGCCGCGTTGGATGAACTCCTCCTTTTTGGAGCATTCAAAGGGATGAATCAGTTTGTTTGATGCGACTTGCTCGCTGAAAACAGAAAACAGAATATAGAATACAGAAACCCAGCCAGAAGTGCAATCGGGGGTTGGGACTTACTATGTTTTCTCGTTGAAGAAGGCAACAACTGCAAAGGGGGGCCGGCTGGCCTTCACGAATCGAAAGTTCTGTGACAAGGTGACTTCGCCGGGCCACCAGATCTCTGTGTTGTGTATTTTAACCCACACCACATCGCCCTCGCTGTACGGCGGCTCGTTGGGCTCCTGGTTTCGAGAACGTGACATTTTTCAGATGATGCCGGACTCTGTGAATACTTCCAAAGTGGTTCCTGATTGCACGATAGGAAGGCGTCCGTCGCCCTGCTGCCCCTTCCGTCTGTGCAGTCGTCTAGTGGTAGCTCTATGTCCTCTCGGCACGCTCGAGCACATCCGAAGACACTTCGTGGCACCTGAAATGTAGAACAACAACAAAATGAGCAGGAATTCTATAAATTTTCTATGCCTCAAAAAAAAAAAGTATTTTTTACTACCATAAAGATAGATATTTGGGATAATCGCTTAATGTACCGCAAATGAGCTGTGATGCAATAACTTGAACAGTATGCGATCTCTCAGAGGAGCCAATTTAAGGCGCTCAAGTCATTCGATTGGACATTGGAGGGAGAGAAAGCGAAAGACAAAGAGAGAGAGAGAGCCTCTGGAGAACTGGCGCCTGGTAGCCACCGCAATGATCCGATCTTATCCAAACTCCTCCAGCGATTACACAATATATTCGTATAGATCCACTCGGATTCTGCGTGTTCCGGTTTCTCGTAACCTCAAAATTGTGGTCTCCAGCCCTTTGCGGCTCTTCAGTGCCATGCGAAAATATTATTCTTATTATAACCAACCATCAGCTCTCTTGATTCAGCAACAACGAAAATACCCCCGATTAACCGCGATTTATCAAGAATTAATGTGCAGAACATTTTTGCGGATCATTTTTGCTTTTGAATACAATATCGGGCGACGTCGACGACCCAATTATAATTGTTTCATTTGTAAAATTCAGACAAAAAAAATTTTTTTAAATAAATAAAAACAAAAATAAAAAAAATATTTAAAAAATAAATATTAAAAAAAAAAATTTTTTTTAAATATTAAAAAAAATATATAAAACAACTGCAACGAAAAGAAAAACCTTAAAATAGAAAAAATAGTTGTTTCTGAACAAATAAGCCTTGCATTTGAAAAAAAAAAAGTACAAAAAATATCAGGTTTAAATATTAAAAAAAAACTAAACCAAGAGAAAACAACTTATTCAACAAATTTAAAGCTTCAATTCTATATAAAAAAAAACAATTTTTTTAAAGCGGAAAAAAGTTCAATTTTGGTTGCTTAGTGTTGTTGGTTTTATTCAGCTCCGCCCCGCCAGAATGACATTCGATAGAAAGAAGAGACGAGAGGAATTAATCAGGATAGGACGTATAGGATATATTGTCTTGGAAAATATAACAAATTGTGAGAGAAACTGCACTAAAAAGCATACCCCAGCCCATTCGCTTCGCAGCTTTGAGGGCGTGCAGCAAGTCACACGAGAGCTGCTCAATAAATCAGTGAAACACAGGTTTTTGGCTAAACAATCATTTTATTTTTCAACATTGTCTACTTGTAGATCTATACAGTTTTGGCCAACGTTTCTCCAATGTTTGTAGCCTCTCTAACAAATTTTGATTCGTCCTCCAAATAGTCATTTCTTTGGAGTCAAATCTCTTTCCGCCGAGCCATTTCTTCAGGTTTGGAAACAAGATATAGTAGTAAATCTCTCGGTAGTAAATCCGGGAGGAAGCCCAATTCATGGATTTTTGACAGGTCTTCATTGTGGTCGATTGTGGGCACCCATCTAGCGGTAGGCCTTCTCATACCCAAAACTGCCCATGGCTTCCACAATCTCTCACACTTTCCATCCCCGATCGTTAATTTTTTCAATTTTCTCGGGCCTGCAGGAACGAAATTCAGTAAACCACCAAAAATACCAAAAAGGTATTTATTTTGGTTGCTTTTGGAACTGTCAGCCGTGTAAAGTTATTGGATGTTTTAAGTACTTCAGCAGTGAAATTTAGGAAATAATATTCTTAATGGCATTTCATCGAGGGTATTTTCGTTGTTGCTAAAGCAAAAGAGACGGGTGCTTGCCCCCCAGTGAATGCATATTATATCTTATTGAAATTCCAATAAAATACCAAAATATTGCCACAAAAAATTTGAGTGTAAATTTAGCCAAATGTTACTTTTGGCTCTTCCGAAAACGACTTGGGATTGCCCGATGGTAAATGAAAGAATGCAGTTGTTGGCTGTTTGTTTGATAAATCGTTATTTATTTGTTAGATCTCGTTATGATATATCAAGCGCAAATACACACACACATGTAGGCAAATGAAGCAAACATAGGGGTGGCTGTAGAGTAAGTATATCGTACTATAGGCTAGCCTATAAGTGCCGGATAACAGGAGAACCTACCAAATCAAGACATGGAACAAGTATTGTATACAAAAATAGACACCCAGATCCAGGGGTAGCACCCTTGCAGTAGTAGTATAAGTAGTATAAGTAGTAGTTTAAGTATAAGACTCATTTATGCGCACAGTAAATATGCATATATATTTATATACATGTCCATATGTTCGTACATATGAAGCTAGAGTAGTGTAGGTCATAGCTCACAATCAACTTAGTACCTAGATCGCTCCCTTTAAGGCTTCGTATCAATTTAGTTCATAATTCCAGGTTTACGTGTTTACGGGTTTCCAGGTTTATGGGAGTGAATAAAACAATTGTG
Organism: Drosophila persimilis; assembly: GCF_003286085.1. Taxonomy (NCBI): domain Eukaryota; kingdom Metazoa; phylum Arthropoda; class Insecta; order Diptera; family Drosophilidae; genus Drosophila; species Drosophila persimilis. Next base: position 1,075,763 of record NW_020825356.1, read on the forward strand.
TGCAGTCAGAGACATCGAATAGGTGAACAAAACGAAAACAAAAAGAGAGCTCAGGGCCTTAAACCTATGTACATATCTTTAAAAACAACGATCCATTCAGAGACATGGATGGCGACACGTATACACTGTCGGTCGACAGAATGTTTAAGTAATAGCGACCCTTGGCGCCGCTGGCACCGCTGGCACCGCTGGGGCACCGTGTTCATGTCCGATTGTGTGTTGTGGTTATGCGATGAAGAGCTTGTGCGTGGGGAGGGGCATGCCACGACGAATGACGAGCCTAAAGTGTCTTGGATTTCGAGGGACGCAACAAGTGCAGCCACCGCCGTCATTGGTGGGCTTGGGCATCGACGCGTCCGCCATTACCATTCGTTGCCGTTGCCACATCATCGCCCACAATGAGCACCTTGCCAACGCCATCGGGCGCCACCAGCTCACCGCTGAGACCGTCGAGCCCGGGCTCGCTCACGTCGCCGGGTATCTTGGGCTTGGGACGGTGCGTGTCCACCGCGTCGATGGGCAGCTTGATGTGCTCCACCTTGCAGCCGTACGCCACGGGGGTGAGCTTGATGACGGTGTGCAGGGGCACATACAGGTAGGGCAGCTCATCGGCGGACTTGTCCAGGAAGTAGGCGAAGAGGCAGCGCAGAACAGCCTGGTGGGACACGACCAGGACATTCCCCTGCCTCTCCAGCTCCATGATGACGGGCTCCAGGCGCGCCACCAGATCCTCGTAGCTCTCGCCGCGCGGATAGCGATACGCGAACTTGTTGACATCGCGTGCCTTGAACTCTTCGGGGAAACGCTCCTTGATCTGCTCGTAGGTCATCTCCTCGCAGTGGCCGGCATCGATCTCGTTGAGCGCCTTCCAGCGCTCTTGGGGCGCCTTCACGTCGGCCACCGTCTGGATGGCTCGCTTCATCCACGAGGTCCACACACGCAGCCCGTCGATCTGCTGCTGCGCAATGAAAGCGGACAGGGCCCGGCCGTACTGATGGCCGCGGGCGCTCAGATTCGAGTCGCCGCCAATGAGCCCGCTCAGGTTGTGCTCGCTCTCGCCATGCCGTGTCAGATAGATGGTGCGCGGCGTGATGTGTATGTTCATCAGATAGTAGACGATGCGCGACTCCACGTGACCCTCGTTGTTGTAGACAACCACCTTCTTGCCAGCGTTGTAGACCTTCATGAAGCTAAGATGCGACTCGGTGACCTCGTCGATCGGCTGGTAGCGCTCCTCGTAGTGCTCGATGCGCTGCAGGAAGTCCCGCACCACCAGCTCGGTGTTCATGTTAAGGTAGTCCGGCGAACTCACCTTCACCTCCAGAATGTTCTGTTCGATGATCTGCGGATCGTTGCAGATCGACTCCACGAAGAACAGACGGAAGCCGTGCTGCTTCACCACGATATCGTAGATGAGCTGTCGCCGGTCCCGGGTCGAGTTGGTGGCATCGAACACGGCAATGCTGCCCTGGCCGCTCAGCAGCCACTCGCACGAGTCGTGCAGCGCCTGGTTGGCACACCTGTTCCTGATGGCCATCGCCACCTCGTTGTCGGCGCGGAAGAACTCGTGCGACTTGTAGGCCGTGGTGGCGTGCCGACGGTACTCGCCCAGGTTGAACACGCGCGTCGCGATCCCAATCCAGTTGAGGTAGCGCGCCAGCTTCTTCGAGATGAAGGTCTTGCCCCTGGCCGGCAGGCCCACCATCGCTATAACGTGCGGGGTGGTGCAGTCAGCGATTGTTCGCTCCCCGCGAATGGGGAAGGGCTTCGTCATCACCGTCTCCGAGGTGGGGGGCAGGAGCTTGCGCAGCTCCTCGGACATCACCGAGGGGCACACATGAAGCTCGTTCTCTATCGCCAGGTCGGCGGTCTTTTTCAGCTGATTCAGTGAGGTGGTGCGCACGCGTAGCGAGGGCGATGTGTTGTAGGGCATGTCCATGATGCTGGTGGCGGTCACGGAGCGTACAAGCTGCTTGGTAACGGCGGATCGTGGGATGCCTGCCGCTGCGCCCGACTCCTGGGACGTGGATGATGAGGAGGATGTGGACGAGGCTGATGATGACGAGGCGCTTGATTCACAGTTTCGGCAGCTGCACAGATCCGAGTATGAGGAGGAGCGTGGTGCGCAGGAAGGACGGGATAGGAGGGTATTTTTCTTCTTAATGGAAAGCAATGGCAATGACAATGGCAATGTTCCTACAACGTCCTCGTCGTCGTTGATCACGTCTCCGTGTCCGTCGTCTCCGTGTCCGTGTCCGGTGGTGCTCTCTTCTTCCCTATCGTTTTTCTGGCTACTTTCAAAGCTTATATGGCGGCTTCCGCTGCTGCTGCTACTGCTGCTGATGTTCTTCTCGCTGGCTGAAAGTATTTGGGTAGAAGTTGTTTCTGTGTCTGTCAATTGTTGCTTCTGTTGTTGTTGTTGAAGACACGCAGGGCCTCCAGGTACTGGTGCTGCTGCTGATGTTGTGGTGATTCCTGCTGCTGCTGTTGGTTGTTGGCGTGGCGAGACATGAAATAAGTCGAGGATTTTTACATAAATGTTCAGTTGGATTTGCTGATGTTGTTGTTTGTAAAAAGGCTTTCTGCAATGGGATGGATGGGAGTGAAGCAGTGAAGAAGAAGAGTGTGTGTGTGTGTGTGTGGCTGAGTGCAGTAGAAGCCCGATTATGTGCACACACACACACACACGTATGAATGTATGTGGATACACGAGTATCGGGTATCGGAAATGATATGGAAGCAGAAATCGAAGCAGATCTGGGCACACGAAATGTGTAAAAATTAACATGCGCGCACACAACACACAAAAACATATAAATATACACACATCTGTATACATATATTCCTGTATTCCTGAATCGATGATATTTGACTTCTTTGAACTTGAAACAAAAGCGAGCACACGCAACGCACGAACGAGTGAGTGAACACCAGCAAATGAAGACCAAATGAGAATGAGAATGAGTTTGAAACTTAAACACTCTTGAGGCTACAGGTACGCTGCTCTCTTCGAGGAGAGAGACAGAGAGAGAGAGAGAGAGCAGGCCAACGCACACAAGCAAACGCAATACAAAACGAACACGAAGCCAAGCAAAGCAGCTGAGTTGGCGAACGAATGCCGCCCGCCTCTCTGCTGCTGCTGTTGCTATCGATAGTTTTAGATGGCTATGGACAATCGATAGTAGGCGATAGCTGATCTTCTCGGCCAACACAGGCCCGATCAGGTAGCACAGGTTCTGGCGCTGCTGATACACTGCTGCACGTACACACTGGATGCACCCTGATACACAGGTACAGAAGAGATGTATGTGTGTATGTGTCTGTAATTTTTGGAAAGCAGAAGTGTGAAAGGAATGGCAACCTAATGAAAAGCCGATTGAAAAAGATTTAATACTGCAAACGGTATAGTAATATCAAAAACCCAAGAAATAAAGCATCGTCGACCCATAACAAATTGTTTAACAATAAACCGAATCTATAAAGTATTTTTTGCTTTCTGTACTATTTGCATGCTGTACGTAAATCCCTGTGCCATATGGGATCGCCCACACTGTAGCTGAAAGCGGAACCGGGAAGCGGAGCGGAGCTGAACTAAAGAAAAAACAAAAATTTGATCCGCGCTGAGTTGATAGCTAACATATGTATGTATTCGACTGTTGCTATTCAAATAAAAAATGTTCCACATAATTTTATTTCACGACTTTGCGAATAGTTTTGTCGGAATCGGGCTGATCGGATCTTCTACGAAAAAACTGATTTGATTTTCAAAATAATCATCTTAAAATCCCATACCGGATCGATCAAGCAAAGCTGCAGCGGTCTAATCTGGGCGAGCTTTCAAAGCTTTCCTTTCCGCTCAGCTGTCGACAGCGAGCGCACTGCAGCAGTGCAGTGTTTGTTGTTTCTTTGCCGCTTTTGAGTAAGTTTTCCGCTCCGCTTTCGGCATTGCCATATGCGGCCCTCGAACGTGGGACGCGGACTTGAGGATAGAATTGTTTGACTCTTTATATGCCATCTAAATATACCAAATCAGACCTAACATAACTGTTCATTATTTGGCAAGCGGCAGCGTCTGTCCAGGCATTTAAATGTAAAGCAATAAGAAATATTTGGACTATGTGGAGAACAGAGTGGATGAAGACTGAAGATAAACAGCTATTTCGGTGGCCATGCTGCGTGAAAGAAACAACTATATTCCCACCTTTCACTTGGGTCCAGGCTGAGTCAACTGGAAGCACAAGACACGTTAAATCTGCTCACTTTCCGTTGGATTTTAAGGTAAAGAGAAACCCCCGGCCACACAATCGCCACGAAGTTTGAATGTTTTCTTGCCTTACACTGAAACAAATGAATTTCAGATAAAGCCAGAGAATGTTTTGGAAACATTAAACATTTGTTTGGGGGCAACAAAACCCGCTAATGTGCCCAGCCGACAAGAGAGACTTGCAAAGAGTGCAGCTGCGTGATTTTATGAATACTATGGATTCATGCAGGGCTCTACGGACGGTATGTATTCGCAGTTACCTGATCCAAGCAGAAGAGAGCTGCAGCCGCCGGAATAAATGATAGTGAAGCTGCCACAACGCTGAACGCGGAAACACTAAACAAATATAATGCCAAATTGAACTCCGAAGTCTAGAGAACGGGAACGACATCGACACCGACTGCGACGGCGACGTCGATGGTTACGGCGACACGGTTACGGCGACAACAGCCAAAGGCAATGTCGATGTTGACTGCATGGAACAGAATTTAATCAATCCCAATTCAAGCGAACAGGAATATCATAGCCTATATCCGACTATGAGATGCCCTCCGATCATATCAGACATCGTCCACAGATAAATAGAAGGAAAACTCCAGGCAGGCAATCATCGGTGGCTTCGGCTGCGATACCTATTAATCTGATACGAGACCCCCATCTGCAGAAGCACAATATACCCTTCCTTCGTTTCATTTCAACATTAATTTCAATTTTTTCCACGGCTGTCGACTGGCGTCACAAGGGAGGAGGGATCCTAACCGATTGCAAGTGCAATTAAACGCCGCCCGGACATCGGGTACGGCAATACAATATAGAATTGCACTTTTTTTCGTATTGACTTGACGCGATACCGATTCCCATTATACTAGATTAGAGGCGGCGCTCCAGCCAACGCGTGCGTCATCGGGCCCATCTATCTGACACGGCGAGACACGAAGCATATGTGGCTGGAACGAGACGGAAGCTGAACTGGTCCAGATACCCCAACCATCCAAGGTCAGACACTTGGCAGGGTGACATCACACGCTGGTAGGGCGTGCAATGAGAGGAGTAGAGCAGTGCTCACCCCCCAGGCATACGGCATACGGCATACGGCATACGGCATACGGCTTCCTTGTACGCACGACTACGCCTGTGTTTGTGCTATCTCCAGCAACTCTATGGTGCCACAATAGCAGGGCCCGATAACTTTCTTTTGTTACAAAACGGAGTCATTGACTCGCTTGGCCGAGGGGTGCGGGTACTCCGCAGTGGAGATTCGAAGGTGGTCCAACCAAACTCAAAACAACATCTAGTCCATCTCCGAGCGAGAAACACCACGCATATCATTAAAGATAAGATAAAGATATAAGCCAAAATATGACCCGACGTTACGGTGCAAACAAAACAGTTGTAAAACTCTGGGAACTGGCTTGGACTATCGGTACAAAATTTTTCGGGAAATTGCTTGAGAGGTTTCAATATTTTAGAGAGACTCCGCGGAAACACTTTTATCTAGAATCAGCTTTCTTATGACCGAAAAAGTGAACTTTCGATTATTTGAACAGGTTTTCAGATCCAATTGAATGCTGAATATTGTAAGGAATGCTCAGATTAAGCAGGCTGCCATTCCGGATCGACGGGAAATAGTTGTTCCGTTCCTCTATCCGGAATACGAACTGTAGAAAAGGAAATGCGGAGGGTTAAAAGTCGAACAGTTACCGAAGAGCGGGTTGCAACTGCGGTTGAAAGCGGTTGAGAATTACGAGTTCTTGGATGATCAAGGCTCTAGATCGACAACAGAGGAGACCAAGCCGGCCGTGGATGGCGATGTTGCAACAAATGATGCTGCAGATGAAGGCTCAAGGACAAGGACCAGCAGATAGAGGATCAAGGTAGCCAACGTTTACAAGAAACTCCAGGATAACGTTAAGCGTTAAGAGACCAGGGACATAGAGTATTCAAAGGAAGGTGCTTCATATGGCGCGACATTCCGGACAGATTCCGGGACCTGAAAGCATCCCCAGCGAAAATAATGGACAGGCGACTTGGAAATCCCACTATCAGAGGCGTAAAGGAGGGATATGACTGCAAACAGCTACAGGCGAAAACACGCAGATAATGCTGGAAGCACGAGGACACCTAGAGGATTTTTACGGGTAGTATCCTCCAGATCGCACCACCATCGAAGAGACCTCCCTCGTTCGGCACAAGCTCCGTTTTGGCATGGCATGGACCCTTCGGCGGAGCTCGTATGTAAGTCTTTCACAGTCCTTCCCTAGTCCCGTCTATTACCCTTCCCTCCGTTCCTTTGTGCGCTGCTGTGGAGGATTGGAGGAAGCACACATCTTGACGCTGACCTTGAAATATGCATCTCGGCCATAATACATATAAGGTCCCCCCCACTCTGGACCCACACACCCTTCTCAAAAAACAAACACAAAAATTTTCCAACAGAAGAAATAACAAACAACAACACCCACTATCGACAAAATGAATAGCCAAGCCCGAACGAACCCTGATAAGACCTGAAGCCGTCCAAAAGGGCACATCAAATGATGTACAAATATTGTGGCGGGTCAACAGCTGTGGCTCTTATCAGTAGAACTGCCAACGCAATCGCCATCAATCGTGCGAAATATCCAAGCGGACTCCAAAACACCTTGGAACCCATTACATATGTACATATGATAGCGTTTCCACCCATGGGAAATAGATGTGAGTGCCGATAACTCTAGAGTGTAGACCTGAAAGACAATGGAGTACTTTTGTGCAAATTTAGGTACTTGGACAGATCTCTGTGTGTCCCTCTGTCCTAGAGGGAAATCGTCCTAGAAAAAGTGCAATCCCAGGACCGAAACAGCATGTCATGATTCAGCTCCACTTTTGGGTATGGGCTTACAAGGGCTTCCTGGGAATATCCAGGCACACATGCATACACACATACATACATATGTACATACAGTAGCGGTCAGCGACATGTGGACAAGTCGAAATAAAGTGATTTTTTCGTGTGTTTACAAAGTTCTGTCTTGTTTCTCAAGAAAGAAAAAAAGCTCATCCACCTAATTAAATAATATAAATAGAAATCACATAAAAACACACAAAACAAACACAAAACACAAACCCAAATTTTCTTGTGCTCCAAAAAACCCTTAAATCAAAAATTATTCAATTTGGGATTAACTTTTATAGTTGTGCGGAAAAATTAATCTTAGGCTTTAAGTCCGGAAATAAAATCAGAATCTGGAATACGGAATCGTCTTAGAAGATGAGGGCTCCGACTTTGCGGCTATCATTCGTCATACTTTCGCCAATCCAACCCGTTTATCTAAGATCCATTTAAAACGTTACGTTTCTCCAATCATTTAAGGTCCAAGTTTCGTTGAATTGGGACCATATTTGTCTTTTGTGGAGCATTTCTATCGAAAGGATGTGGCATATTTGCTGACCGAAGACCATTAAGTCCTGTCTGAATAAATTGTCTAGCGATATCTTATGACATTTTGAACCGATTTTCGATGCTCACGCTCTTACCTCCCGAGTTTTTAGAAATGTTGTATACCCAAGGTTGGGGCCAATAGTGGCAGAACCAATGTGTTCCAATCCCAATGCCAACACAGCTGCCCTATCGGCTTTTTTTTTTGTATAAACTTCTTGATTTTATGTAAGAAAAAGAGACGTTAATTAGAAGCTAATGAATGTATCTAAACAATAAAAATTGTTCCCGGCCTGAGTGTCCACATTTCACTGTCCGTCACTGTATGTGTGTACCGTAGCTCCACGCCAACAGAATGCACTCGATTTGGATTGAGTTTGTGTGGGTGTGTGGGCGAGTGTGTGCATTCAGTCACATACACATATGCACATACATATTTATGAGTTAAATGAAATGAAGGAAACGACATGGACATTCAGTTCTTTGTGTTCTTTCACTGCTACTTCGATTTACGTACTTCACTTTGGTGTTTTTATTATTTTTCTTACTCACCGCAAACCAAAAACAATTAAAAGGCCTTTAAAAGCTGTTTAATAGCAAGTTCTGGCTAATACCAGTAATACCCAGTAGTCGAAGGGTATGGGGGTATATTAGTTTTATGGTGCAAGTGGAGGTGTGTCACACCCAGAAGGAAGGAAGGTTTCCGACCCCATAGAGTATATATATTCCTCATCAATAGCCAAGTCGATCAGGTACTGTCTGTGCCTCCGTCCGTCTTGTTTGCCGCCTAGTTCTCAGAGATCATAAGAGCTAGAGAAATCAAATTTTGTGCCCACACTCCCAAAATATCACACATTTAAAAGTGTATTTCGTCCCGCCCCCTTTCGGTCGCACAACGGACGAAAATCTATGGCGTCCACAATTCTTAAGATACGGTAAAACCTTAAACCTCTATCTTTCTCACACACACACACACACTCACACACAAGCAAGCTTTTCTCGTGCAGTGTGCGTAAGGGAGCGTAAGAGAGCAGAAGGAATCGAGATAAACGGCTGGAGTTGGTGAGACGGAAAAAGAAATAAAGAGGCGGACGAAGAACAACAAAAATGGGAACAGATCAAATCTAATATATAAAAATCTCTCGTCACGGCTCGTCTCTTTTTGCGAACAGCGATAATAAAAATAAATAAAATATATTGTACAAATTACATAAGTTATATATACTGATTGAGTACCGGTTAAAAAGTAGAATCGCGGTGCTTACCGCATAAAAAATAAATAAAATAAATATAACAAAATAAACAAATATTTATCTATGTTTTGCAAAAGTTGTGCAAAACTTGAACGCAAAAAACATTCAATTTTGATAATATTTTACTATTGAAGAAAAAACCAACAGTTTCTTTTTTTTAAAAGCTTTCGGTTGTCTTTTTTAAATGCAGCTTTTGTCATGATTTGTTGTTTTTTTTTTTTTTCTTCTAAAAAGAGGGGAACACTGATTGAACCGTACATACATATGTGTGCACACACACAAATTCAGGCAAACAAAAAACAAATACAAATGAGTGCACTCGATATTAATTGAGAAACACTCCCCCACTATCACTCATTCAATTCGTACCTCTTCGCTTAAATGTACTGCGTACGAGTCTAACGTGAGGACGCTGAAAAAACTCACTCAAACTTCAGGCACGCACTGGGGGCATTCGATCATTTCAGCTCTTGAAGAATTATGATATTTTAATGAAATAAATTGTGTTCGAAAGGACTCTGCACGAGTACATGGTGCTACGATGTCTAGAAGATTTACCATATATTTTTGTTCGAAAGTAAAGTTCAACTTCAAGGCCCGAAAATTAGATGGCTTGGAAAATAGATTTTCCTTCTTTTGATTGAATATGAATAAATTTCAATACACCCAATAAAAGAGAGCAAAAAGATAATCCTACGATACCTGGGTTAGTTTTAATTTGACCTTAAAAGTGCAGTTTGTGGATAGAAATGGAGTAATTGAATGTTAATTTTGAGGGTTCATATTCCTAATATCTTCGAAATCCTCAAGGTTTTTATTCTTGAACGCCCTTGAAAATTGTTTATCAGTCGCAAGCCAATAGGGACTTGTTCTTTCTTCTTTTTTCACGCCATGTCGACACTTTTCCGATTAACAAAGGAACTTCAAGTAAAACAAAGAAGTAATAAAGCCGATGGGGATTACGCGGATCTATTTTTAGTTGAAAAGGTAATCCAATGCTGTCAGAGAACCATATTTGTTAAAAAAAACTTCCAGAAACTTAATAGTGCATGGGCCTTTGCACCTTTCGCCGTCACGTGACATTCGTTCGAAGAAATTATGGAAAATCAAACTCTTTTCAATAAATATACCCTAAGGTGACGTTACAAAAAACAAAAGAATGGTTTGGACACGGCTAACAAAAAATCAGCGAATCTGGAATGTTCATTTCCGAAGTTATTAAATGTGAAACCAATTCGTTACTATCCGAAAAATCTGGCCTCAAATCGAATGAGTATAAAATGAAGTATTCACTAACGACTCTAGATTTTCATTGCACCTCTGCTTAGACCTGTGGCTGACTCAGTCGTCGGTAAGTATATCTACAAGTGATCCTATGATTTATGTCCATCAGACAATGTATTTTATACGTAATTATACGTAAACGCCGGAATGGGAATCGGAGCCGATGGGTGGCGCATGCACTCTCTCTATCTCTCTGATGGTATCGCTATTTGCAAAAAAAAATAAAAAATACCAGATTAATTTCTTGGTTAATGCGAGGAGAGGGTGGTGATTGTCTTGGGACATGACGCTACGATGATGTGTGAAATATGGAAAGAGAGAAGAGGAGAGAGCGAGAGAGAAAGAGCGAGCGCCTGTTGTATTCTGATGTTAATCCTTGCACTCCTTTATCCTGTGTCATACATATACATATGTAAATTGTGGAGAGAGGATGCACTTTAAATTAAGTTGAACTTTGAATCCCGATGTCTATCTCATTTAATGAGCGCTTGGAACTCTTTAAATCTCTTGAATAAAACAAGAAAAAATAAACTAAAGTTTAGTTTATAAAGGACCTATCTGTGGTAAGGCCTATATCGGATCGACGTGGTTAATTTGAGTGTATGAGAATTGAGGAGAATTCAATCTGCTCGAAAAGTCTCCAAAGATGAGGAAAATCGCATGCAACCGAGAAATAAACTCGCAAAATAAAACATCCAACGACAATGTTTTTTTTTTGTGTCGATGCTCAATCAGAAATGGGAAGAGTCTGAACAGCACCTTCGTCAAAAAAATATGGAATATGTATTTTAATAAACGTAAATTTAATTTAACCAAATAAATGCTAAATGCGCGAATGCATAAACTATATATGTACGTAATACGTGTGTGTATGTGTGTATGTATGTATACATGCATGCCAGAAAGTCGCGTCAAAAGCCAAAAAAAAAAAAGAAAAAAAAAAAAACAGCCACACAGCAGTGCAAAGTGGGCTAAATGCGGGAGGAAATGGGAGCTTATACGGTATTGGAGCTGCCGTCAGCTGGCCCCATACATACACAACAAGAGCGATTGACCCGTCATCTGGTTCGGGACTGGGGCTGGGGCTGGGGCTGGTGCTGGCGCTGCTGCATTGCTGGGAGCTGAACTGGAGATGCTGCAAGGCGAGGAGCTCCCGCAGCATTGAGCCATGGCTGCACAAAGCCGAGCAGAGTTAATTTTTATTTTGATTTGATTTGGTTTGTTTTTTGTTTTCCTTTTATTAGATCGTTGTATATCGATAAGACGGCCAGAACAAGCAACAAGAAACAACGCGGGACCGCACGAAAGTCGCAGTAATAATAAATAAAGCAAAGACACAGAACGCACGAGGGGGGAAAAAAAAAAACAAAAATCGATCCAAAGCAAGATCGAAATCACCGCTGCGCAATGCGTTCCGTTCCGCACACGTCGCTTGTCGCTTTTCGAAATAGGAATGAGCAAAAGGCAAGGTAGAGCAGCAAACGGCACGCGCGCGATCCGACGTCGGCGTTGCCGTCGCCGTCACCGTCGCCGTCCGTTGTGCTGTCGGTAATCGCAATCGGTGGGTTTGTCTAGGCACAGATTATGAACAGTGCTACCAGTTCAGATATTTTGCCGCAAAAAAAAATCGCCAACTATCTCAGTAATCTAATTTCTTCCCTCTATGGATGTAACAATTTACAATATGATTTTTAAAGTACCACCACCCAAATCAACGGAATTCTGATTGGCTATTGGTAAGAATAAATGCAAAAACCTTTCGGCTTTTTTTTTATACATATACAGGTATATTTTCTCTACCTTTCTTAATTGACATTTCACACTACTGCCTGCCAACGGTAATTATACACACACATATATATACACATGCACATGAACATTGCCAATTGCTCCAATAGCAGTAGGTAAGGTACCGTTTTGGGAGAGGAAATGGCTCTTGGCTTGGCGGAAATATTTTTTGTAAGTGCACACACAGCGAATAGGACGGGTTTCTAATTAAATTAGCAAACCAATAGGGACAGAGGTGCTCAGCTTGCCAACAAAACTATTTTTGACAAGTTGTTTCCCTCGATCGATTGAATAAGCCAGAGAGAGAGAGAGAGAGAGAGAAAGGGAAAGAAGGAGAGTGAGAGAAGGGAGAGAAAGAGAGAGAGCGGGAGAACGGGAATAGGTAAGCATGGACAGCAAGCTATAGACTCTCTTCTGCTCCTGGCCTTTGTAGGCATACTTCTGTGTACTATTCATACCTACCAAGAAAAGCTACACGCGAATATTTGTAAACAAAATAAGCGAGAGATGCAAATGGACAAGACGCAGCCCTGGTCAGCAGTAGGGGCCGATATGTTGATACGACTGGTCCCTGGCTTCTCTTTTCAAATCGATCAGAGCACGATCACGTGATCTCCGTTTAATTAGTATTTGTGCAGATTTCGTTGAAATGTTCGCGCACAAACACACACACATACACACACCTCTTTTGGATTTATAAATAAATGCCCAAGTCCACAGCACTGCGCTATCGCTCGCTCATGCGCTGCGCCTCTATTCTGGCACAGCGCAAAGCCGATAGCATGACAAACCGTACCTGTAAGAACAATAAACAAAAACAACAACAACAAAAAGAGCAATGTGCACTTGAAAATGTTTGGGGACAGTCACTTCAAAAGCATATGTATGTGTAAAATTGATATTGGGAATTTATGTTTAGATTAAGATTTCAGACAACTTTATCACAAGTCTTTCTGAAGATAATTGAAATAATTGTTATTGTTATTGCGATTGGATTACTATGTCATAGAACTATCATGTGAACGATCTATTTGCCAGGAGCCGTACGAAATTAGTTTCACAAAAATGCAAAAAGCGCGCCAAAAAAAAAACAAAAAAAAAACCATCCAAGCAACAGATGTAATCTACATTTTTTTTAGTGGTTCCAAAGCCGCAACACCACAATACCCGGTACTCAGTCAGTACACACATACATACGTACGTATGTACATGTTATTTTATGATTACAATTTAAGTGTAATTTTGTAAAAGTATATTCCTCCATTCCGTCTATGCTCTTTCCCTCTAATGACAAATATTTTATCTGTTTCCACAGCACACATTCCGTTATATGTATCTCCCAATCTCTCTTCCCACACACCATGTACCATCAACCTTTATATCTCACTCTCCATGCAAGGTGGAGCCACTGGACGAGAAAGAGATGGAGAGCGATCGCACGGCTACGCGAAATTATTGCCTTTATTCCAGCCCATCTGATCAATATCTCGATTTTTCGAATCTACTAAATTGTTAATTGTTTGATTGCTTAGTGTCTGAGAACTTTGCGACAAACGCTGCCTTCTGGCTGTTACATACATCATACATTAATATAATGTCGTCTTCATAAATACACACAAGTAAAGTACATTTGTTAGCAACTACGGACATCGCTACATCGACTTCATGCTAATTAAGAATATACATACATACATATTTATACTATTCCTCTCTTACGCTTTAAACATGCATTTTTTTAAATACACTACTGTCGGAAGAAAAGCTCCACTCCAGCAGCACACAACACTGTGCGCAAAATGCAACACTGCTATAACTTACTAAAGCAATGGCCGAATACTGTGATGGCGGTGTTCAAGCGTATGTGTGTATGTGTGTACGTGTGACAGCCTGTAGACTGTGTACGTGAGCTAATGAGAGCGACTACGAACTAGGCAAAATGTGAAATGTCAAAACATTGCGTAAATTTTCGCCCCCTCCATAGCACACCTTATAACTAGTTTTTGCAACTAATAAAATTTAAAATATTACATACACAACCCGATAAAGGCAAATTTATTTTTCGGCGACCCGCAACGAAAAAAACAAATCAACCCCGCACTCACTAAGTCACGCACGATGGTAGAAAGCAGAGTAAAGAACACACTTAAAACAAAAATAAAGAGAGCCTGCCAAGCTCTTTTCCTTGGGTTCGAGTGTCCCCTCTCTGGGGCTATTTGTGTGTTGCATTTTTTGCATGTGTGTGGGGATGCGCGTGTCAGAGGCAACTTTGAAGAACGTAAAATGCAGCTCACCTTATCCTTCGTATTTATTTTGTTTCAACCGAACGAACAATCCTTCCACTGGCGTTTTTTTATTTTTCCTTATTTTATTTTTTTGTCGATTTCCACGACGCTGCTAATAGTCGATGGTCTTCCAACATGTTTTTGGTAAATGTCGTGTCTGTTGGAAAAACGTCTCTCCCAACGTCGTTGCCGAGCAAGATGGAGATAGCGAGCGATAGCATCAGCAGTGGGCTGGCCCCGCTACGAGAATATCAACAACAGCTCGGCAAATACATATGTACATACATGTGTAAAACACCGTTCTATAATTTTCAATTCAATTTTTATTCTCACAACATTCACTTTTGCACTTCATATTGAGTTTTCCCGACGCTGACCAAAGTGTTCTCTCTGCTGCGGCGCATCGTGTGTGTGTATGTATGTACATATTTATTTGGTTCTCTTTTGGTGTGCTGTTAAGAGCATTACTCAACACTCTTTTGCCGTCGGGAGACGGACCCACGACGAAACTATACAAGGTGGTCTTCATACTCTTAAATTAACAACACATCCAAATCATCACGCACACACATCCAATCGCAACGAAGCTTGCTGTTGTATTTGCTGCTGTACTGAGCAAAATAAGCCCAGAAAAGAGAGCACGTTGCGGGAATGTACCACCTTGAACAATTTCATTTTGGGTAGACCGACGGTAAACACACAAATGTGCAAGGGGGACTTATATAAATACGTATGTACATATGTATGTATATGTGCATTTTTATTTCTTATGAACACGTATTATTGGAACTTTTCTTGTACTTACCCCTTAACAAGTGCAACAATTGCGAGGCAGCATCAGCATGACAGTGGTGTAACTGTTAGGTGCTTTTCAGGTTTTTTTCTTTTATGGTTGGGCTGCGTTTTGTTCACAGACACATATGTACACAAAACGACGAGCGGCTAAGAACTCTCATAAAAAACGCAGCGCGCTTTGGTTACACACACATACACTACACAACAAATAATAGATACATTTGTATATGTCTGGATATCATATATATATGCGAATACATACACACAAATGTACGAAACGAGAAATCGTATTCGAATATTTTAAAAAAGTATGTATATATGCTCTGTACTTTTAATTAAAGTAGACACTGATTTGATACAACCGCCCCTACAGGCACACAATTGGCTGGGTGATGCAAAAGCGAGTTTTTGTGGAACTGAAGCCTCTTCTGACTTTAAAAAAGATGAAGGCGATTTTTTGGATCTTCCACTCCAATTCCTCAGCAGGCATCCATCCAATTGTCCTCTCTCACTCTCTCTCTCTCTCGCACTATCAATTACAAATCAAACTCAGAGCTGTATGCAGTACATGGCACACAACATTGCACAGACAACAGAACGTAAAAAATGTGTTATTAGACGAAATTTTTCTGCCACTTTTGCCTCTCGACACAAATCGAACGTTTTTCACGGTTATAGTATGCAATGCAACGACGAAATTATACCTAGTATTAATAAACTAAAAATTTAGAAGAAAGACGTGCGAAGTATAACTGGAGAGTTATTTTTATCGATAGCCCCGTCCCTACTGAACTCCAAATGCTACAATACATCGATGGCCAACTTTTCCAGTCTTTTTCAGACACATCTATGGTATTTTTGAAGCCTTTTTTTTTGCTGTATAGCCTGCACACACTGGGGCTAGTATCGGTAATAGAGAGGCTATTCATAATAATTATTATTGGGGTATTTTCGAGAACCTTCAATTAAAAAATAATATTTGTCAATAAAATTGGAAAGTTCATAAAATAAATTTTGGGATTTTTCAGCATTTCATTCAGATCAGAAAAATTAAATACCGACTAAAGCCTAACCACTCAGATCAGCAACATTTTCCATCGTTTGGAAACGATAAAAGGCTTGGACAATTTTGCAGTAGGTGTTGACGAGACCTCAAATTAGCAAATTAGGTAGCCGATTAATACTGGAAAGGCAACCGATACATACTGGAGTAGCAACGATGGTACATGAAAAATCGATGTTTTTCGAATTTTTGCATGAAATTAACCCATTAAGGGTGTGATATGAATACGAAACAATTATGTTTACTATTCAAGTATTCAAGGTGACTAGTGTCAATAAGAAAAAAATGTTCAAGTACGTATGCATGCCTGCATAAATCTATTTGCATAAGTGTGCCCAGCAAACATCTCTTGAGATTTCCTCAAATTTATAATGATGGGGTATCGAAAATCCCTATGCAGTTATTTTGTATTTAAATTAATACTTATTAGTAGCCCCTCAACGCATGAAATTTCGATCGATTCCGCACAGGCGGCACATTCAAAAAGGAGGAAACCTGGAAGGTTACCATTGCCATCGTCACCATTCAAAATTGGAGGGAACAACTTCTGTGGGCGATCCAAATAAATATTATGCTATCTGGGATTTCTAAAAAAATTTGCACTATTATATCACTAGACCAACTGTTAGATTAAAAGTCCAATGAAGCATTCTGTTCCTTTTATCGACCCAGTTGTTTTGTATGGATCACGAACTAGTTCACAATCATATGTATATGGCACGTCACTAGTTTCCTATTCTGTTGTTAACCATAGATAGCCCATAAATTTGTGCAATGGTTTGGATTCCCATAGTCCTACGTGAAAAACAGTAATCCTAAAATCTTTGTCTTCCCCAGAGTGCCCTGTTTAATTTCCAAAGCTTGCTGTCCGTCATCCTGCTCCTGATCTGCACCTGTGCTTATTTGCGGTCTATGTTCCCCAGCATCATCGACCGGAAAAAGACTGGGTAGGACCCATCAAGCCACCTCTTTCCGTTCAATTACCAAATATAGCTCTTCATTTCAGCCTGCTTGGTACGTTTTGGAAGTTGGCGCGCATAGGTGAGCGAAAGTCGCCCTGGGTCGGTGCCGCTTGCCTCTTGATGGCGTTCACTGTTCTCTTCTGGAGCTAGCCCTAAGTTTTAGTAATGTCACTGACATCTTCATGGCCTAAACGCAACAGTCAAATGTTTTTCATATATGTATAACTGAAATGTACGGATTTTAAATATATGCATGCACAAACATGCATTGTTTACCACTGGAATTTACTGTAAACTAATGGTGATTGTGACTGATGACTAGCAGTTTCGCTTAAAAGGAGCGTGTGTTGTGGCCGGCAGAAGAATGAATGAGCGCCTGCATTAGGGCGTGGGAGAGGTAAGCCAGCAAAGTCGCAGAGGAGTCAGGCTCCAGAGCTAGCTGCTTTTGGATCACCGACGGCTACATTACTCATCGCAGCACGGATTTTGAATAGTGTTCAACTAGGAAGTTCAGCCCTGAATTAGGTTTCGTGTACTGGTGAAACCAACGCAACTTGCTCAGCGCACACTGATGGATTGCATACGACAGTGCCTTTAATAATAGTACGCTCCACATTCCGAAATCCATCACTCAGCCAGTTGTGCTGGTGAACGCGCCCAATGTCTCTTCCCTACGCGTACATCCTGTAGCCCTTCAAGCTTAATTGTGCAAATCATTCAATGGAGAAGCCCAAGAAGGACATTAAGAATCTCAAGGCGTGATTTTTTTGTTCATGTATTTCAACAGTGATAGTTCATCGAGTGATTAAACTGCCCAATCTACTTGGTGGAGACACGTGTGCGCTTGTTCCAGGAAAAGTTGATCCCGTAGTTCTTGACGCGCTCCTTCTTGGGCTTCTCTTCGCCATCGATATACCAACGCCAGCCGTTGCGTTCACAGTAGGTGATGGCTTCGTCTTTGGTTCCGAACTGCACATTTAAATTGGAGAGCGGGTCGCCACTGTGGAAAAAGCAAGACAAATGTGTACTAGGCCATTCAAAGTCTAATCGCGCTACTTACGAAGAGGCCCAGCCCATTAGAGGGTTTTCCCATCGCTCCCGATTGTCGAACTCAATCTGCCAAGTGTTAATGTTGTCTGTGCCGCTTTGCATTGCATTCTTAGGTGGTATGTGAATGCGCACACGACGGTCCTTCAGCTGCTCCCCGGGCACTCCGGAAATGGGACCAAGATTTACGGCAGTGGGCACGGTGATCTTTCCACTCAATTTGTTGCGCTGTTCCAATTCCTCAGGACGGGCCAAGGCCGTTTTTAGATCCAATGGAGCAGTATCTTTGGTAGAAGCGCAGCGGGAAGTTGTGATTTTATTGACGTTTAATCTACAGACCAACCAAAACACGAATGAATGGTTAGCATTTCTAAGATGTGCGATGATTGACACTTACAGCTGAAAGGATGTAGTCCTGCACATTACTTGGCGTATAAGCGACATTTTCGCAGGTAGAATTACGTAAAATTTGGAACAGAAATCAATCGGTTTTGTTTAGTGTGGTCGCTCATGAACGAACGAACGTTCACTGCAGTGAATGAACTAAAACAGTTCCAATTAATCGTTTTTTTTTTCAGGTGAAAGATATGGTGGTTTTTTTTAAGTTCAGACGAAATATGGCATAAATCTACAAGAAGAATTTACAATCGCTATTATTTTCCGCCATTTACCTCAAGTAGTTAAACTTTTTAAATAGAGGAATATAGAACTTGAATTCGTCAGTATATTTACGGTATACTTTTAAAATGAGACGGTGTATTTTGGTATATTTCTGAGGGTCGGACGGTATGTTTTATCCATAAGTCCACGGTCACACTGACCATCACTGACTCCTTGCAAAATTGACAGTGACCAAGGACATCGACATTGCGTAGAATTATAATTCTAATCTGATTGTGATTTTCATAGTAAAAACAAAATTTTATTTGAGTTGACATGGGTGTTCCGAAGTTTTTCCGCTATATCAGCGAAAGGTATCCGTGCCTGAGCGAATTGGCGCGCGAGCATAGCGTAAGTTATGGGTCAACGCTGTCTCCCCAACCACGTCATCAGCTGTTTCCTTTCCTTTTCATGCTAACAGATCCCTGAGTTCGACAACCTATACCTGGACATGAATGGCATCGTCCACAACTGCTCCCATCCGGATGACAACAACATACACTTTCACTTGGAGGAGCAGCAGATATTTCAGGATATTTTCAACTATGTGGACAAGCTGTTCTACCTGATTAAGCCACAGAAACTTTTTTTCCTGGCTGTGGATGGTGTTGCCCCGCGGGCCAAAATGAATCAGCAAAGAAGCCGCCGCTTCCGCTCTGCCCGCGAGGCTGAAATGCTGGAGGCCAAGGCCCTGCAAAGAGGAGAACGTCGGGAGCACGAGCGTTTCGATAGTAACTGCATCACGCCAGGCACTGATTTCATGGAGCGGCTGCAACAGGGTCTCCGCTGTTTCCTCAAGACAAAGATCTCCACAGACCCACTCTGGCAGAAGTGCTCTGTGATCCTCAGCGGCCAGGAGACGCCCGGCGAGGGTGAACACAAGATTATGGACTACATACGCTATATGAAGGCCCAGCCCAACTTTGACCCCAATACCAGGCACTGCTTATACGGCCTGGACGCGGATCTCATCATCCTGGGATTGTGCACACACGAGCTGCACTTTGTGGTGCTACGCGAGGAGGTCAAGTTTGGAAGAAATGCAAAGCGGGCTTCCGTCGAGGAGACGCGCTTCTTCCTCTTGCATCTCGGCCTGCTTCGGGAATATCTCGAGCTGGAGTTCCACGAGCTGAACACCGCTCAACATAAGCTAGATGTGGCCCAGCTAATCGACGACTGGGTCCTTATGGGCTTCATGGTCGGCAACGACTTCATTCCTCATCTGCCCTGCCTGCACATCTCCTCCAATGCCCTGCCGCTGTTGTACAAGACGTACATACGCATTTACCATTCCCTTGGTGGCAACATCAACGAGCACGGCAAGCTGAACCTACAGCGACTGCAGATCTTCATGACGGCTCTCAGCGAGGTAGAGCTGGAGCAGTACAAGGAGCACGCCGACGATCTAAAGTACGCGAATGGCAATACAGAGGCCTTCGACATAGACGTTGGAGAGATATCCTCCTCCAAAGACTACGATTCCGACCTGAAGGCCCTGATCGATGACAGCACACAGGTTGGACCGTCCTTCCCTGAATCCCCTATCAAGAGTAGCCCCATTATTCCTTGTTTTTTCCGACTCTCTTGAAGCTCTACAATGACGACAGCGATGAGGATCTGAGCGACGAAGAGGCTGGCGTGTTAAAAGACTTCCAAAACTACAAGCGTAACTATTACCGCAACAAGTTCAATCTCAGCTCGCGGCCACCGAATCAGCTGATCGAAGAGTTGGGCCACCACTATGTGACTGCACTCCAGTGGATCCTGGACTATTATTACCGCGGCGTGCAGTCGTGGGACTGGTACTACCCCTTCCACTATGCCCCCTTCATCAGTGACCTCAACAATATCGCGACTGTCCAGATCAAGTTCCAGCTAGGGACGCCTTTTCTTCCCTTCGAACAGGTTTACGTTGCTCCCGCCCAGTTGTAGTCCAACATTCTCATATGCTACTTTCATTTCAGTTGCTTGGTGTTCTGCCGGCAGCCAGTTTCAAGCTCCTTCCCACTGCCTACCACGACCTCATGCTGAAACCGACCAGCCCCTTGGCGGAATTTTACCCCACGGACTTTAAGAGCGATCTCAATGGCAAGAAAAACGACTGGGAGGCCGTCGTACTCATACCCTTCATAGACGAGTGCCTACTGCTCAGCGTAATGCGGGCGTGCGAAGCCCATCTGTCGACCGCAGAGAGAGCCCGAAACAGGCACGGACCGATGTACCAGTACGACTACAGTCCCCAGGATGTGGGCTCGATGCCAGCCCTGCCCCCGCTGAAGGCTCTGCAGCACGTGAACTGCACAGAAGTGGCCCGGTGGGCCGGAGAGATTGCCCTGAATCTCCCCCATAGCGTTTGCGTTGAAATGCCGAATGCAGCGCGCCACGTCTTCTTCCCTGGCTTTCCCACTATGAAGCATCTGGCCTTCAATGTAAGTTCAACGTGTATTATTCTGTGTGACAATCAATCCACCGCTCTGGCTTCGTTAGTTTGAGCTGCGTCACGGTCGGGTGAAAGTCTTCGAGCAAGTCAGCCGCAACCAGAATATGGTGCTGATGCCACGAAGACAAGCGACGGAGGATTCCTTGGAGGCAGTGGCTGCACGATACTTGGAACAGGTGGTGCACATTGGATGGCCCCATCTTATAATGGCCAAGGTTGTGAAGGTCGCCACGCGTGATCAGTGCATCGACAAGGATGGGAGGTCCTCGAACGAGTCGCGACGCTTCGATGCGGAGTGCAAGGCGTTGCAAGAACAGTTGAGTGCTGCCCTTTCCTGTCAGGTGCTGTCAGGTCCTAATGCCCATGCAATTCCTTCTATTGTACACAGCTTCAGTACGCGCATGGGGATACAGTTCGACAACTACGACGTTCTCGTGTACGCGCGTACCTACGCGGGAAGCTCCGTCGATTTCGGCGCCAAGGGCACCGTGCACATGAAGGATGCCTGGAGCAGCAGTATTACAGAATACCCGGCTCAGGGCGTGGTAGGCGAGCTGTCTGTGCAGAAGAACATGCGCCAGCAGTTCTCCAAAATAGAGCAACTCTTTCCCGCCGGCAGCTTGGTATTTTTCATCGGCAGTCCTTATTACGGCAGCGAGGGCACTGTGCTGGACCCACTGCTCGTCTATAGCTGTGGACGCATCCAGGGTAAGCCTTCTAGCAATAATAACTAGTAATTCTAGCAATAACTGAGTGTTTTGTAGTCTGTATTCGGGTTCATCCCGAGCCGAACCTGGAGGAGGCGCGTCTAGAGCAGGAGGAACGCGACAAGGACTATATGAACACCTTCGACGTCTGCCGGCAGCTGAACATCAATGGAAGAGCCCTGGGCCGTCTGACCGGCACCTTCTGGGTAGTGCTCGGACCGCGGCGCGAAAAGATGGAGAACGTGGCCAAACACAACATCGGGCTGCAGCTGAAGTTTCCCCGCCAGAACGAGGAGCGGGCCGGCTACTGCCGTCGCCTGAACAACCAGTGGTTCTACTCCAGCCTAGCCCTCGAGCTCATGCAAAGGTACTGCGAGCGCTTCCCCGAGGTGGTCAGCTACTTCGCCGTGAGCAACGACAGGAACGAGTACTTTTTCGAACAGGACATTTACCCGGATGCCGTGGGCCAACACCATATCGAGGATTTGGCTAACTGGGTCCGTCAGCAACCGCACATGAAGGTGGATCGCATCTCCTGTGGCTCCAAGACAGTTTGCAAGGAGACCGTGGAACTGCTGATGGGCGCCGTCGAGGAGCTGCGTTCGATGCCCGTGAAGGATGTAAAGCTCCAGGTGAAGCCACACCTCCTCATCAAGCCAAATGTCACACTGCCCGAAGTGTATAAGTCCCGTCGCCCAGTGCGCCTGTTCGATCGCGTCGTCATCGTCCGCACCATCTACATGGTGCCGGTTGGCATCAAGGGCACCGTCATCGGCGTACACCCCGTCACCGACCCCAATCCTGTGCGACTAGAGTGCGTTCATGCCGTGGACACCTTCTGCGAGGTGCTCTTCGACAAGGCCGTTCCCAACTGCAACGACATCCACGGCATAGCCGAGGAGCGTGTTTACAAGATACCAGAAAATGCCCTCGTAGTGATTTGTTTGAATGGTGAGTAGTTCGGCGTAACTCCCTCCACGGATATCGATGTCTGCTAATCCCCCTAATTCTCTCGCTTAGAAAATGGACAAAACCAGCAGTCAGGCCTGCAGTTTGAGAAAACGCGCCAGAGCTATCATCAACCCAACCAAACGAATGCCCCGCGCATGGAGAAGCGAGAGAAGCAGAATCGGCAGCAACAGCAGCAGCAGCAGCAACAGCAACAGCAGCAGCAGCCACAAAAGCAACAGCAGCAGCAACAGCAGCAGCAGCAGGTGCAGCAGCTACAAAAGCAGCAGCAACAGCACCAGCAGCACGAGCATCAGCAACAGCGTCAGCAACAGCAGCAGCATCAGCAACAGCATCAGCAGCATCAGCAACAGCATCAGCAACAGCAGCAGCAGCAGCAGCTACAGCAGCATAAGCAGCTGCAGGAAACCAACAGCCGGTACGTTACGGCAGCAGGGTCGATCTTTAATGATATCACGATGAAAACGAAGATATCCGATGATTTTGTCAAGCCGCGTTCCGACCTCCCGGGTAGATCTAACCAGCCCATCACAGCTCAAGCAGTGTCGCAGCATCAGCATCACCATTCTGCATTGCCAACTAACTCACACCTGGAGGACGCAAACGAAAGTTGGCACCAGAGTTCTGCTCGACACCAGGGAGGCAATGTTGGCGCAGCCCCAAAACCGACCACAATATCGCCAGCGCTCGTGGTGTCGGATAAACAGACTCTGGCTCTCAAGTCGCTGCTGGGCATGAATAAAGAGCAGCAGCCACTTGGTCAAGTAACTCCTACATCCTTGCAGCAGCAGCAGCAGCAGCAGCCGCCGAAATCTCAGTCGCAAATAGTTCAGCGACCACTACCTGGACAAATGCCTGTGAGTCAGTTGTGTGTGGATGAATTATTTTCCAATTGCAACCTCCTTATTTTGACCTAGAAACTGCCGCAGCCTCCGATCTTTTGGCAGAAGGAGGCTCAAAAGCAAGCACAACAAGCTCAACAAGCGCAACAGGCCATCCACATTCAGACCCAACAGTGGTTCAGGACTATGCAGCCACAGGAGGTAGATATTCATCAGTGCCTCCTACGGCAGCGGCCTAATCCACCACAGCCACAACAGCGGCATTTTCAGCAGATGCCACCCCCCCACACTTATCAAGTGCCCTACAAGAACGGAAACCAATCATGCTATAACAACTCGCAGGAGCATGAAGTCTACAACAACAACAACACTCGGACAACACTGGAGCACCAACAGTATCAGACACAATATCCCCAGTATCCCCAGCATACCCAGCATACCCAGCATCCCCAACATTACCACCAACTGCAGGATATAGCCAGTAGCAGACCTCGTTACTCGTCCATACAGGACTTTGTGCCCATACAGGCATATCGTCCCAAGGTATCGCAGCGCTCTCAACCAATTGGGCAAATAGAGACGGAGACGGTGAGTTAATCGAACAAAATCTCTTCGGTAATTCAATGTATCATATTCTTTCATAGCCGTCGTCAACAGCAGCTGGAGAAATGAACTCCCGCCCTAGTCATCGGGAAGAAGTACCAAACGATGCGACTGTCGGACTGATGCAAACACTGAATATTCAGGTAAGAGTCAGAGCAATCCATGGACGAAATCTCAATAATGTGATTCCCTTTGCTCCAGCCATCAACATCACAAGCTGAACGTAGTACCGCCGTAGCTGCGAAGGTCGAAGCTGATCCAGCTGCCGATCCAGGTGCAGGATCCACTCCAGCCCAGGTAGGTGGAACCCCTTGAAGGCTGTTTCGCTCACTCAACCTCGCTCTGTGTATCTCTCTCTCTTCTTTTTGTGCAGTTAAAGGCGAGGAAACAGCGAGTGCCTCGCATTGGTGCAAAATTCGACTTGGATTACATTATCCATTGAGCTCAAAATCCGAACATAAAGAAGACTTAGAAGTGACAGGCAGCTCACACAAATAAACTATCATAAATATTAAAACGTGTATATAGCCACTTATACATTTTGTTATCATCTTACATCACCCATAAATAAACTCAAAAAGCCTACATTCTTCTTTAAAACAAAACAAATTATGTGATGTATACATTTTAGTTAAGCACGACGATGCCACAAAGTACAACACCTTTTTTGTAGAGCTTGAGAAACGATGTCATCGATGATGGTGTGTACACTGCAAAAAAATCTCAAGCCTTAATTTTGTAAGAGTACATAAAAATACTCCTTTTGAAAACATTTTACTCTGTTTTTAACAACAATTTGTTATATGAATATTACTTTTATACCCTTAATGGGTTCTTTTCAAGCGAAAAAACATCGAAAAACATCGATGCTTTATCGCAGACGATGCGTTGTCGTATGAGTGTCCTCTTAATTTTGGACATCTAAGCAACAGTCTTCAGTAGTAAACTTGAATGTTTGATTCGCTAAACTCTCACCAACTGTAGAATATTTATAAACCATTCAGCATTTTTTCTGTTTGCAGGGACCCATTTGAATAGGGGGCCCCATGCAGTAGGCAATATCTCCTTGAGGTTAGTTAGCTGGAGCTTCGTTCATATCTATGGCTAACACTATTTTCTGTCTTTTACACACTGCCGTCGATGGCGTAGAATGTCGATCGGCAAACAAATGTTCAAATGGCGTTTGCAGCTCTCACAGAAATAGTTCCCAGAGTTAGATGCCACGCGAGCTGTGGGTGGCTGCTGTACGTGAACTGGGCTGGCCGGTCGCACTTTCTTGCACTCTTGACGGTGCACCAGCTGTTCGAGCATATCACACTTTTCCAGCTGAAAGTCGCACTTTGAGCACTGCCAGGCCCGTGCCTGGAGGGCCGCTTGCATAGCCAGAGTCCACGGCTGGTCCGCCACACAGCCGTACACAACGTTTTCGGAGACGTTGATGCCACCCTTCGTCATGTTGGGACTCGGAGGATAGTCGATGTCGAAGGGATTTCCCTGCAGCTTTTCAAGGAGCGGCATTGGAGTCTGGTGTGTGTAGAGCCTCTTGAGATCAGCTGGCAGCAGTCGACTAACGGCGTACGGCACATCCAGTCCCATGAAGTCGATAAGCTCGTGCCAGAGCGTGATGTTTTTGGAAGTAACAGCTGGAGCCTTCTGGCTGGCGTTGAGCTCTAAAAAAGATTCGATTAACGTGAAAATAAAAGCAATAACTGGTTCTCCCCAGGAGGGGCCACGTACCATCAAGCTTGCTACAGAGCAGGCTGCTCCAACGGCGCCGCAGCTTGATGGCTCGGCACAGCAGCTTCATCCCGCTGTCGGGCACAGGGAAATCCAGGCACAGCCAGCCGTCAAAGACCATCTGTGTCAGGTCTGCGTTCGTATCGATCGCGAAGCCAAATAGGAGAAGCGTGTGGGCCACTGGAAGCCGAATGCAGCTCATCAGGTATGGCTTTGCTGTCTCTAGTAGCGACCTGCAAGTGACTGGTTGTATTGTATTTATTTTCTCGGGCGTCGTTGCCGGTTAATTACTGATAGCACAGCAGCTGATGGCGCTCACTGAGTGGATGCTTTGGTGTGTAGTAGGCCGGCTTCGGTATTAGGTCACTTTCGGCGAGCTTGAGGCACTCGTAGTACTTGGCGAAGTGGGAGTTCGGATGCAAGGAAATGAATGGCTTCATTCGAGTGTGAAAGAACTGTTGGCCCCCTCCTTTGCAGTAGTTGAACTCATCACTAATGGCCAGCTGCGGGTAGAAGCCGCTTACCAGTAGCAGCTTCAGCAAAACCACGTCCCTGTTGCGTTCCAGACGCGCCGAGCGCTCAAGTAGGGCGAGCTGGCGGGCATCGTGGCGCAGGCGAAAGTCCACGTCACGCACGTCCTCGTAGTTCTCATCTGGCTCCTCGTACTGCCCACCGCTGTGCTGGTGTTTTAGTAGCTTGGGGTGTCGGGGCTGCTCAAACCGCTGGCGCCGTTTGAGAGCCTTCAGCTGGCGCACTTCTCCGTGACGGCTGGCTCTTTCGGCACTGGTCAGCGCGCCGGACGTGCTGGGTGGAGCCATGTTACAGCTCTCCAAGATGCGCTGGAACTGCTGGCGCATCTTGCTGACCTCGTAGAAGCGTTGCTCCTCGATGCCTCGACGATGGCACCATTTCCTGGTGTTCTCCCGGGCCATTTTCAGCTGCAGCCACTCGCGGTAGGCGTTCATCAGGGTGAAGAGGTCTCCCTGAGTGGATTCCAGACTCTGGCGCTCCCGTTCGCAGTGCGCGTCCGTGTAAGCACGGCTGGTAAGCGGATTTTGTACGCTGAGCATGGCGGCCAGCGTCAACAGCTGATCCACCTCCGGGAACACGCAGCCCATTAGCAGCATTTTGCCAATTGACAGTTCCACTGGCAGGTTGCTCAACGAGCTGCCCAAAGGGGTGATCTTCTCCTCCATGCTAACGGCGCCCTAGTGGATGGTGGATAGACACAAGATATAAGCATACATCTATTTCCTCCTATTTTGATTGGGTAGTGACCCCAAAAGGTCACCCTAGAATAAGTTTGGTCAAAAATAAGGAGGCTTACATGCTGCTTTAGTGCCAGAATGGTCTGTTCGATGCGCTCTGATTCCGGAGGCTCAATGAAGGGAAAGGCCCTGACATCAGGCAGCCCCATGGATACCATTTGCAGCAACATTGTGTCCAGTGGGACGCGGTAGATTTCTGGAGTGGGATATGCCTCGAACGCATCGAACTGCTGCTGCGAGTAGAGACGAAAACAGAACTGGAAGAACAGAAAGTAAGGGGAGACCTGCATGAGACCAGGGACTAGACCTGTCGGTCGATTATTGAGCTTACCCCCGGCCCTGTGCGACCTGCGCGACCCTTGCGCTGTTCTGCCGATGATTTGGAGACCCAAAACTCCTTCAGGCGTTGTCCCTTGCAAGCTGCATCGTAGCTTATCTCTTTGACCTTTCCAGAATCAACAACAAACCGCACACCGTCCACAGTCAGTGAAGTCTCGGCAATATTCGTCGATACTATGCACTTGCGCGAGCCTTCGGGTGCATAGTCGAACACCTTGTCCTGCTCGGCCAGTGCCAGTCCACTGTGAAGTGGCAGGACGAGCCAGTGCGTTTGCTGGGCGGCGTACTCCTTTATGGCCTCGCATACGGTGTCGATCTCGTTAACGCCGCTAACAAAGATGAGGACATCCCCGCGCTGGCTGGCTGTAAGTGAAAGTCGAAGGTCCCAATTATATATAATCGTTAATTGAGGTCCAAAAGGCTTACATGGATACTGCTGGTCGATCAGGTTAAGGACTTGCACGAATGGAGCTGGGTCCATGCGCGTTCCCTGCGAACGATTAGACCTAGCCGTGGCTTGTCCGGCTTTCATCTCCAACGCTGGGGGAGGCATGTAGCGCAATTTTATGGGAAACAAGCGCCCCGGCACCTGTAGAAACCGCGCCCCCTCCTCTTTAAAGTAACATTGGAACAGTTCAACGTTGATGGTGGCCGACATAAGGATTAGTTTCAGTTGCGGCTTGCTCCGCAACAGACATTTGCTTACACCTAGCAGGAAGTCACCAAACAGATTCCGCTCGTGTATCTCGTCCAGAATGAGCACGTCATAGTCATCTAGGCTAGAAGAAACCGCAAGTTGGCGAAGTAACAGGCCTTCCGTGATGAACAGGATGTTCGTGTGCTGTGTTTTTCTTCTCTCGAATCGAATCTGGAAGCCCACCTTACTGCCGTAGTCTTCTAGCAGTTCATGAGCCACTCGCTTCGACAGCGACACGCATGCCAAGCGGCGCGGTTGAGTGCACGCTGAAAAGTTATCAAAAGGAATTAGCTTGGCTAATGGCATGGTGTCAGAACACTTACCTATGCTGCGGTATCCAAAATCATAGAGGAACTGCGGCACTTGAGTGGATTTTCCACATCCAGTGTCGCCGGCGATAATAACCACACGGGACGAGTCCATGGCCGCACGCAAATCATCCTTGAAGCGGGTAATTGGTAAATTTCTCTGCGCCTGGCGTAATTTCTTAATACGTTTAAACTTCTCTTTCTGCTTAAAGTCTAGGTAGATAAGCAGTATCTGCTGGAACTGCGCCTGCACCTCGCTAACGTTATCTTGTTCTTGGCGCAGGGCGGACTCATCCAGTTGAATGGACAGGTGCTTGCTCCTGTGATATGGCTGTGCTCTTTCCAGCTCTGGCTTCTGCAAAACTTTCGGAAGTACTGGCTGGCCCATACTGCGCAACATGCACTCATATTTGTTTACACATTTCCAGAAGTCGGCCTCGTTCTCGACAAAACTTAGCTGCTGACGGCTTTTGACTTTCAGAACGCCATTGAGCTCAGCCTTTAGCTCCAAAAAACTAAACTCCACTAGATTGAACACTCCCCGCGATTTACTTGATTTCTTTGACATAGCTGATCCAACCGGTGAACATTGTCATCAATAACTGTATGAAATTAGCCTGGTAAATTTCGTGCGAAGAGCGAGATAGCATCATAGACAAAACGTAAACATTAGTTTTCGTAGCCGGCTCAGATAAGCAAAATAAATAGCCGATTAATACTGAAAGGGCAACCGATACATACTAGAAAAGCAAAGATGGTATTTGGCTATGAACTAGAACTAAGAAACCTTTCGAAGATAGGGTAAATCTAGCCTGGGGAAAAGAAATGCAATAAAAATGGTTGTCGTTGTCTCTATATATATTTATATAAAAATGATTCGATGGTTTTTTAAAAACGTCATGACTCGACATTAATTTTCAGTCCCAGGGTGGTTTTAGGCTATATATAAAATGCTATAAGCATCAAGAGTAGTAGCGGGGGACCGATATGGTGGGAAATCGGTAACGGCCAAAAAATATTGCATACCCATACGTATTGCCAAATTAAACTGCTATGAAAAGTTTGCTTTGTAAATTTTAGTAAATTAATAGAATGAGAACAGGGTATACAACTATAATATTCATATAATCGGTATTCATGCGACTGTCTTAATTTGATTAAATTTATCATCGTAATTGCATTTATCTAGCCGGCTGGTACTAGAATACATATATCTGAGTACTAGTCGGCAGACAAACAGTAGCCACTATTTTAGGCGCCCAAAAACAGGGATGATTTCTTATCGTTTCTATAGGAATATCATCCCAGTTTTCGAAGCGATAAGTGTATCGCGTTTGAGTACTGGAGTATAACTTGAAGTACGACCATTATACGTTTACGGTTCTTATGTATGTATTTATTGGTTTTTGTGTAAATTGTTAACATAAACAAAGAATATTGTATTGATTTAGACTCTACCACATGGCACGTTGCACGCCGGATAGCTTGTTATAGTCCGCCAAATGGCGCCATACAATTCTGCTGAGGCGATATTTGTGGACAACTCCGCGCGGCCGTGACGTAAGTGCGCAACGTTCCCGAACACGGACCAATGATGAGTCGCGTGGAAAAGCAGCAATCTCCGCATCGGCCACTTCCCTCAGCTCAATGGGCAGTATGTCATTCTTCCGAAGTGAATTAACTCGAAGCCTCTCCTTGGCATGCTCTTGCACGCACTTGCGGCGCTTGACATCACGGATCATCTTCCAGTCGGCATACTTTGTTCGCACTTGCTGTAACTATGGGTTAACCACATACGAATGTCAGTAAAGTTAAAAGATTGACATCGATATAAACTTACGCCAAATCCAGCTAATTTCCCAGCTTGGCAAGCGAAACCACCAATTCTGGCCAGAGAATTCATGCTGCTGCTGTTAATTTCTGGTTTCTTCACACAAGGCTTAGGTCATATCGATATTTTTTAGCTAAGTTATCGATATGCGCATGACGACAGCTGATGCCGATTCCTATGGTGAATGGCTCATTGCTGCTGACATTTTTTGTGTTTAATTGTGTTTTTGTTTCGAATTCAATGTGAGCAAAGAGAAAGCGGGTATATTTTAAGTCATATATTTTGTTTGCCGGTTTCATGAAATTCATGGTATAGGCTAATTTTAATTAATAACCCAACGTTTTACATAACAAGTTTTGCGGCTATTTCTTCTTCTTTTTACTGCACCCCCATAGTTTATTGCTTTAAATTGTCTTTATAAAAGTCGTAAAGCTGGGTTGTTTTCTTAAGGTAGCGTGATGTTTAAGATTTGAGCCGCTGCAGCTTAAAGTTAATTGATAATTCCGAGATTCATGCGAAGTCGAATCACCGTCACCTTGTTCATTGGCATTCACGGGGAAACGCGCCCACGTCGCGTGCATGTGTATTGTTCTAGTTCCTGGTGTGTTGCTGTCTCACCGTCAAGTTAGAAAATTTGCTCGTGCTAGCAAACGTTTTTTTTTTCGCGGTGTGTGCTTATTTTTGGTGTGTGAAAATTTTTGACATTATTAACCGATTCGTTCATTTCTTTCACGCAGCTCCCGCAGAACTCGCAGTCGGCAGCCGCGTCCAAGCATTTTCATTGCCAACAACAAAGCTCACGCAGCTCAGTTCGGTGTAAAGGCAAGACAACCGTCAGCAGCTGAAGAAGAAGCATTGCAGAGATGCCTTCCAGTGATCCACTGCCGCCCAAGGAGGGTGCGCTTTTCCGAAAGCTACTAGTAAGTTGTACAAATATTTTTCCGCCCACTTGCCAGTGGAAAAATTCCTTGCCGGCTTCCGACTGCAGCGCTCGCCGTCAACATCCATGTGCTTTTTTTTATGGCGTGCCTATTTTAGGCACTGCTGCAGAAATAGGCCAAGCTGAAACCCAACCAGCTACATTCCCAACTTGGAATTGCGTACTCTTGAATCCGCAACTTATATTGAACTACGTTTGGTTGTTTGGGGTTTTCGTCGGTCGCATAACCTCAAACTTTTTCGTTGGGCGGGATGTATAAAATGTTATTGACTAGTGAACCAATGCAGTGGCTCTACTATTTGCCTTTTTTCTCTACTCCTCTACTCAGAAATGCTACGAGCTAAAGCAGTACAAAAATGGCCTCAAGCTGGCAAAGCAGATACTATCCAACCCCAAGTACATGGAACACGGGGAGACACTGGCGATGAAAGGTCTCACTCTGAACGGACTGGGGAGACGTGAAGAGGCATACAAGTATGTGCGTTTGGGTCTCCGCAATGATCTACGCTCTCATGTCTGCTGGCATGTCTATGGCCTTCTCCAGAGGAGTGATAAGAAATATGACGAGGCCATTAAGTGCTACCGCAATGCCCTCAAGTGGGAAAAGGACAATCTGCAGATTCTGAAGGATCTGTCGCTGCTTCAGATACAAATGCGCGATCTGGAGGGGTACAAGGAGACCCGTCATCATCTGTTCACGTTGCGGCCTTCTCAACACGCTTCCTGGATTGGGTTTGCCATGAGCTATCATCTACTAAGAGACTACGAAATGGCCAACAACATACTGGAAACGTTTAGCCAGTCTCAGACATCGATTGTATGTAGCAGAAAGCAACCTCTTAATTCCATTCTTATAATCTGTTTCCCAATTTCCATCTTTTCCATCTCACTCCACTGGCAGGAGGCGCACGACTATCGCCATTCAGAGCTGCTTCTTTACCAGAACCAGATACTCATCGAATCATCGCGCCTGGAGCAGGCCCTCGACCATTTGATCAAGTACAACGCACAGATTGTGGATAAGTTGGCCGTGCGCGAGACAATGGGCGATTTATACATTAAGCTACGGCAGCATGAGTTGGCGGTGCCCATCTTTGAATCGTTGATTCGTCGCAATCCCGAAAATGTCCTCTACTACGAACAGTACCTGTCCGCTCGGCAGGTTTCAGAGTCTAGCGCTGTGGTGGCCGTTTACCGTGAGTTCCAGGAGAAGTATCCACGCGCGCTCTGCCCCCGCCGTTTGCCGTTGAACGTTGCCAGTGGCTCGGAGTTCCGTACGGTAGCTGACGAGTACTTGCGTCGCGGCCTCCGAAAGGGCATTCCACCGCTTTTCGTTAACGTACGCACCCTGCACCAGGAGTCAGAGAAAGCGACTGTTATTGAGAAACTCACGCTGGACTACTTTGAGAATCTGACACGCTCTGGCCACTTCTCTCGCGAGGACGCCGATGCTGGGGCGGCCGTTGAGCCAGCCTCTGCGCTTGTATGGACGGCTCTGTTTCTGGCGCAGCACTATGACTATATGCGGGACACAGATCGCGCTCTGGACTACATTAATGTCGCCATCGACCACACGCCTACTTTGATCGAACTTCTTATAACTAAGGGACGTATTTTCAAGCATGCCGGCGATGCCGTTGAAGCCTACGTCTGGCTGGAGGAGGCTCAGAGTATGGATACAGCCGATCGGTAGGAATCTCAATCTCAATCATAGACAAATTCCAAGTGAAACGCGATACTACAAAAAGCGATTTGCTTGCAGTTTGTACCGAGAAATTGATTGGTCTCTTATAATATTTACATACTCGTGTAACTATGCTCCTTGATAATGTTATTTATCATTTCATTTTATTTTAATTAGCTACATCAATTCAAAATGCGCCAAGTACATGCTGCGCGCTAACCTGGTGCAGGAGGCGGAGGAAATTTGTGCGAAATTCACTCGAGAGGGTGTCTCAGCAATGGATAATCTGAATGAGATGCAGTGCATGTGGTTCCAAACGGAGTGTGCGTTAGCTTACCAGCGCATGGGTCGCTGGGGCGAGTCATTGAAGAAGTGCCACGAAGTAGAGCGTCACTTTGCCGAGATAGTCGAGGATCAGTTTGACTTTCATACATATTGCATGCGCAAGATGACGCTTCGGGCATACGTGGGCCTGTTGCGGCTGGAGGATGTCCTGCGCCAGCATCCGTTCTACTTCAAGGCTTCAAAGTGCGCCATTGAGGTGTACCTACATTTATATGATAAACCTCTCAAGTCGGAAGCGGCTATTGAAGAGATTGGCATTGGTATGTTAACACTGTTCAAGTTATAATGCCAGGTAGTGAATTTTGAATAACATGTTTCTCTGCTCTGCAACAGAAAACCTTCCTCCGTCTGAGTTGAAGAAGCTGCGCAGCAAACAGCGCAAAGCAAAAAAGAAAGCCGAGCTTGAAAGCGCGCAGGCCGCGCAAGCACAAGTGAAGCGCGAGCAACACCAGAAGTCCAAGCAGCAGGCTAGCCAGGAAACCGACCCTGATGCGCCGCAACTGGACGAGCTCGTGGCAGAGAAGTTGGAGCGGACGGACGAACCCTTAGAAAGAGCCATTGACTTCCTAAAGCCGTTGCAGCAGCTAGCCAAAGAACGCATTGAGACGCATTTACTGGCCTTCGAGGTGTACTATCGTAAAAATAAGCCGTTATTGATGCTTCAGTCGATACAGCGTGCCCGTGCCGTCAATTCAGCGCACCCTGAGGTCCACAGCTGCATTATTCGATTCATGAAGTCGCTGTCCAGCGCTCTTAAACAACAGCGGTTCAACGAACACGTCCAGCAGGTGCTTGACAAGGCCACCAAAGAACTGATAGGCAGCAAGACGCTCCAGCAGCTCAACGATGAGTTCATTGCCAAGCACAACGCATCCATACTGCACTTGTACGAGGGGGCTCGTAGTCTCTTCGAGCTAGATCCTAGTAAAAAGGATACCGCTATCAAGCTGGTCACCAACTTCAATCCGAACAAGCTGCGCTTAGAGGTAATATTCGGTGGCACCGAACCCAAGGACGTGGTGATACTAATGGCACTAATTTTTGCAATTCCACAGGAGGCCATCAAAGTCTACACCGCGCTGCGGGACGGGGATGTGTTTGGGGAGTGTGAGGAGGAGGCCGCTGCATATCAGCAAGCGTGTCAACAACGTTTCCAGTACGCTCGCATCTTTCGCAATATAGAGGAACTAGAGGCGCAGCTACAAGAGAAAGAGGCAGCCAAGTTACGCGCTGAAGAGGAACAGCTCCAATTGAATCATGTCGATTCTAGTGAAGCGATCTCCGTTTCGGCCACTGCAGTGACAGCGTCTTAAGACAAACAAGACTGCTACATTACAAAAACAACCACAACCACAACCACAGCATCAACACCAGAAATTGCAACACAAATAACTACAGAAAACCCTTCAAACAGAAATGAGCTGAACTCTATAAAAAACAGCAACTACAATAAAAATCAATATTAACGAAATACAAACCTCTAAAAAGCGTGGGCTAATCGAAACCAACTTCTGAGCGAACATGAAATAGATCTAATGTAGAAATTCAGTGGTGGGGCGAGCTGCGACAAGGTGAGATCGCGCTCCATTTATATGTATGTATGTAGTCACGCCTAGCCGATCGGTAGCACCTGAACACATCAATTCACACACCCGACTCACAGACAGCAAGTGTTTTAGCAACAATATAGAACAACTGCGTGCTGGCGGAAAGATATGCGGGTGTCGTATATCTCTTCCTGCATCGTGAACATACTCGTATGTAGGTATACCATACCATACCATACCATACCATACCATAATGTGAACAACTACTGCTTGTTTCTTTTTAAATACATTTATTTTTACTATTTTTAACATGCGCATTGTGTTTGTATATATAAAGTCGTAATTAAATATACGCAAATCTAAACCTTAATTTTTAATGACTTTTTATGTAATACAAACCTTGCTATGATACTCTTTATTTCTTTTCTTTAAATCGAGGAAAACTGACGCACACTTGACCGTATCCGTGACTGAAATTCAGTACTTATTTAAAGTACATCAAATTGTGCACAATATCGGGGCTCTATATAACTTTGTTGGCTTTAAAACAGTGGCCAGCACGCATATGTAGACTAGACAACATGCTCGGCACCGGTACCGCCCCCCACCAGCTCCAGATCGATTACCGACAATGTGTTTCAGCGGCTTACTCTTCGATTATCAGTAGCTACTTGCTCAGCAGCTGGCTACGTCCTAGTTAACAGTGGAACGCCAGCAACTGACAACTAGTTGTCCACCGAGAACTAGTTATAGTCTAGTTATAATTTTTAAGGTTTTCAATCAGTATTTTCATCAGTAAGAACAGCAATTTGGTCAATCTGAATAATCTGAATAATAATGCAAAGAGTAGGAAGGACAGACGAAGAAATCCAACAAGATAACGAAAATCTGCGTGTGAGCATGTCGCAATTCCGGGAATCTCAATCACAAGAGGCACGATCAACAAGAAAATTTAAACAGAGGCAGAGAAAATGTTCGAAAACGCCAGCAAGTGTATCAAGCAGTTATAAACATTTTTTTGGTGCACCAGGTGGAACTGGCAAAAAGTTTCTCATCGCATTGGCCGTTGGATCATCTGACATTGCAGCACATTTATGGGAGGGAGGCAGGACAGCTCATTCAGCATTAAAGCTGCCTCTGAATATTCAAAATAACCCAGACGCAGTGTGCAACATTATCCGGTACCGATAATCAGTGTGTGTTTCTTCTTGCTCCCCCATGCCAGAGCGCGCATACTGAACGAGGAAGAGTGTGAGGCAGCGCGTGGCTGGGAGTTGCATTTGTTCCTTCTGACCAAAATATTGATCCGATCTGATCCAGAGTGCAATCTGTTAGATATAGTCCTCTGCTATTTGACGTCGGCTTTACATATATTGAAAATTGTCTTTGGCTATATCCCGGCTATTTATGGGCCGATCTGGGCGCGGCATGCCTTCTCGTGATCGGGCGAGTCCTGCCAATCGACTGCCATCGGAAAATAGGACATCAATTTTTTCACGATTTTCGCGAAAAATCATGATGTAACCATCATTAAATTTTTCGAAAATCGGCCTCATTTTCGAAGTCGAGATTTTGATGCCGTTCGACGGTCTGGACCAACACGATCCTGGGAGAGTGGGTCCTTCACAGATCTGGTCCCATTTGTCTGAGATATAGTCTTCCGAAGATTGGCATATCACTAAAATACTGGTTTCTTCTGTACGCTATATCTCTGCTATACTTCAGCCGATTGGGGCGCGGCATGTCTTCTCGTGATCGGGCGAGTCCAACACGCTCCTGGGAGAGTGGGTCCTTCACAGATCTGGTCCCATTTGTCTGAGATATAGTCTTCCGAAGAATGGCATACCATGAAAATACTGGTTTCTTCTGTACGCTATATCTCTGCTATACTTCAGCCGATTGGGGCGCGGCATGCCTTCTCGTGATCGGGCGAGTCCTGCCAGTCGACTGCCATCGGAAAATAGGACATCAATTTTTTCACGATTTTCGCGAAAAATCATGATGTAACCATCATTAAATTTTTCGAAAATCGGCCTCATTTTCGAAGTCGAGATTTTGATGCCGTTCGACGGTCTGGACCAACACGATCCTGGGAGAGTGGGTCCTTCACAGATCTGGTCCCATTTGTCTGAGATATAGTCTTCCGAAGATTGGCATACCATGAAAATACTGGTTTCTTCTGTACGCTATATCTCTGCTATACTTCAGCCGATTGGGGCGCGGCATGTCTTCTCGTGATCGGGCGAGTCCAACACGCTCCTGGGAGAGTGGGTCCTTCACAGATCTGGTCCCATTTGTCTGAGATATAGTCTTCCGAAGAATGGCATACCATGAAAATACTGGTTTCTTCTGTACGCTATATCTCTGCTATACTTCATGCTATACTTCAAAAATCATGATGTAACCATCATTAAATTTTTCGAAAATCGGCCTCATTTTCGAAGTCGAGATTTTGATGCCGTTCGACGGTCTGGACCAACACGATCCTGGGAGAGTGGGTCCTTCACAGATCTGGTCCCATTTGTCTGAGATATAGTCTTCCGAAGATTGGCATACCATGAAAATACTGGTTTCTTCTGTACGCTATATTTCTGCTATACTTCAGCCGATTGGGGCGCGGCATGTCTTCTCGTGATCGGGCGAGTCCAACACGCTCCTGGGAGAGTGGGTCCTTCACAGATCTGGTCCCATTTGTCTGAGATATAGTCTTCCGAAGAATGGCATACCATGAAAATACTGGTTTCTTCTGTACGCTATATCTCTGCTATACTTCATCCGATTGGGGCGCGGCATGCCTTCTCGTGATCGGGCGAGTCCTGCCAATCGACTGCCATCGGAAAATAGGACATCAATTTTTTCACGATTTTCGCGAAAAATCATGATGTAACCATCATTAAATTTTACGAAAATCGGCCTCATTTTCGAAGTCGAGATTTTGATGCCGTTCGACGGTCTGGACCAACACGATCCTGGGAGAGTGGGTCCTTCACAGATCTGGTCCCATTTGTCTGAGATATAGTCTTCCGAAGATTGGCATATCACTAAAATACTGGTTTCTTCTGTACGCTATATCTCTGCTATACTTCAGCCGATTGGGGCGCGGCATGCCTTCTCGTGATCGGGCGAGTCCAACACGCTCCTGGGAGAGTGGGTCCTTCACAGATCTGGTCCCATTTGTCTGAGATATAGTCTTCCGAAGATTGGCATACCATGAAAATACTGGTTTCTTCTGTACGCTATATCTCTGCTATACTTCAGCCGATTGGGGCGCGGCATGTCTTCTCGTGATCGGGCGAGTCCTGCCGATCGACTGCTAGTGGTTAAACCACGGAAAATAATTCTATTAATAAAATTAATAATTACTCTTGTAGGTCCATTTTATCCTTCATCTGTATTCATCTTATTTCTTCTTCTTCAGTTATTATTTATTCGTTTACTTTCTTTAACTCTTCCTTCCGTTTTAGCGAGTCGCCCCCTCCCGCGGACAGCGTTAAGCCCACCATCGCTTATCAGGGGCTTCCTCCTTCTGGTCTTCCGGTTCATATGAGCGAGTGTGCCCTCGATGACGGACGTCCACTCTAGGTGCCTGACCGGGTGACATCGCACGGGGCCACGATGCCGTGTGCCCCTCGGGAAATGGCCTGGGTAGGATACATGCAGAACCGTATCCTTGCAGTACAGAAGCGTACACTTTGAAAGAAGCGGACCTTAAAGGCCATCTTCATTCTTCGACCTAACCATCGACAAGGACTTTGACTATGGCGACCAAGGGAGAGGCTACGCGGGCTACTAGACTCTAGCTAGATATCGTTGTTGTTAGATTTAAGGATATACCCGTCCCTTTATGTGGATAATAGAAATACGTATGTTTACAGTTGTTTATTTATTTCTACTAGGCTTAGTTTTGATGAATAAAACTATTGAAAAAACATCCTTGCTGTATCCTTTGTTGGGGCAATTATCCCGATTACAAAAAGGCGTGGCACGCCCAGATCGGTTCACAAATAGCGGAGAAAACTAAACATTTTTCATTGGGGAAAATGTCCTTGATCCTTGGGAAGGACTGTATCAAATCCGGGGCTTTTTTTCGATCTCAGGAAGCTTTGGCACGTCCCGATCGGCCCACAAATAGTCGAGAAACCGAAATATGTATAGTTGGGGTTGTTGAAGTCCTTACCGAAGGATCGAGGACATTATTCTGATCACGGCGAGCCATGGCACGCCCCGATCAGTCCACAAATAACGAAGAAAACAAGATATATATGTCTGCAGGGGGTGTCCTTGATCCTTCAGAAGGACTGTACTAAATCAGGGATATTTTTCCGATCACAGGAAGCCATCGCACGTCCCGGTCGAGCTACACTTAATGTAGAAAGCAAGATATAGATATCTGGGGAAAATATCCTTGATCTTTGGTCCTTGATAAGGAATGCATTAGATCAAGGAAGCTATTCCGAATAGAGTAAGCCGTTGCCCGTCCCGATCTGGCCACAAATATTGGAGAAAACATCTCAACCTGCGACCGCGAAAATGGCCAAAAACGAGAATTTCCAAACTGGGATATCAGGCGAACAGAAATCAGCAGAAGGTCACGTTTGGTTTTTAATTTTTAAAATTTGTTTACTTCCGTTTTGCAGCCCCCCAAAAGTATGCCACAATTTTTTGTAATCGCTACAGTTGCTTGCTGCTGATTTCTGTTCGCCTGGTATCTCAGATCTGAAATTCTGGTTTTGTGGCCATTTGAGCGGTCGTATGTTGAGAGTTGTTGTACAACAACAAACATTTTGTTAACAAAACTTTTGATGTTTTCTCCGTTATCTGTTGGCTTTTCTGGGCGTGTGACGGCTTCCTGTGATCGGAAAAGTTACCCTGATTTGATGGAGCCCTTATCAAGGATCAAGGATCAAGGACTGCCCCTACAGACATATATATCTTGTTTTCTTCGTTATTTGTGGACTGATCGGGGCGTGCCATGGCTCGCCGTGATCAGAATAATGTCCTCGACCCTTCGGTAAGGATTTCAACAACCCCAACTATACATTTTTCGGTTTCTCGACTATTTGTGGGCCGATCGGGACGTGCCAAAGCTTCCTGAGATCGAAAAAAAGCCCCGGATCTGATACAGTCCTTCCCAAGGATCAAGGACATTTTCCCCAATGAAAAATGTTTAGTTTTCTCCGCTATTTGTGAACCGATCTGGGCGTGCCACGCCTTTTTGTAATCGGGATAATTGCCCCAACAAAGGATACAGCAAGGATGTTTTTTCAATAGTTTTATTCATCAAAACTAAGCCTAGTAGAAATAAATAAACAACTGTAAACATACGTATTTCTATTATCCACATAAAGGGACGGGTATATCCTTAAATCTAACAACAACGATATCTAGCTAGAGTCTAGTAGCCCGCGTAGCCTCTCCCTTGGTCGCCATAGTCAAAGTCCTTGTCGATGGTTAGGTCGAAGAATGAAGATGGCCTTTAAGGTCCGCTTCTTTCAAAGTGTACGCTTCTGTACTGCAAGGATACGGTTCTGCATGTATCCTACCCAGGCCATTTCCCGAGGGGCACACGGCATCGTGGCCCCGTGCGATGTCACCCGGTCAGGCACCTAGAGTGGACGTCCGTCATCGAGGGCACACTCGCTCATATGAACCGGAAGACCAGAAGGGGGAAACCCCTGATAAGCGATGGTGGGCTTAACGCTGTCCGCGGGAGGGGGCAACTCGCTAAAACGAAAGGAAGAGTTAAAGAGAGTAAACGAATAAATAATAACTGAAGAAGAAGAAATAAGATGAATACAGATGAAGGATAAAATGGACCTACAAGAGTAATTATTAATTTTATTAATAGAATTATTTTCCGTGGTTTAACCACTAGCAGTCGATCGGCAGGACTCGCCCGATCACGAGAAGGCATGCCGCGCCCCAATCGGCTGAAGTATAGCAGAGATATAGCGTACAGAAGAAACCAGTATTTTCATGGAATACCAATCTTCGGAAGACTATATCTCAGACAAATGGGACCAGATCTGTGAAGGACCCACTCTCCCAGGATCGTGTTGGTCCAGACCGTCGAACGGCATCAAAATCTCGACTTCGAAAATGAGGCCGATTTTCGAAAAATTTAATGATGGTTACATCATGATTTTTCGCGAAAATCGTGAAAAAATTGATGTCCTATTTTCCGATGGCAGTCGATTGGCAGGACTCGCCCGATGACGAGAAGGCATGCCGCGCCCCAATCGGCTGAAGTATAGCAGAGATATAGCGTACAGAAGAAACCAGTATTTTAGTGATATGCCAATCTTCGGAAGACTATATCTCAGACAAATGGGACCAGATCTGTGAAGGACCCACTCTCCCAGGAGCGTGTTGGACTCGCCCGATCACGAGAAGACATGCCGCGCCCCAATCGGCTGAAGTATAGCAGAGATATAGCGTACAGAAGAAACCAGTATTTTCATGGTATGCCAATCTTCGGAAGACTATATCTCAGACAAATGGAACCAGATCTGTGAAGGACCCACTCTCCCAGGATCGTGTTGGTCCAGACCGTCGAACGGCATCAAAATCTCGACTACGGAAATGAGGGCGTTTTTTTGCAAATTTAATGATGGAAGCGCGGAGAAAAGAGCATGGGACGCAAGGAAGAGGGCCATGACAGTGGCTACCAGGTCAAAGGCCACAGCCTCGCGCGCATCGTACAGGATCGCATCGCCCTTCTCGAATATTAGGCACTAGACGGCTAGTGGCCTCGTAATTGCTTCTTCTCCGTAAATTCAATCTTCTTGACTGGCCCAAGGTTGGCTAATCGATGGCTTCGTTGCTCGCTGCCTCGTCTAGCCCCTCATCAAGGATTGTCCCCAGCTCACTAAATTGGCTGTGCTGAAGATGCATAGACGAGTTGGGTGGGGAATACTTCAGAAGCAGACTGTTGATTCTGATCAAGAACAGATGTAAATATGCATGTGTATACTATACGGGTTCTGGTTGTGCAACGGATTTACATGAATTGAATGTACGCCTGCGATCGCCAAGTCCCAGCAGATCTAATATAATTAAAAAAAAAAAACTAGTTTTGTTGAATCCGTTTTATTCATATTTAATTTTAGTATTTTAAATGTTAGCAAACAATGCAAAAATTATAAGAAACTTATATGTAAGAGCCCTTCTATCATTTAAATTTAGTTTAAAATTGTTTAAAATTAGAATGGTTTGGATTTTGGCTAATTTGATAAAAAATTTTGTGTCTGTCTGATGCATTTTTGTTGTTGTATTGTGAATTTAAATGATGCCTGCAAAGTACTACATATATATTTTCGCGTTTAGAGATCTCTTCTTTCGAATATTTGGCGCATGCTCCAAATTCAAAAACAATCCTATACATAAATACAAACAATTGTAGTGTTCAAATCTCTACAAACAGGAAAGCAGTACGAAAAAAAATTAATTATAATTATTAAATATTTAATACTTTTGATTAATCAAACGATTTTGGGTTGGGTTTTCAGCCTCTGCTGATACTCCTTTCGCGATCTTAAGGACATCTACACCAAAAGGTCGTTCAAGAGGCAAGTATGGGCGTAACGTCTCCTATATCCTATCAGTTTTCTATGGCTGTGATTTCTATATTTGAAACACCCAAATCAACTTTATCCATTTGTTTGTTTATTTGTTTGTTTTTTTTTGTTGTATTTTTTGATTCAAAATCCACTACATGAAATGGTTTAGCTTGGCAGTTATTCATAAAAATACACACACATATAACTGCTGTTTCGTTCCATGAATCAATTGAAAGTATAATTAGCAATTGATAGACAAAAAAAAAAATTTGGCAAATATATCATAAATACTTAGTACACGTACACAGGCGTGTGCGTGTATGAAGGTAAAATAAAGTTGAAGAGAAAACATGGGAAGCGTGTATTAAGCTCATTGAAAGTGCTTTTAGGTGTAACCGCGGCCACATCGACCGAATGGCTATCACAATAGCAGGGTGACTCGCGACTACTGAATGGAAAAACATAACCTAGGAGGGGCACTCAGGAACTGCAGTCGTACCTGTTCTACTCGCAGGCCACATACATAGCTTTAACAGCTGATCTTTACTTTTGTTTTGTTTCGCATTGATTTGCAATTCAAAGACCTATTAAGAGTTGACTAAACGGTATTCTATTGTTATTCGTATGTTTCTTTCTTCTTGTTTACGAGTATATCGTCTATATTAAGTATGTGTGTGTTTTTGCGATTTGGTTTCGAAACATTTAGGGTTCGGCTATATCGTATGGTATTGTATCGTATAAATATTCCGCCTAGAAATTCATGTACATATTGAAATACATGCAGATCGGTTTAATATACTATGTATGTATGTATGTATGTATGAATTCGAATAGCTAGTGCAAGTACATATGTATGTATATATTTAAGTTTCAATTACATCGTCCTCTCTGTCTTAGTTGCGAGTGCAAACGCCTTACAATACATACTTCCCAATCCCCTACAGGGATTCCATTTAAAAAAAAACCCTCTGCATATACATACCTATGTATACAGTGTGTACGTCTTAGGTGTATATTAATTATATATATAAATAGTTACTATTTAATCTGTATGCATTACTATTATACAATTCTGTAAGGGTTTTTTCTTTTTCTTTTTCTTTTTGTTTTTTGTTTTTTTTTTTTTTTAATTATAACAAGAATGTAATTGTGTCTCGAAGCCAGTTTTTTCTTCGAGCTAAGAGTTTTCTTTTTCAAATTTTGTTTTTTGTTTTTTTTTTTTCTATCATTATATACTTGTGTGTGTGTGTGTGTGTTTGCAGCAAGTAAATTGGATTCTTACATATCTCCGTTAATATGTATTTGGGATTAGATAATGCTAAAATGGTTCAACTTGGGTACTAGGTTTCCATCTGGTTTCGTTCTTTCTTTCCTCCTTTTTTGCTTTAAATATACACATTTGATGTTCTGGTTTTTCTCGGCTGCCTGTGTCGCTGAGCTGCAGTCATCTGTTTGCTTCTGTATAGTCGTGCATAGTCGTATGCTTATCGGTTTAATTACTAAATTTTACATCAGTCGTTTGGCACACACGTCGGAGCCATCCAGAGGAGGCATGTGGCAGCGGGCAGCAGGCAGCGGGCAGCGGGCATGCTCCATGTTGGCTGTTCGAGAGGCAGGACCAGCAGCTGCTCTGAGAAGGCTGCTGCGTCGCTTCGAGCTTCGAGCTTCGATTCGCTTCGGTTCTGGGCCTGGGGATGGGGCTGGGGCTGGGGCTGGGGCTGGGATGGGGGGTGCCAAATTAAACCTCGGTGCCGTCCTCGCCCTCGTCGTCGAACAGCTGACTTGTGCTGCCCTGCCCGCTGCGCGTCGTCGTCACGGACATCTTCTTCTTGGGCTTCGGTGGTGGTCTTGGTGGTATCTTTGCAATCTTCGGCGAGCCCGAGCTGCCCATGCTGCCCATGCTGCCGATGCTGGCGTGTGTGGGGGACCCTGATGTCGCCACCGAGGGCGACAGGGGTCCGGCGTACCCCAGGCCGGCCCCACTAATGCTGGCCCCCGGCAGTATGGTAATCCCATGGTGCTTGCCCCCATACAGAGACTCGGTTTCTGAGGGATAAAGGTGCTGTTGCTGTTGCTGCTGTTGCTGCTGCTGCTGCTGCTGGATCAGCTCGTGGATGGGCTCGTAGATCTT
The DNA here is from genome assembly GCF_003286085.1 of Drosophila persimilis. Classification (NCBI taxonomy): domain Eukaryota; kingdom Metazoa; phylum Arthropoda; class Insecta; order Diptera; family Drosophilidae; genus Drosophila; species Drosophila persimilis. Next base: position 1,120,526 of record NW_020825356.1, read on the forward strand.
GCTGACATTCGCCGCCGAGGCCACCGACGTGAGGCTGGGCGTGGCGGGCAGGGGACGATCGCGCATCGAGTACTGCTGCTGGGCGCCCTGGGCCCCGAGTGCCTTGTGCAGATTCAGCGTGGAGTTGCCACCGGCCGTGGTGCGCAGCCCCAGGTTGTCGTAGACGGGCTCCGCCTGCAGCTCCGCGGTGGTGGCCGTTCCCGTCTCGCTCGGATTGGGCGACGTGGGCGACTGGAACTCGCTGAGCTGGGTGCCCGGGTGGGACGATGCCCCCGACGTGCTCGGAGCCCAGCTGGGCACACGCGGCTTGCGCGGTATGGTCATGTAGCCCTGCTTCATTACCACGGCCGTGGTCGGCGAGTACACCACGGGGGCCGGAAGGAACGGAGAGGCAGTGGCATGCTGGTGGTGCAGGGCGGCGGCCATTTGCTGCTGCTGCTGCTGCTGCTGTTGCCGCGAGCTGTTGGCCGTGGCGATTAGCGCCAGGTTCCGGGACTTGGGGTGCTGCAGCGTCATGAAGCCGTTGTGGGTGCCCGCCGTGGTGGTGGTTCCGTAGATCCCGTGGGGCGTCATGTGCGCGTACACGGGGCTGGTCAGCGGCGGCGAGCGTATGCCGTAAAGGACTTGGTCCGGTATGTTGGACTGGGACGACTGCATCGAGGGCGAGGTGGGTGGCACGCGGGCCGGGAAGGCGAGCAGATCCGGCGGCAAACTATTGCCATACGCGTCGTCCACGTAGGTGTGCCTGGACCGGGGCGTGGCCGTCGTGTCCGACAATGCCACTGAATGCGTCTCATCGTCACGCGACCGATTCGCCACTGCAAGACAAGAAAAGAAAGAAGAGAGGAGGTTCGATTAGGTTTCAATCGAGCTAGAGGAAGGAAATGTGTGGCAGAACCGTGGTAGTCCGAGCATCGGACCCTTGCTTGATATAGAACTCGATCTACAAAAAAGGAAGGGACAATGGTGTATAGTTTCGAGAGGATCCCATAGGAGTCGTGGCTCAATAAGTCTGGGGCTATCTACGTCGCCCTCACCATCCACAGGCACCTCACAGGTAGGATGGTAAGGGTCTTCAGGTGAACTGAGGGCACGGGCTCCGAGACAAGGCACAGATCAAGCAAACGACCCAAGGAAGTTGTTGCAGGGACAGGTCAAGATAGCCCTCAATAAAGTACGACTCGTCCTGGTCTAAGGGTTCTGCACCGACCCGCCAAAGCTTCGGAGCTCTGGATGTCTGTCTTTCTAGGAAAAGAGTGCGAAAGCGAGAGCTTGCTGCGAAAGTCCTTAGCATACTGATGGGTTAAAAAAAGGGAACCTACTTTAATTAGGTGGAATTAGATCGGGAGAATGAGGATGGAGCTTTGGCCAGATTACTAGGGAGAGCTATGGGGGCCTTTTCTTTTCCATATGCAACTCTGTACTTTTCCACAGCCGATACTCCACAATCAATGCTCTGGCGGGAAAACGCTCCCTCTCGTAAAGGAAGCTGTCTTCCTGGCTTAAGATTTTATTTTTGGCTTTGTCCGAGGTCTGGGACCTCCGCCAATGGTTTTGGCACCACAATATCCGGACCGATGATGGCAATATCCGGGGTTCTGGGAGGTCTATTTACTGCTGGGATGGATAGCGAACCCAATGAGCACGCTACAGACGTAGCTGGCTGTTCTCCGCAGTGGCGTTGTCGTTGCCACTGAGAGTGGTCGGAATCCGTTTTGAGGGCGCACACTGCACGACGAAGAGTGTGTAAGAGAGAGAGGGAGAGCCACTGCAATGCAATTTGTTCCTTCTGGCTATAATAATGATCCGATCTGATCCAGATTCGGCAATCTGCTAGATATGACCAATACAAACGAGTCTTTCTCGAAGGCTACCCCGAGTCGATGCCCCTTAATACGGAATACAAGCGCTACTCACCGTAAACTGTTTCGTCGAGAAGGGTCTTCTTGATCTCGTGTCCATCGTCGCCGCCGTCAACGCTCTCGATGTCCGTTCGCCTGGGCGGCTTCTCCACGGGATTCACCTCGTTGAGGAGGCTCTTCTGCATTTCCATGATGACGGAGCCCTCCAGCATGGAGCCGTTGTGGGTCTTGTCCAGCTTCGTGGATATAAGGCCATCGCCGCTCATCATGGTGGTGTCCTTCTGGTAGGTCCTAATGCGTCGACAGTACCAGAACAGAGTCAGCACAACGACAATAAGAAGCAAGAGCAGAGCGGTGGTGATCAGGCACATGATCAGAAAAACATTCGTCTGCGGATCGCTGGTGGAGGCGCCGATGGCCCCGCTCATGCCCAGCCCGCCCAGGCCGTCGGAGGCGGAGGCCGCTCCCACATAGTCGCCGTCGACCAGCAGCTGGAACTCGGCCTCCGCCCTGCCGCCCCGGTTATCGGCCACACAGATGTAGGAGCCCTTGTCGGAGGCCCGCACCCCGAAGATGCGCAGCTCGGAGGTCATGACCTGGGACGGCTGCTGCAGGGGCAGCTGCTCCAGCGAGTTGAGCACTTGGATGCGGTGGTCGTTGAGGTTGAGGGGTCGCTTGTTGTACACCCAGGTGACGTTCGGGTGCGGCGTGCCCACAATGCGACAGGGCAGCGTTATGTTGTCCTGGTTGGCCTCGAAGAAGGACCGGATCGTGCCGAGGATGCGGGGCCTGCAGGCGAAGTTCTCCGAGGGCACCTCGCTCCACAGCTTGCCGCGCAGCTGGGCCGGCTCCTGGCAGGCGGTGGGCGGGGTGTACAGCCGCTTCGAGATCACGTAGTCGCGGAAGGCCTGCAGCTCGCAGCTGCAGTTCCACACGTTGCCCTGCAGCGACAGGTGCATGAGCTTCTGCAGGTCCTTGAACGTCTCCATGTGCAGGTGCGTCAGCTGGTTCTGCTCCAGCGAGATGGCGCTGATGGGCAGGGCGCCCACGAAGACGTTCAGCTGCACCTGCTTCAGGCGGTTGTTCCGGAACTCGATGCGCGACAGGTAGCTCAGGTTGACGAACAGGTGGTTTCGCATGACCTCGATCTCGTTGTTGTTGATGATCACGTTGCGCAGCTTCTCCAGGCCGGCAAAGGTGCCCGGATGCAGCTCCCGGATGCGGTTGCTCGAAATGTCCAGCTCGATCAGTATGTTGAGGCCCTTGAACGCCTCCCGGTGCACCTCCTGGATAGTGCAGTTGCGCAGATAGACCTTGTGCAGATTCGGCAGTCCCGCCATCAGGAACTCCTCGCGGCGCAGCTCGGGTATCTGGTTGTGGGCGAAGTCCACCACCTGCATCTCGTTGCTCATGTCCTGCGGTATCTTGGCCAGCGACTTGTTCTTGCAGTCGGCGCTCTTCTTGCCCGAGTTCCAGTGGCAGTGGCAGTTGCTGCAGCTCTGCATCCAGTCCGCGTGTCCCAGTGCCTCCTGTGCCAGGGCCAGCAGCACCAGCAGCACCAGGAGCACCACCCTCGCTCTGGCCTCCATCCTGCTCGGTCCTGGGCTATGCCGCTGTCCGACTGTCATTAGTGCTGGGGCCAGTTCACGGCGGCAGGCCGCTGAACATGTGCCACGTGGCGGACTTGAGCGGCCCTCGATAATCCCCGTTCCAAGCGGGTCCTCTGTGGGTCCTAGCCCCACTGTTTGGGGTCGCTTTGCTTTGGGTGTCAGTGTTTCGCGAACTTTTAAACTCACTTTCCAGTCGCCCAATCTCCCCAATCTCCCACTCCTGTTTATCGTCCTTTTGCCGGCTAATCCTTTTGACGCGCTTGTATTGTTGTCCGGATTTCCCTGTTTTTCTGTTTCTCGTCCTTCGCCTCCGAAGCTGTGTGGCTGTGTGGCTGTGTGTGCGACAGACAAGGCTGCGACTAATTAATGGCTGTTGTCCTGGAGTCCTGCAGCTGCCACTTCCACCTGAAAGGAACACGCAACAATTCAAAGAGTTAGTTCGCTCAATAAGGAATGGATTCGAAAAGGATGGTTCGTGGAAGGGCACCGCAGGTCGGATTGGAAAAAAGTACTATCAAGTATTACGGATTATGCATCATTTTTAAGGATGGGTAATTAGTGCTGTCCCCGCGGCCCCGTGGCCCGCTGTATCGAACGGCTCGCCACGTAACGATAACGATGTATCGATGGCAAATCGTAACGATGTAGATAAGAGGATTGGGATTCTGTTACGTACAATAAGCGGTTCCGAATCCCAGTTAGCCGTGACGAAACGCCACCAGCCGTGACGATAACGATTTATTCTGGCCGTCTGGCAAGACCCAAATGCGCATACGGTAGATTTGGGGCTTTAAAAATTGCTAATGAATGCCTATGGGGGTTTATGGGATTACAGACATGGCTGTATCGGCTCGCACATTGATGCTGATCGAGAATATATATGGTTTATGGGGTCGAAAATTCTTCCTTCTGGGTGTTACACACATCGTACAACTCTTCGAGTACCAGGTACCTCGTTTCTCATATATTTGAGCCTCCAATGGGACAGCCTATATTATTATCCATCTTAGTGCTTCAGTATTTCTCTCCATCACACACTATGCCTTTCCCATAGCGGTTTTACTTGTGGTCTGAAGCTGATACGACTGGTCGATGGGTCCAATAGATGTTCTAATAGATACACTCCGCGAAAAGGGGCTTTAATTAACTAAAATGAGTCTCTGTTTTTTAGCCTTCGTGGTTCATGGCATAGGATATAATTAGCAACTCGCTGGCTGCTCGTCCTGAAAGGCTGTGATCCTCTCTACCATCCACAGGTGAAGGCATATTCCCCCATGAAGTGGGCTCAAAGTGCGGTTGGGCTCAGAACTTTCTGCTCACCGGAAGTTGTGCCCAGATCTCCAGTCCCACTCGCTGTGGCTGCGGCATTTTCTAAGGCATTGAACAAATGGCCAAGTGGAAGTTCGTTAAAATGCAACAAGCACGCAAATCAATGCCATGGTTTATTCAACAGAACTTCAAACTTTCGAATTATTCCATTTTCAATGGCACTATTGGTGGGTGCTGCATCGCAGCTGGTAAGCGTTAAATTTTGTTCCCTAGAGAACTACCATAATTGGATTTGTTGGCCAGTGGAGTCGTCAGCCTTAACCGAAAACTTCTTTTGCGGTACGAGACTCGCATTGTACTCGCGGTTGGTACTTTCCATCAAGAGCGTCATTTTGTCTGCCATCAAAAGGAAAGGCTACTAAAGCTAAATCCTTTTGCTGGATGCGTCGAACAGGAGGCAACTCTGCATCGATTTTTCTTAGAGCAAGGTTCGGTCTTCTTTTTTTTGCAGCTGGCATTGGAAACTCCATTTCACATTCGAAGGATCAAAGCTATCCGGCAATTAGCTCGACTGTTGATCGACGCATTGTAGAGCCGCGGACCTGGCTGCGACTCTCTGTCTCTCTTTCTCACTTTCCAGCTCCTCTCCGCCAGGGGCGCACACTGGACGAAGAAGAGTGTGTGCGAGAGCGAGAGAGGGAGTAAGCGCATGGCCCCAATACTCAGGTAGAAGTGGCTATTCCTTAAGGTTCTGCGTTTTGGGTTTCTTGGAAAATCTGTAAAATCTTTGATGCCCTAGATTTTCGTCGTTTCTGATAGCACAGAGGTCTGGACACAACATTTTATTTAGTCCTGCTCTGAGATCCACTCGGCTCTTGATGCTGTTCAAGATCTTTGAGTATCGGGCATAAAAACGGGGAATTTTTTCGCCTAGTACAATGGCGCCCTCTGGCGAAGTGAGCGAGATATAACAGAGTGCTGGGTGTGACGCTGCGCTGAAACAGCAGACCGTAACGATTGGTTTTCGAAAAACTCTGGTCCCACAAGCAGATATTCGGTTATTTCACTCATACAAATTGTTGCAGTTCTTGAAAGGTTCAGTCGGTTCGAGGGCAAGCCACTGGGCCTTAAATCAGATGCAGATAGCAGATTCGATGTGATTGGGATGTGGGATGTGCACGGATTGTTTGTCAAGAATTTCCGTGATTGTTTTGTCTGTTTTGTCTGTTTTGTCAGCGGTTTTTTGTTTTTCAACAGCGTCAGCAGCACAAAACTCAAAACAAATTAAATATGCAAATAAAAGAGAGCGAGAAATTCCACAATTGCGCGCTTTGTTAAATGTTCTACGAGTATGCCCCGGCTCCCTGATTGTCAATGAGAGCAGGGCGGAGTCGGTGTAACACCTTAGACTTTCTGGTGGGCAATCAATAACCATTAGCCGCGTCCTTCAAACAACTTTCGTGGAGCTTGCCGGAGCGAAATATGTAAATATGTACATATGTATATTGTCTAGTGGTTCTAAGGGGTTCCATCGCGGCCCCTCATTCCACAATCCTGTTAACAGTCCCGGATCTGGCCGCAAATTAAAATCCCTTGGTTCTAGAAACGATTTGTATGGTCTGTGGCGGCGCCCTTCAGTCCATTGTCTTTCAATGAGCTAAACGAGCTCCCAATCTAAGGCAATTTTGATCTGCCGTTGACGTGGCCTTTGTGCTGCAGTGACTGCTCTGTGGGACTTTACGTTGTCATTTTATTGCCGGTTATATTTTCGCTTGTAATTGGCATATGGCGGCGCCCCTCACTCCCCACTGACTGTCCAAAAAAAACAAAAAAAAAGCCATGGAAAGCCTTTGTCTATTGCCAGCTTAAATCGATTTGAACAAACCTAATTGATATGGCTTGTTTTATGCGTTTTTTTTCCGGCATTTAAATTTCGTTTCGGTTCTTGTACCCTCGAAAAAAACACAGAGCTGGTTGTGGTAAAACTATTTATATTTAATAGATGATGATAGTTGATGATAGCCATCTACAGATTAATTTGAGTGTAATCTGTTTAATCTGTCCATCGTTCTCCATCTCCATCCATCTCTCTGTCTACGACCTTTCTGGGAGTGTTATATCACAGGACCCTGACCACAAAATGCGGTGGCTTTGGCTCAGGCGACAAAAAGCAGCCGCACTCTGAAATTTGAGGCATTTTTGACTTCTCCGGCCCGGGGTTTCCCCGAATGTTATCCGATTAGATGTGCCCCTATCCCCCTCTTTTGGTCTTTGAGTGCCGGGCGACGAGCGTGGGAACATCAAATGTGTGATGCAAAATTAGGCGCATTTCTTTCATCCCATTCGCCTGTCCTTGTACAGGCGTCCCATCATCAAAGGCGAACAAACTTTGGGGCCAAGGGCGTGCGAATACTGTTATTGCCCTTTTATGAAGAGCTCTCAGCGGACTTGCTGCTCCATTGGAGGCATGTTAGCACATTCTTTTCAGATCATATCCGCGCTCTAATGGCCGCATTATTTACATAAACGTTAGCCTGTATGTCCCGCAGAGTCGTGGGAAGGCATTTCTCCAGGGCCACCAGATGGGATTATGAGTGGTTCGGAGGGACTTCGAGCGTCTGGGCAAGGCAGTCTCATCAGCGAGTGTCGGAGTTGTTTCTCGGCACATCTCCTGGGTAGATGATATGCGGTGGATATGCCCAACCACGCTACCCAATGCAACTCCAATACTTTATGGATGTTCTGTTTTGCTTGGGAGTAAGAAAGCGAAGCCATACTCTCGCCTTTCACGTGCTATTCGTATCTCAGAGGTTCAATGGTTCATGGCATTGCACTGTTGATGGGTGGGAGCTGCTTGATATGATTCAGGAGTAGCTTTTCGGACCTCTTTGACAGGGCAGGGCAGGATGATGGCCATTATTATCATGCTGTTAAAATTATATTATTATCGTGGTTTCGGTGCCTTGTTGCTTGATGACTCTTTGTCACTTCTCCTGCTGGGACAATGATAGACCTGGTAGCTTCTAGACTGTTGGCTAGACGGTGCACAAGGCCTACACAAGATATATACAATATCTCTGCTCGACTCAAGGTAGAAACCACGTGCTTGGCTTCGAAATCAAGCACATGACAAGAAGCAACATCCTTAAAAACAGCTCAAAATATATCGTAGTTTATTAAAAGTATTTAGTTGTAGTTTGGATTTTCCACGAGCAATAAGCACTGGTCAAATTTGGACAAAACTGAACCATTCAGGAGTAGGCACTCGGAGTTCTGTTGAGCCCGATTTTGGGGCCCAAAAGTACCAGCAGTTAGGGTAAACTCGTAACTGATAATAACTGTGATAGCAGCTAGAGTTGTGTTCAAAATATAATCGATATTATCATTTGGATAAGCAACAATAATCTGGCCACACTGTCTCGCATTGCCTAGACGATAAGGAGTTATCGATCCCTAGCAACACTGCCCTTGTGCCCTGTATATCGATGTACTTCTATCGGCCTCAGACACTTTGAAATGCCTCGCTGGATACGGGATAAGTCTCTCTGAGAAACTTTCTCTGGTATGACATTCGACATAATAAATATTGTTACAATGAACACCTAAAATAGTCAAAGACATACGAAAACAGCCAGATAATAGTAATGTGATGTCACTTTTAAGATTACTTGTTGGGCATACGAGATTTTATGCACTAAGCTGGAAAATCATGTGAAATCTATTAGATGCCAATCCATTATGAACGCCCCTCGGTCTTCGTCCCATACCCAAGGCTCCATATGGCCCTCGTCTGCTCTCAATTTACATGTAAATGATCTACCAAATGTGGTGTCTCATATGCTGATGACAGAGTTCAAGTAGGCACTATCTATGTAAGTAATAAGGAGCTTAGTTAGACAAGAGAATGGGCACAGTTTGAGTGTGGCAAATGACAACGAAGTGCCTGAAGCCGAGTGCTTTTTATAAAGCAAGAATCAAGTCTATTTGGAAACTATAGGTCTGATTGGATTATTTGACAATAATGCCATCGATTATAAGGTTTATGTATTCCGTTGCCAATCGATCGATATGGATACGGTGTGTTCCCGGCACTGAAAAGGACACCGTCCGGACATCAGGTATTGCCTCTTAATAAACATACGATACGTCGAACGACACAGCACCAGCACCTGGAAATGCAGCATAGTGCATGCGAAAAGTATGCAAATTGAGTGCAATTTGCAGGCAAAGTGCCTCCAAGGGAGCAGGCCGGAGACGGGGCCGGTGAAGCGGCGGTGAAGCACAAGTGGAGCGCCGCTCATTATCCATGCCACGGCAGGAGAAGGCGAGCCGGAGAGCTGTGGGTCTGGACTGGGTACGTGCATTGCTCCTTGGCTCCTTCTGACCCCAAAAAAAAAGCGCATTTACTCGCACAAATGTGTTGATGATCGACAACCTGGCTCTGGCTCTGCCATGAGGGGCCAGGAGACGAGGAAGATTGTGAGAGAGTGCAATAGAAATACTTTTTGAAGGTTTTACTTCCCCCGAACACGTCTTGACTTTCCTGATGAATGATCGAGCCTCGATCTACCTCCTTTTCATGTGGCCGTATCTTTGGTATTTTCCCAGAGTGGCCGTATATGCATGGATTATTGACCCAAGCTAGGGACGACTAGTGGCCCTCCTTAAAAGACGATTGCGTTGAAGGACTGGCCCATGCGGTTGAGTGCTTCAGGAGGCATTGAAAATTGATACTTTCTTTCGTAAAAATTCAATTTCCATCGAATTCGCATTTGACTGGCTCGACGGAGGGAAGGCTGCTGCGTATTTAAATGCTTTATGGTTTCAGAACAAAAGCTAAAAACAATTCATAAAATCGACTGGGGCGCGGCTTGGGGGCGGTGTGGGAGGCGTGGTCGTTGCACAATCAAACAATAAATCTTCCTGCCACCAAAGTTACACATACTAAGCTTATTTGGATTTATATACCCCAGAATACCCCACCCTTAGTGCGCCCAAAACTTTTCCAGTCCCCACCATTGTTCCCCCGCCACCGCCACCGCCGCCGCCGCCGCTCCACTCACCTCCAACCCTCCAACCCCACATCGCAGTTTTTCTCTCTTCTCTGCATTTAACTTTTATGCTTATTTTTATTATCAGTCCCGATTCGGCCTGCCGCGGGGGCGTGTTGCTGGCATTTTGCACTCGAAGAGATTTCAGAAATTTGTTCGCTTTTTATTTGCTGCACACACGGCAACCCTGGCCCCCTGGCACAGAGGGTGTAGGAAATTCGTTTAAATGTGTGTAACACCCAGAAGGAAGCCTTTCCGACCCCATAAAGTATATATATTCCTGATCAGCATCCATAGCCGAGTCGTTATAGCCAAGTCTGTCTTGCCGATCAAGCAGCTAGAACTCAGAAGGCACCCAGGCAGTGGGAGATGGATTGCTGGACACCCGGACAGAGCCCTAGAGCCCTGGCAGAGCAAATGCCACAGAAACAGCCCGAAAAGGGGCAGTAGGAACAAGGACAGGGGAACAAGGTAGGAGCGAGGAAAGAGAGTCTCAGAGCAGGGTTTGGATATTTTCATCAAAAGATTGATTCAATAATGATAATTTGGGCACCCTTAAGTCTTGTGAAACCATACGGATAAGGTCCCTGTAGATCTCTTCTACGGACTTCCAAACAACGTACGTATTCCCCTTGAGACTGTACTTAATATAGACAAATAATCAGGGGTATCCTGGCATCATTTTGAAGAAAGGAAACCGAGCTTTTATTTGCGAATTACACAAAAACCATTGCGGCCAAAATAAAGAGAGGGAACACCATGTTTTTGGCCAACGGAATCACTATTCCGTGGTTGCACATTTTGCACGTGTTTTCGAGCAATAAATAAACATGGATACGGGGTGGAACGGAAGTATTTTTAGATTTTTCTTTATGCCCTGGAATGCTACTGTCACCGCTGGTCGTTTGAAATTTTAATGATACCTTTTATTGGTAGAGAACATATGTATAATACATCGGATACATCAGTTTACTGCTGTTTTAAGGGCTTTTCCAATCACTTTTCTATAAGATGGTCTTACTTTTAAAGGCCTGACTTTATAGCATTATTTTTTAACATTTTTCAAACTTGTCGTTTGGTCTAAATTTAGTCATAGAAAACTTTTGAAACCAACCATGTACGCGGATTTGAATATTTGGTAATATATACTGTGTTTGTTCGAATGCATGACTCCATTCAGGCATGGCTATATCCGTCCGTCAGAACACCTGGCTTAAAAAATAAAAGTGTGTAGTGCTTAGCCACGCCCTAAATCTGTATATTTATGGGAATACAGAACTCTTCTTTGGCCAGCACACTGCTGGCTAAAATAACAAGTTTGTTGCGAAATATGTAGATCGCATATTTGTTGTATGCATGACTGGCAGTGGTTTGTATTTTTAAAGGTTGCAGTGTGGCCAAATGTGAAAGTTGGGAGGCCTCCAGGCTTAAATTTGTGCTGGTGCTGGTACAGATTTGATCGGGATTCGGTTAAAGGTTTGCTGCCTTGCAAAGGACAACATTTCTTTGGAAGAAGATTGTTTTGAATCTTCAAAGAGTAGAAAAAAGTCTTGGGAATATTTTGAGAAAAGTCTTGGACTCGGCTTGGTATTTTTTTTTTCTCTAAATGTCTTGCAGAAAATCGTGAAAGGAAGACGAAATCCTCACAAACAAGGGACAACCCCATCGTCAGTCTGGCAGAAAAGGATCTATTCCATGTCTTCCAAGGCCATATTCCCTCAAATTGTCAATGAAATATCATCTGGAACGGTGGTAAGAACGCCTTGAGGGCCTGTCCCATACAAGATCATAGTTTGGCCACTTTTCGTGTGATGTTCTTTAGTCGCTTAAAGAGCCGCAAAACGCCAAGTTGGCTAAAGAATAATGGGCTACAATTGTGCCAAGGAACACATAGATCTATGAATAATCTTCGTGCTGTACTCTCCCGATCCTTGGCGACTCTGTTTATCGTAAGAGAGGAGGGTTTGCTATGATCCTAACCAGCCAAGAAAATGCTACTCACGCGCGATCGTTGCCCGCAACTGCTGCTACCCGACTGGCCCGGCCTGGACGAGGCCTTGTGGCTGGCTTTCCCCGAAAGTTCCGGAATAGCTTGTCGGAGAGCAGGGTCTGGCAGCATTTCGCTGGAAGCGCGGTAAACAACTGTTGTGCTGGGCCCAGATCGAACAAATGTTTTTCGGCGACAACGACAAGCTGGCGTCTGGACTGGAGCATGGGAATCCGTGAGTCAGCGCCCAGAAAGAGTCGGGTGATGGGCGGACTCATTTGGCTGCTTGAGCCCGTGCCTGGCGGATGGAGAGAAAGGTGCGCACCTGCAGAAGCAGGCCCCCCCCTACCGAGCCGATAACGGCGACGGCTGCCCCTCCTCAGGTGGACATGGCCCGGAAGAACAAGCGGCGCCGCACCGAGGAGCGTTCAGAGCAGGTCCAGCAGTTGCCCAGCATGCCGGTGCTTATCGATCAAGAGTCCTTCCAGCCAGAGCCCCCCTCGCCCACGCACAGGCATAGGCCCAAGACAAAGAAGGCCAAGAAGAACTCCAGGCGGGACAAGGCCGGGACACACCGCGGATATGCTGCAGGCGGAGGAGCTGCTGGGCAATGTCTCCATTCTGGAGCAGCTGCTAACGGACAAGCCGAGGCAGCATCGCCGTCATCGCCTCGAAAAGAAAAGACAACCAAAACACTATCATCGTCATCGCCGTCAAGACGCCCCATCGTCAACGTCAACGGTCTCCAGCTCTACCTCCCCCAGCACCGCCACCACCCCCACCAGTACGGTGCGACCCCGCCATTGGTTTGGCCAGAAAAAGCGCATCCTCGAGCAGTGGCGCAGGGAGCACTCCCAGCAGCAAACGAGCGGCGACAGTGATGGCTAGGGGCTAGAGAATACCCCCTAGGATAATGGATAACTATGCCAGATCAGTAGCCCATGGAAAATGGATGGGCACAGTACGAGGACGAGCTTTGAGACCGCCTGAGGAGGGAGTAACGAAAGCTAAGGCCCTTCTCCTAAGGAAGCCGATCTCTTTTAAATGTATTTATTGCTTTGTTTCATTTTTTTACAGTTAAGGAATATATAAAAATAAAGATCACAAGAATTGATTCATTTTTGAAGATTTTACACATGAAAACACATACTGACCGAGTACCGGGCATAAAGTAGAGCCGCGGCCCTTTGCCACTTCTTTGCTTTAAGCATGAGGCATTGCTTTTGGCCTATATCGATAGCTGACATATCGATAAGAATGCGCTTCCTCTCGATATCGCAATAGACATAGGCAGAGCCTGTGTCTTGAGGATAACTGATTTGAGACGAGGAAAGAAAGCTAATTTTGGCGGGAAAATGGACGAAAGAAACTTGAGGCTCATATATTTTTGTTATTTTCAGTCGAGCGATGCCGTAGGTCAACCAACGTAGGTCAAAAAGTTGGTGCACACACTGCTTCTGGCTTCTGGCTTCTGGTTCATTCGGTTCAGACCTCGTCATAATGGAACCAGTTCAGTGGCTCTCTGGCTGGACGCTTTGCTGTGTCTGGGCCTCGGTTAAAACTGAGTGAAAATGCCAACAAACTAATCAAATTTCCAACATTTTCTGGGCCTACCTCGAAGAGAAGCGTGGCAAGGCTCCCTCTGGGCGTCTGAATGAGTACTATTCCGCTTCTGGTAGCTTCTTGATTTGATTTCTTTCGGTTGTGGAAATCCCAGACGATCTAGTGACCTATGAAACCCTGGTCAGGTGTAGAACAAAAACGTATGGACCTAAAACGTTAATATTTTGAACAAAAAAAAAAGCCAAAATTATTGATATTGTTTATCCTAGATATGGAAGACGAAAGAGAACAGAGCTGCGAAGAGGAACAGTCCCGGAAGAGCGGGGGCTACGAGGTCGCCGCGGGGTCGGGATCGGCAGCCACGGCCACTGCAGCTAATCTTGATAGTACGGATAATACTAGGGTGGATGCCGACAACCAGCCCTCGTGCAGTGCAAACTGCCGTCCGAGATCGGTACGCTTCGTGGTGAAAAAGTGGAACGCGGTGGCCCTGTGGTCCTGGGACATAGTGGTGGACAACTGTGCCATCTGCCGCAACCCGATCATGGACCTGTGCATCGAATGCCAGGCCAACCCGAACCTCAGCTCCTTTGAGGAATGCACCGTGGCCTGGGGCGTGTGCAATCACGCCTTTCACTTTCACTGCATTTCGCGCTGGCTCAAGACGCGCCACGTCTGTCCGCTCGATAATCGCGAGTGGGAGTTCCTGAAATATGGACGCTAGCCACTGGACAGAGCCCAGACATTCAATAACGACGAAGAGTGTGTGAGAGAGAGGGGAGGGGAACAAGAGAATTGTGATTGATTTGAATAAAGCAAAACCATTCCACTGTACGCGATTTAAGCCGATAGAAGCCTGTCCACATCTCATCACCAGCCGATAACCATCTATCGATAACCATTCTGAGCACAGCTGTCAGCGGAAGGGAGGAAAGATCACATAAAAAGAGACGCTGGCCATTCTAAGCACTTTTGAACCCAATCCATTATGCTACCCATAAGATTCAAATTCCCACATACATATGATCATCGACTCATCTCTAGTCGAATGATTCCACCATCTATATACGAGAACTTATGCGATCCATTTGGGTCATTGGTTCATTTTCAGTGCTTAAAAGTACTTACCAATTTCGATTGTATTCAATGTCCTTATGCTTTCTTGCTAATCTTCCTGATGCAGTCCTTGCTGCTCGTGTTTTCGCTGACTTGGTATTGGGCTAGAGCCACCTCACTGGACCTCATGGGTCTGCTGACAAAGGCGACCTGCAAGAGCAGATGGCTGCAGAGAGAAAGGACGTGGATGAAGCAGAAACGTGCTTAAAAGAGTAAACTTAAATGCAGATATCTCGACAAAGTACTCAAGGCTTAAAGGCCACAGTTTTGGCAACGCTTGAGCATTAAAAGATGTACAGTCTTGATTGGAAGCGGCCGGGCATCGCAGAGGTAGTGACTACTTGGACAGTTGGGCATGAGTCATGAGGCATGATTATGAGGCAGACTCTTGTTTCATCAACTGTTTCTGATATGCGTGGCAGCTGTTTGTGCCACACAGGCATCGAAAGCTGCCGGGTGTGATGGTGGAGTGGAAATGTGGCCCTTGCGACAGCAGCTTCAGTGAAAACTGAGGCTTTCCCTGCTGGATTGGATGGGATTGTGAGAGATGCGGAAACTCGATGGAAACTGATTCAGTTGAAATGTGTCAATCAGCCTTTCAATGCCACTTCACGTCTTCCCATCTTACGAATCATCGCACAGCATTTGCGGAGATGGATGGATCTTGAATCCCAGAGGCATTCGGATTCGTTAACTTGTTGTGTATTCATTCATCGATCTAATCTTCATTGAGGCACTTCGGAAATCACTTATTCAGTCCGTCAGTCCGTGTGTCAAGTCCCATCCGTGAGTGCAACAATGTTTCATCGTCTCTAGCTCTCAGCTGCCCCCAACTTTCGTTTCTTCTGCGTGCTTTGAAGCATCACAAATTGGCGAAAGGCACTGGGCCGGGGAGCAGCATCGGCTCTCCATTGGATGGTCTTTGTCTGAGACTAGACTCCAGAGTGGCTGTACAATGTATACAACCTTTTCCGCTGTTTCTTCGTTATCCATTCTTCTTCTAAAGTGCATGCTTTGTGGCCCTTAAGCTAATGCGCCCGAGCTCAGGCTCCTCTCCTCGGGCCTGTGTCAGAGTGCTTTGATCTCGTCCTTCACGGGTCCCGCGCATTTTCATTGTCTCTCGGGGAGCGAGCACCCGTCCCTCGGCTTGGACTAGAGCCAAGTAAATGTAAATAACTTTCAAACGAAGCTCTCCCTTCCGACTGGCCCATTGGTGTGCGTGGAAGCGAAATGCAAGAATGCATTGTCCTTTTCTGTTTGAAGCTGTGCATCACCGCCCAGGACCCACGATCTCTCCACCTGGATTCCAGGCAGGAATCCAAACTGACCGAGGGGTGCTGCCGCATGACGCGCGACGCCTTAACCGAATCGAATGCTAACGTCCAGGAAAGATAGAGGCAGGGAAGTACTGGTGGATATAATATGGTAGAGGGAATCATAGTCCCAGCATAAGATCGTGAGCATACGATAGTTCTATAATACTAATCAAATAGGTCATGTGATGGAGAGGCAATAAGCGAAGCATTAGAGCACAGCTGGCAGTCGTAGTTCCCTTTCTCTCTATGTTTTAGCCTTCTCTCATGACAAGGGCAAGCAAAATTGACAGAGATCGCGTACCGATTCATTGGCCAAAAACGATAACAAAAGAAAGAGAGAACAATCATCAGCTGCGATAAAATAGCGTATAAAATATATCGCATTTGCATACACCTCTGAGTATCGGGTATTTCCAGTAGAGCCGCGACCCTTGCCGCGGCTCCCACTCCGAAAGTAGGTGGTATTGAGGGGAAACTAAGTCCGTTGCTTTTTTATGGGAACTTGTTTTATTTGCCAGAGAATTGCGATTGCCCAGAAGAATGACACAAATTTAAAACAATACAAATTTCGCACAAAAAATGTAACTTTGTTGTTGGCACCCACCACCCACCACCCAGCACTCTCTCTCTCTCTCTCTCTCTCATGCACTCCAGCGATGGCTGCAGGCGTCAGCGCCACAGAGCGCGAGATAGAGACATAAAGAGACCCCAGAGATTTACGCCCGGTTTATCTGTTTCGAGGCAAACGGATTAAGTCGTTAAATCCGCTCGAATTTTTTCGCTATTGGATCCCTGTCTCTCGCCCCACGCTAGACCGATTTTGGGTGGGGGCCGGTGCCAAGGCATAGTCCGGGTATGGCATGCCAAGGCATGCTCCACTTTGCAGGGGCCACAACTCCGGATAAATGGTTATTACACTAGTACGTTTTTCAGTTGCTGTTGTTCCCCACACTAAATACTAAATACTGGTTTGTGCGAGTATGTACCTTTCGAGGTGAAAACCAAATTAAAAGTTAAGACCCAAAATGGCTGCAGGCGACGCACAGTGGCGCCTCAGCCCACAAAAAAACTTGCCAGAAGTCTTTTTTTTTTTTTTTTTTTGAGCAAGCGCTTTTGGATAATTTTCCAAGGCCTTCGAAAATGTGAAACTTTGAGTAAGTCGAATTCTTTGGTTTGGGAGAAATGAGCCCTCCAAGTCGACCATTTTTTCTGGTTAAATAAAAATGTATACCCTGTATCTGTGTTTGTAGTATTTAGTATCTGTATCGTATGATTATAGTATTTGTATCTGTATCTGTAGAATATGGTATCTGTATCGTATGATTATTGTTTGGGTGTCTTTTTTTTTGGGGTATTTATTGTTCAATGAAAAAGAAATGGACTTGTTGGTAGAACTCCTAAAGAAATTTCGATTTTTCCAACTATTTACTTGTTTAAAATTAATTAATTTATTAAGAATTATCTGCTAGTAATGGTTTAAAACAGAATTTAGAAAATTTTCAAGTTTCAGTTTTTAAATATTAAGAATATTGACGCCGAAAGTCCACGAACGTTGTGTAGTTTTTAAGATTTTTTCCCCCTTCGTCTTATCGCTCCACCAAAAGTCACTTCTTGAACCAGCTCCGCTCTGTAGTTCTCTTCTGATCTAGTTCCGCAAAGTTTTAGTTCTGCAAAACTAGAACTATCGGACAATAGCTTGCATCGATACTTTTTCGGATAGGATTTGTAGGTAAACACCAATAATCGTAAAAAAGGTACGTAAAAATGTAGGATAATACAACCTACCAAGTGCTACATTCATAAGGGATAGCTCAGGGGATAAGGCATTACCAAGAGCGCTATAATTGTGGAATAAAACCCTAGAAGGTTCAGGCTAGTCATAACTTGCGAGATCTTCTGTTCTTAAATGTTCTTCGACTATTTCCTAGAGCGATATGAATGTGTCCCAAACTCGAGCAAAAAACAGACCAGAATACACGAATACCTGAATAACGCTCGATAAGAATGAACAGTCTTCTTAAAGAGATACTCGTACTTCATCCGAAATGGATCGAACCTCCCAAATGGTAGTGCTGAGACCCAAAATCGAGTCAAAGGAGAGATCCCAGAAAACCATTTGCATGTGCCATCCATTCGAGGCTTATTCTCTCTCAATAAGCACACCATGAGCACCCAGTTGGGCTTTTCCAGTTGAACGGATTACAATCTACCCTGATCTTAATGGAGTTTTGTGCTTTATGTAACGTATTGTGGCGCCGTCGTTGATAAGGGACACTGTGCTTCCTCCAGATTTGTACTTTGTGATTTAATCAAGCGGGTCGGGGACATGCCCGCCCAGGCCCCCATTCGAGTTGCGTGCAAGCCTCGAAACGACCGGGAGTCCTTGGGCAGTGGCAGTGGGAGTGGGAGTGGGAGTGGGAGTGGGAGTGGCAGTGGCAGTGGCAGTGGAGTCGACAGCGACTTGTGTAGGCACCACAACGTAGCAAATGAATAACAAAATGATTAAAGAAAATCGCATTGTGCCAACACAAATTCACATATACATTTTATGGTAGTTGCTGCGTTTTTATGGGGAATTAAACATTTTCTCGTGATGGCCATCGCCTCGGATGTAGGTCAGCGTTGGGCCGGCAGAGGTGGCGGGCTCCAGGAGGCTTAGCATTGGACTGGTGTGGTCCGGAGGGGACCACCCGTCCTCTCTCCACTCGCCTAATT
Organism: Drosophila persimilis; assembly: GCF_003286085.1. NCBI lineage: Eukaryota > Metazoa > Arthropoda > Insecta > Diptera > Drosophilidae > Drosophila > Drosophila persimilis. The sequence continues at coordinate 1,139,015 of NW_020825356.1, forward strand.
GATGGCCCGGAGTGCTCACTTTCCGAGCTGTCGCCCACGAGAGTTCCAGGTGCTGAGGGAGGTGTATAATGATTTTGGTCGGATGAGGACAGAGAAACGATCGATCAACAGGAACAATTCTGAGTATTGGGTATCCTAGAATCGGGTTCACGGGTTCGGTTTCGATTTCTATTTCGATTTTGGTTTCACTTTCGATTTCCGTTTCGATTTCTGTTTCGATTTCTGTTTCGATTTCTGTTTCGATTTCTGTTTCGATTATTTTTTCGATTTCTGTTTCGATTTCTCTCTCGATTTCCGTTTCGATTTCTCTCTCGATTTCCGTTTCGATTTCTGTTTCGTTTTATTTTGATTTTTGTTTCGATTTGTTTCGATTTTTGTTTCGATTGGTTTCGATTTGTTTCGATTTCTGTTTCGATTATTTTTTCGATTTCTGTTTCGATTTGCTTCGATTTCTGTTTCGATTTCTCTTTCGATTTCCTTTTCGATTTGTTTCGATTTCTGTTTCGATTTCCGTTTCGATTTTTGTTTCGATTTGTTTCGATTTTTGTTTCGATTTCTGTTTCGATTTCTCTCTCGATTTCCGTTTCGATTTCTGTTTCGATTTCTGTTTCGATTTCTGTTTCGATTTTTTTTTCGATTTCTGTTTCGATTTCTCTCTCGATTTCCGTTTCGATTTCTGTTTCGATTTGTTTCGATTTGTTTCGATTTTTGTTTCGATTTCTGTTTCGATTTGTTTCGATTTCTGTTTCGATTTCTCTCTCGATTTCCGTTTCGATTTTTGTTTCGATTTGTTTCGATTTCTGTTTCGATTTTTTTTTTCGATTTCCGTTTCGATTTTTGTTCTGTTTCGATTTCCGTTTCGATTTCTGTTTAGAATTCTATTTCGATTTCGATTTCTTTTTCGATTTCTCTTTCGTTTTCTGCTTTTCGGCTTTAAATTTGAGAGAATCTTTCCTTTCGTTTCGTTTTTGTTGATTTTTGTTCGGTTTGGTTGGGGTTTTCTCGTCTCGTCTCGTCATTTCATTTAAAAAACAATTTGATTTATTTGCTTTGGCATGCAAACGCCAGCCAGCAACAACAGCCCGGTGTCGTGGTAGTTGTTGCCACTTCTGCCGCCGTCGCCGCCGTCGCCGCTGCTCCAAAACATACCACACAGACTCCATATATGTACATATGTATGTATGTATGTATGTATGTATGGATGTATGTGCATACAGCCCAAGCCCAATATATAATTATAATGGCATTTTGCCAAAATGCTTCACAAACAACACACAAGAACAAACACACAATTCTGTTTTGTGGATTGAGTGGATGACAGGGAATGGTAGGGAGTGGTAGGGAATGCTCGGGGTCTGGCTGACAGACTGGAGTGCCAGAGTGCCGGAGTGCCGGAGTGAACGTGTGGCTAAGCTTTGGACAATGATAGCAATGATAGCGAGCGGAAAAACAGCAACAGCCAACGACAAGTGCAACAAAACACGGCTAAGAGCAGCAGCAACAGCCAGCAACAACCAGCAACAACTATGGCAACATCGAGGACAACGTTACCGAGGACATAATCCATTTTGGAAATTACATAAACCAAAACGAAAACGAAAATATTCAACAACCCAGACGGTGGGGCTATTATTTGGTTTCCTTTTTGTTCTGGCAAACACACAGACAGACACATAAATGGAAATGTAATCAGGACACTAGATAGTTACCTCCAGATCGCAGAGCAGAGCAAGTTTATGGGTCCGCGCTTCCATTCAAGTCACGAATTGAATGGCAGCCTGGGGTACACCTCTTGGGTACAGTCTCGTTTCCTGGGGCGGCTTATGGGTCAAAGCGGGGACGTCATCTGGAACGAGAGATTGAGGATGATGGCGGGATTAGCACTTGCGACTTGAGTCGCAAAAAAGGCGATCAATGACTGACACTAACTACTGGCACACAGAGGGGTACATACACACATCAAGGACCTTTCCAATGGCTGAAATATCGATATTTATTGAGCTGTATAGCTGTAGGCTTTCAAAAGGGCAAAGACAAAGACTTTTCCAGTCTCAAAAGAGCATCAGTTGGTCATTTGTTCAATCCTTTTGTAAGGTCCTAAAAAAAAAACACCATTGTTTTGTTCACTTTTTTCCAGAGTATTCCGAATATTTAAGTGTGCTATTTTTGGTCCTCGAAACTCGAAAAATGCTCCGTACAATGCCGTTTGAAATGGACTTCAGGAACAGATTCGAATCTTGATCCCTGCCGTTCAATCGTTCTTTTGGCGTCTCAATTTCAGGTGGTTGTTGTTTTTCCTGACGCACAACACACACCATCCATCCGACTCATGTTTCAATTTGAGCGCATGACATGGCATTAGGGCTGACTGACTTCCGGAGTAGCAAAATATTCAATACCGGGCCCCACTCGAATGCGAGACGAAGGAACGCAGCGACGGTGAATGCTGGATGAACTTCTTGGCGTTGTCCTTTTCTTTTTACTCTGCGAGTGTCAATTATGTGCCAGCACGCTTGTCTCCGTCGCCATTTTCTTTGTTGATTTTGTACTCCCCGGCAAGGGCCGCGGCTCGGTGTGAGCTATGGTTCGTGGAATTTATACAAATACAATTTTATACGTCGTTTGAACACATATTTTTATAAAAATACGACGAAATATTTAGGAGATTTTTATAGATTGCATTTAATCTGTTTTTAGCTTGTCTAGACATTTTTCTTCAGCATCAGTCTCTATTCTTTTCCATTCTCACTCGCACCCCTGCCGCTCTCGCTCCCTTCCTCTAGATCACGCACATTGCACGAGGAAACGTGTGTGTGAGAGCGAGAAAGAGAATCAGCAAGCGCGTGGAAGACGTTGCGCTTCATTTGTTCCCGCTGGCTATAATAATAGACCAATTGGAGTCAGATTCGGAAATCTGCAAGATATGGTTCTCTCGTTTCTTCAAAATTGCGCGTGCCACAGACTTTCATCCTTCTTGAGTGGGCGGAAGGGAGCGGTGCGAAGATTTGTTTGATCTAGCTCTTATAGCCTCTGAGAGCTCTGAGACATGGCTCAATCGACTCGGCTATTGATGCTGATCGAGTATATATATACTTTATGGGGTCGACAAGGCTTCCTTCAGGGTCTTATACATCTCCACTTTGAGCATTTTTATTTTATTTATTTATATATACATATTTATGTATATTTATATTATTATTTATTTTTTTTTTTATTATTTTTATTTCATATTATGTTAGATTTAACTTTAAAAGTTAAAAAAAATATTTTTACACGATATATTTTATTGCCCTTTTAAAAATTTTTATTTTATATTATTATTTATGCTTTTTTACTATTTGTATTTTATATTATATTAGATTTAAAATTAAAAATAAAGATTTTTATACGGTATATTTTATTGCCCGTTTTAATATTTTTATTTTGAATTATATTAAATTAAAAAAAAAAAAAAAAATATTTGTAGACAATAAATTTTATTGTGCGTTTTTTTATTGCGTTTTTTAATATTTTTATTTCATATTATATTAGATTTAAAATAAAAAGATAAAGATTTGTAGACGGTTTATTTTATTGTCCGTATTTTTTTTATTGTCCCTTCCACCCACTGTGCAGCATTCAGGTGTCATGGGCGTGGGCGTGGTCGTGGGCTTCACTGTATCTCGTGTCTCTCCAGGGGGGGGGGGTGTGTCCCGGGGCTCCACAGAAAGAGTTGAGCCAATACTTGGCCAAACAAGACGGACGAGCGGCACAGCCAACAACGATAACTGGGGTTGGGGGCGGGGGGAGGGAGGGGGGGGGTGGTGCAGGTCGGACCCAATGCCCACGTCGAGGGGCAACACAGAAATCGCATTTTGAAAAATGTTGCATGCCCGCATCATAAATAAATGTAAATGCAAATAAATCACTCTGCTTTGCTGAAATTTTTCCAGTTTATTGCTCCTTCCACGTTGTCTGGATGTTAATGCTGTTCTGTTTCTGTTTCTGTTCCTGTTGCCCCCCCCCCCCCCCCCCCCCCCTCACCCCACCGCCATGGGGCCATGGGGCCATGTGGTACGAATGTTTTTGGTCCCTCTCTCGCTCCGTTCCCGTCCCCAAAAAACAATGTCAAGCGCACTGCCTCTGCTGCTCCTTCTGTTCCTCTGACAGACAAAATGCTTCTTGCTGCACATCACGATTAGGGCTCATGGAGTGGGCCACGTAGCAGGCGAACCGAGGATGGATGTCAGTGCTCCAGCCAGAGCCCAGGGCCGGTATGGAGGCCCGTGCTCAGAGTACAACCAAATTGCGTGTACACAAACCTAATGGGCCCCCAAACTCTTCGATTGACGGCAGGGCCGGACACCTGTCTCTCTCAAATGGAGAGAGGCGTTAAGTCCCTTAAGGGCCTCCAAGGTCCTCCAAGGGAGCCACCATTCACGCAGTGATAATACTATTTAAATCGACAGATAAGGAGCAGCTTATCGCTTATCGCGGCCTATGTAAATCAAAAGGGCAATGCAGCTCAATGCAACACAGCATTCTCCCTCCCTCTCTGGCTGCCTAATTAGCGACCACTGGTGGCGTGGCGTGGCGTGGGTGGGGTGGTTGGCAGGGCATTTATCATGGCGAGGATCCTTGTCCGGTCGAAACGGGTCTGGCTGGTGCCTAATGAGCTCCAGTTAGGGGTCGCATTAGCGTAACTGAGACCCGAAGCGATCCAATAAATCAGGGGCCAGTGGGTGGCGGGAGGCGGGAGGGCAAGGCTCCGCTGTCCTGGCATCCAGCTCTTTGGGGGGCAAGTATGTTGAATGTTGAGAATGTCACACCTTCCTAGAGACCAAATTGTGTGGAAATAATTCTATGCTTCAACATAATCGGCCCGTAGAAGGGACACTCTCGCTCCCTCTAACCTAACCCAATTCTCTATGCGTGTCCCTCCCCCTTTTGCGACTCAGTGACTCTCACTTTTTATTGTCGCACCCCCCAGTAGATTATTTGTTTATTAACACAAAAGGCACTAAGGCACTAAGGCATTTTGGGCATTTTGGGGGCCAGGACGAACGTTACAATACATACATATGTAAATGCCACAAAAAGCACAAATCATTGGAAGACATTGTATACATAAATATATATTATATAATAGAAACAGTGCACCAATCAATGCAGTGGGAGAATGCCTCTAGAATGTGTTTGTTCTACAGAAAAAACTAATTTTTTGAAAGAAATAATTGCGAAGCATGAAGGCTACGCCCCATTATCCCTCCAACAAATCAGCGACTCAGAATGAATTGAATCAAATGAATGGCTACTCAATCGGTCTCTCTTTTCATTCGACCAATCATTCCGGTCTCAATCATTTCATTTATTCTATTATCTCAAAGGTTTAACAGTTTCAAGTGTTCTGAGCAGCACTGCCACTTCACTGTTAAGCTGTTAACAGTTCAGAACAGCGCTGCCACCTCACTGTAAAGCTGTTAACAGCGCTCTGTTGCTAACTCTCTCTCGCTCTGGCTCTCTTTTTTGCGCTCTTACGATCCACACGGCGCTCGCCGTTACGTTCCCACCCGCAGAGAATAAATCCAGCGCAGACTCATCTTGGATTTCCTGCAGCCCCCCTCCAAAAACCAAGAAATGTCCTGATGTGCGGCCCTTATTGACACCTAATGCCATGCACACTCGTACCACATGTGTTAATGGATACGGTTTCGACGCAACGTACGGCTCATAACTCTACGAGTAGGCGTCCTTTTGCTCAAGTGGCCTTCCTCGAGTGTCATGACTGCCTGCTCCTGCGAGATGTGCTTGCCTGAACACATGTTTTGCCGTTCATCGTGCACGGAAAATGATTGCCAAGGACATTGCGGCAAGACCCAACCTTTGAGGCTGGGAAAACCCCAAGCCGATGCAGAAATAGGTCTACCAATACCCAAAGCCCCCTTGCAGAGTTTTTCGAAGCACTGAAAGCACAACAAGCTTTTCCAGTCTTTAAATTCTCGAAAACCCACGACGCACAGTGGGATCCTCGGGCATTTTTGCTTGTTTCTTTGACTTTTGCCACCTGATTTCGGCTGAAGCTCTACTATGCCTTCTTCAATCAATAATCGACACCTCATGGAACACTCAGTGAAAGTAAAAGTACAAATAAAGTGTACACTCGACTTCTTCCCGGCAATGCACAGTGGGCGAAAGGACAATCCAGGTCTAATTAATTGGAAATTTTCATGCCACAATCTGTTACAGATTGTGTAATGCTGGAACGACTCAGGCCTGGTCGACAATCACTTTTTCTCTGTTCTGAATCACTTGTGATTAAACACCAGCCAGTGGCTGTCAAACTATGAACTATGATCCCCACGGACTGCACAAACCAGCTCTAATCATTAATAAATAATGGAGCACAAAGTGAAATCCGTTGATTGTGACCAATTGCAACCAATTGAACTGTGTGTATGGGCTGGTAGGCAGCCCCAATCTCCAGATTGGACACAAGTGGAGAGGCCGCCCTCCAGCCGTTCAATGGACAAGGCGGCCAAGGAGGGCGGTTGGTGTTGCTGCTGTTTGTTGGCGTGGACTGTGGATAGAGCTAAAACATACTCGTATGTACATGGTTGCGATTAAAACTAAAATTACATTAAAATGGAAATCATCTGCTTGTGCGGTTGGCACCAGACTCGCATAATTTCTATGGATTTTGCTTGCCTCAGCAGCAGTAACAGAAGCAGCAGCAGAGCGGTGGCGGCGGCGGCGGCGGCGACGGCAGCGGCAGCGGCAGCGGCAGCGGTATTTATTCATTTTGGGCCACGCCAGCAACTACTACGATTACAAGAAAGCAGGGGAGGGGAGGGCTGGCCTTCCTGCCGAGGCCGAAGCTTCGCATACCCTAGCCGATCGTTAGCCGATCCGATTTGCCGAGTACACAGCGCGCTTTGGTATCTACCATACTATCGATACACACTGTGGGATTTGCCAATAGTATATATCGGGTAAGAAAAATCGATAGCGAACGAGAGAGAGCCGATCGAAATGGGCGAGAGAGAGAGAGAGAGAGGTAGAGAGGCTGTGCAAAAGCGCGTCAAAAATGGCCGAAGCTTAAAGCTTAAAATAGTAAATAAAATGATTTGTTGGCGTGCCTTCAGCTCGGATCGTGGAGTGGATTTTACTGCCAAACCCTTTGCCACAACAAAAATACCCTCTGCAAAGGGTATACCAGCAGCAGCTGGAAAATCGAGGGCGACTACTACGGCTATGGAAGCGACGACAACATGAAAATGCAAAATGAAATGAAAATCGTTTCATTATAATTAGAGCAGCAGCGTTTTGCGCTGAGCCAGCAAACACTGAAAGGCCGGCAGGCAGGCAGGCAGTGTGTGTGCGGGGGGCCTGGGGCCTGGCGGTGGAGACTCTGCCGACTTGAGATATACGGCAATTAGGCAAGGGCTGCAGGGTGGTGCGCTGCGGTGCGGTGCGGAGACAGTACTGTGGGGCGTCAAATTAAATGAGTTGCCGTTCCAGTTGCTGCTGCGTTGATTATGTTGCACCACCCCCCCCTGGCATTTCTAAAAGTAAAAGCGTTAAAAAGCTGCTCACTTGAAGGTAAATCTCTGGCTTCAAGTATGCATCTGCATGTGTATGACACTCGTGTCCCCAATGCTCCATTTTCGAGCCAAACACTGGAAGCTTTCAATGGCGTCGCTGATGTCGCTGATGTCACTCTGATGTCTCCCCCGACGCACAGTGGGGGATTTAGTCGAAATCATGTGGCAAAAGTCAAAAGCTTAATGAAATTTTCAATTGCTCAATTTGCATGCACAGACCGCACTTTTCGAGTGGAATAAAAAGTACTCGATGCTATGAATGATTCTCCTTTTGGTCTCTTCCATTAGGCAGATCTATTCTTATCGATTGGCCCTGTATGAGGTATGATATACTAATTGCAATTGTAAGGACCTTTTGGATGGGAAGGCAAGTGCCCATTTCTCCATTGCTGGCAATAATTGGAGATGTATGGAGTTGGCTTTACCATTCCAAAATGAGACTTGAACTGAAAGTCCACTATCCCTAAATTCTTAGAGGAAAAGACTCGAAGACTGTAGAACAGCTCCACTTATAAGCACAAACAAAGTGCCCAATGTATTGCATGAAATTATAATTTTTGCCATCCAAAATACTCAAAGGCCACACTATGCGACGGCTGAGGCCACCCCGAAGCTTTCTCTGGGCCTCGACGTGGCATAGAGGGCTCTTCAAATGTGCTTAAAGAACAATTTTTAGACGGGCGGAAAGAGGCCCGTAACCTGCTGCTTAATGGAGAAATTCCCCGAGCAGCCATCTATGGAATCCATCGGAATGAAATTTATTTCCTGCCCCAGCATCCGTGCTAGATTCGTTTCGAGCTCTGCTCGTGGTGGCTTTTTCTTTGTTTAAAAAAATATGCGCTAATCCGAAATGTTGGTTATTTTTCTGGCATTCCAGGTCTCCCTTTAACCCCACCGATCAGCATTTAGAACCGCCAACGACTGCCATTGAGGGCCAACAATTGGCAGGCCACTGCGGTACCCACTGTGTCTTCAGGGCAGCTCTACACTCCGACTGATCCCTCCAAGAGGCAGATGCTGTGTTGCCAGAAGAGTCCCCCCCAATTTTGGGATTTGGGGTATACTAAGGGGAATAAAATGGAACAGAAGACTCACTTCTGAGCCCCGAAGTGTGTGTGTACTCATTCTTCCCCTAGATCGGGGGGGCATTCCTCTCATCCCTTCTCTCTCAATCTCGCTGGCCAGGGGAATGCTTGGTTGGAACTGCAGACCAGCCGAAGGTCTTCGAGCTGAGTTTTTGCTGGCTTAGAGGTCATACTCTATCCTCTATCTCAGCAAAAACTGTGCATTATGCTGTGGTTGTAAATGTGTGGGACGTCCTCCGATGGGCCTTAATCGAGTGCATGCAAGAAATGTGTAACGTGTAACGAGTGCCTGCCCACCCCCCCCACCCGCCCCTGTCCCACGACCCCTCCTAATTGCACTTCTTGTTCAACTGATTCACATGGGCCGGCAATTCAAGGCAATTTGCGGACAAATAACATGCTGTTCCAAATTGATGGCATCTCCGATTGAATCCGGCCAGTGTCTAGTCCCCCAGTTCGATGATCCCTCAAAACTATTGGAACTCGATTGGGGACGAGGGGACCGGCTGCCTGCTGCCTGCTGCATATCAAATTCCAATTTTGAGTGCAACTTTGCTCAGAAAAAAAAGAAAAAAAAAGAGTAGAAACAGCCACAAAAAGTGAGCCAACTAAAATTATAAAACTTTTGCCCAATCCCAAGGCTCTAATACCACACCCACAATCTCCAGCGAGGGGAGGGGGGGGGGGGGAGTACCATTCAAAAAGTTAATTAAAAGTCTCGCCTCGCAGCGTCGAAAATTTGGAAATCTTGAACAAAAAAATGGTCCCATAAAAGTTCTAACAAATGCGTCGCCTAATGCTCGGCGCAGAGAGCCAGGTGCTGCTCCAGAAGGGGGGAGAGGGGAGAGGGGGGTGTACAAAGCCGCCGGCTGCAGGTTGCATGTTGCCAAAGGGTTGGCTTTGCGTTCGGTAGGGGGGGGGGGGGGGGGGGGGTTTATGGGTCTGTGGGTCAGAGTCAGAGAGTCGGGGCTGTCAATCCGATGCCTTGCGATTTCGCCGATTGTGCACGTAACGTGAAATTAACTAAAATACAGGAATTACATTTGCACTTTGCGTGTCATGCACCATTTGTTGCAAACGTGACAATTGCTGCCGCTGCTGCTGTTGCTGCTGCTGTTGCTGTTGCTGTTCCTCCGGTTGCGGCAGCTGCTGGCGACACTGTCCACTTTGCGGATACACTAGCTTTGCTCGATCCACACCAGAGGGCGTGACAGAGAGAGAGAGAGAGAGATAGAGCTCTACAGAATTCGAATTAGCCATTCATCACGAGCGAGGTTACACACACACACACACACACACACACATACACAAACATACAGATGCAGGGCTGTTTATGGGCTGCAAGTACTCCACTCCAACCCCCCCCCCCCCATAAATCTGCTCGAAAACAGTGTAACCCGACTACGTGTCTGTACGGGCAAAGGTCTGCACCGCAAGTGGCATTGAGTGGCATTGGGCCATCGCGCAGTCGGCGGCTGGTGCCCTGCTGCTTCTCTGCATTGCCCAGTAGATCCTCTCGGCATGCTCCACGTCTGACCTAACTATCGACGCTTCTTCTTCGTTGAAACAAATACCTGCTAATAAAACATACAGGACCGCGACCGCCGAGCGAGTGTGTGCCTCGAAGTGAGGCTGGTCGTATTTAATTAAATATCCATTAAACAGCAAGCAGCGGACTGGAGCTTCAGCCCGAAATGCACGACCCAGTGCAGGCAAAGCTTTCACCCATTAAGGCACGGCCGAGTACACTTGCAGACCGATCGTACCTGTTGCTTTCTCTTCGGCGAGGAGCAGAGCCGAGCAGCTACATAACATATTTTAAAGCATTTAGAGCACCGCGCTGTTAGCACCCCAGGTTAACAGCCTGTTATCGCTCTCAGTTAACAGCCACTTACAGCGCCCTCTGCCTAGCGCTCGCTCTCTCGGCTTTGTAAGCTCTATTTTAAAGCCTTAAATAAAGCTGGGGGAACAGCTGTAACAGGGCATTGCGCTGTTAGAATTCCAGGTTAACAGCCTGTTATCGTTCTCGGTTAACATCCAGTTACAGCGCTCTCTCTCTCTTACGATCCGCACGGCACCGTTTTCTTGGAATGTGAGCATTAAAACCCCGCGAAACATTGAAAAACACGACAAATACATAAAGATAAATATATTTATAATGGTAGCTTTCTTTCCCAGCCATTTCTCTACAATAGAAAAAAATATTCAACGCAAACTATTCCAGCAATGCCTTCACTTAATGGTCCAGTCATTGCCCTAACACGATAATGAGAGAGGGAGAGACAGAGAGACAGAGAGACAGATAGAGAGTGGATGAGGGAATATCAAATAAGCAATCTTTGTCACTGAAAATGCAAAGTTTTCGCATTGTTCATAAATATGCACAAGTGCTGCCGTGGGCGGTGGGGGGTTTGGGGCATGAATATGTATGTTGCTGTTCGAAGTTCTTCAGCTGCCAGAAGCGCTCAGCGTCTGCTCTCGAGTTTCGTTCACTGGTGGAGTACATGGAGTACACACACACACACACACACACACACACACACACACCTAACATGGAGTGCAATTGAAAAGACGGCAGCAGAAGCAGCATGTTCTCATCCATGTTCTTGATGGGACAAATACGAGTATGCCTAAGCACGCAGCACGCAGCACAGGCGGGAGGTCGGGAGGTCGGGAGGTCGGGGCGGCAGGGATCGACTGCATCTTCGCTTCGTTACCTTCGATGATTAGTTGGCAGGAGCAACATGCAACATGCAACATGCCACATCACTCCACCGCATACATATGCAACTATAACTCTCACTATTAAAGTGTTTATGAGACAAAAAAATCATCGTATAAACCCTAATATTATTTGAAATGCGTTGAAATGTCCTTCTCGTGGCTGGATTTTGGGCAGATGTGGGGGGATAGCATTTGTCCTTGTGCCTGGTGCTGTTTTGCATAACTTTCACTCCCATTTACTCGCATTTCAAATATTTTATAAAGCCTGATGCCTGCATGATGGTGCATCAAAAATAAATCAATCTAATGCAAAGACTCTTCACGCATACGACCCTTGTTCAAATAAGGACATGTTTACGCTGTGCAACGAGTCGGGAATCGACAGGATCTATCTTGACACGGTGCTTCAGGGGGGGGGGGGGGGGGGGGGGGGGGGGTGGTGCGGGTGCATCTCCTTCCCTTGTGTCTGTGTGTGTCCCACTCAGCCGGTCTGAAATCGTAAGAATCTTACGTTGCGATAACCGGATCGGTGGCTCTCCCGCTCAGCCTCCTTTGAGTGTAAAACCCTTTCGATTGTAAATAATTGGCGGTTTTCCAACTATCAATTGTTTTTTTTATTCAACCTGCCGGAGCTCCGGGCTAGTTTGGTACAATTTCTGCATAAAATGCATTCGAAAATTCGCTGAAAATTCGCTCAAAAAACCCTTGTGGGGTCGGAGGCCGCTCACTCCCCGGCCCCGGCCCCGGCCACTCAGAAATTTAATTATGAAATTAAATTAATTGCAAGTCCAGCTATCGCATTGGCAAACAAAAGCCGGCAACGAGCAAACATTCAACGTTAAATATTGATAGCCTACTCGCGGAAATAAAGCAAAGTCCGGCCCCCCCCGGCAAAGGGCCGCCAACATAATTGAATACCGATTCAGTATTTTTGTATTTAATTATCAATTAACTGCCAATAATCAGAACCGTTCTAGAAATTAGATAGTTCGAGAGGAGGGTAAATATTAAATGCTATCATTTTAGGGGATGCTTCAGGTGCTCCATTTAGGCCAAGCTTTAACCGAGGCCTGTAAGAGTCTGGTGGTAAGAGGCCCAGTTGAGTGTCTGGGAAGCCTTTCCGACCCCATCAAGTAGATATGTGCATATATACTCGATCAGCATCAATACCCGAGTCGATAAAGCCTTGTCCTGCTGTCTCTCCCGATGAGCGCCTAGATCTCAGAGACTATAAGAGCTAGAGCAACCAAATTTAGTATCCAGACTCCTGTGATATCACACTGAAACTAGTTTGTTTCAAAATTTTGGTCCCGCTCTCTCCCGCCCCCACAAAGAACGAAAATCTGTGGCATTATAAAACAGGAGAGAGAGAGAGAGAGAGAGAGAGAGAATACGCATAATCGTAAAGAATGACCATATCTTTTGGAGAGCAGAATCTATATCAGATTCTCTTTCTCTCTCTTTTTCTCACACTACTTCGTGCAATGTGAGGGGAGGAGAGCCATACATACAAAGCCTGGAGCTACAAAACTACTGTGTCGTCGTGCAATGTTTAACTCATATCGGAGCGAGCGAGTGAGGCGGGGGTAGGCGCTAGGGAAGCGATAGGGTCTCAGGGTCTCCCCCATTAACCAAAAGTAATTGAATCAAAATTGAAATATTAACCTAGGGAAATGGGACAGATGTCAATGAAGCAACAAAAATGAACCAAAATATTTGAGAATTCAACAACATTTTTTCTTTCACTAATATTTGTGTAAATACCAACAGGACGTTACGTTTTTGACCAGTGACAGTGCGTGGAAGGAGCCACAAAGGTGACATGCCAGTGGCAGTGCGGTGTGCGGATGCGGATGCGGAGGCGTGTTTGCCAACGACCCAAACCCACCCACAGATAAGGCACGGGTAGCCGAGCGACGGGGCGAGACTGCGGTTATAGCCGCACCGGAAGTTCCGCCGCAGTAAGGCGTGGGTGGAGTCCCTCACACGCCAGACGAAAAGTTTTCCCAGGGCAGGGCAGGGCAGGGAAGGGATCGATTGGGACTGGGAATGGTCATAAATAACACACTAATGTATCATGAATAAGACAATAATATGCGGGAGATGGGAGGGGTTGCTAGGGAGCTGGCAGGGAGCTGGCAGGGAGCCGGCTCCCAGGCTGGATTCTTCCCGGTGTTGCCCAGGGGGACCGGCATATCGAACGGTTCAATGCGTGCCGTCGAAATGTGTAGTAGGCGGAAGGACGAAAAGGCTCTATCCTGGCTAGCGGCCAGCCGAGAAGGTGCTCCACCAGGTGGTGGCCGTAATCACTGACCACTGACCATCTGACAAGGAAGCTGATAGCACGGCTGTTTGACGAGCCCTACTGTGTCCCACAGCACCTCACAGCACCTCAGAGCACCCCACAGCACCTCACGGCACCTCAGAGCACCCCACAGCACCTCACGGCACCTCAGAGCACCCCACTGCGGGCAGTCGAAGATGCGTAGCACGCAACCCTCCACCCCCGCCGCCAATTGCCAACTGTGCCCCGCATTGTGGTTGCACGCCACTCAATTGATTGTTTCGTCGAATGGCGAATATTATCTGTGTAGTTTGCAGCCGATATCCGACTGTGACAAGACTGTCTCTTCTCTGTATTATGCCCCATGACACCTTACCCCACCGTATCATTGGCCAAAATCTTCGCTGTCCACAGACACCACCTCCAGATGTGCCTGGCCCACTGGCAGGCATCCAACCAGCCCACCAGCCACCGATTCTGAGCCTAGGCTGTCTGGATGGATGGATGGTTGGGCTGTACATACACTCATCGCCCACTTAAAACACCCAACAACGATTCGAGTAAATCTGTTGTCTTAACGCATAATAAATCAGCCACAATTTGAATGGCCAGCATTCGCAGGCAGGCATCTTCATGGGCCTTGACAGCGACTATGGGGCGGCACAGTGGGGACTATGCCACTTTCACTTGCCGCACTTCAGCTGCCACTCAGGCAATGCCTCAATCAATCAATCAAAGCCAGCATCTGCCATCAAAGTGGAGCTACCCGGGCAGCAATGCTCCTCGGTCCGAGCTCCCCGCTCCCCGCTCCCTGCTCCTCGCTCTTTGGCTGTTCTTGGCTAATTAAATACGCTCATAAAGTCAAAAACAGAATCATCGTCATGGGCTGCCCGCACCCTCCTCGTTGTCGTTGTTGTCGTTGTTTGCTTATTGAAACCGCACAAACGGCAGAGCACCACAAAGATGGTTTTGTATTTCAGTTTCGGTTTCCGCTGTTCAAAGGGCAACCTCTCGGCTAGGGGAAAGGGGGCTTCAGAGTTTGAGATTCTTGGCTCTAGAATCAAGCCTTGAGGCTTAGCGAATCAGGAGGCAGGAGGCTGGGGCAAAGGGCACTTCTGATGCGACAATGCGTCTTGAGCGCACTTACCACTTTTTCAGCCACCCTGCCGCTCAGTCGAGGGGCGGTGGGGCGAGGCTCCGCCTAGTTAAACCTTTGAGTGCCCTCCTGTTGGCATTGTTCCCTTCGCCGCTGATTGGTTGATTGATCGACCAGCCTGCCGGAGAATCAACAAAGAGATCTTGAACTCTGTGGCCTCCGTGGGTGCCGTGGGTGCCGTAAATCCCACGAGTGGGATCGGCAGACCTGCGTCGCCGGCAAATGGTGTACAACTTGGGGATATTCTCGTTTCTAAAGCACTAGCAAGGGGGTTCCCTCTTGACGCACTCCATCGCCATCTCCGTGTAGGACTTTATAAAATGCTGTAGCCGAGAGCCAAATTGATTTCCGCTGTCTACGCTGGATACGTACGCCGGGCACTTGCCGCAAAATCTGTGTGGAAATTGCCAAACTTTTTAGCAGCCCAACGGGAGGCGGCACAGGACAGGACAGGACATGGGGGCCTGGCGTTCCCTCAGCTCCGCTTAGGCCACCACCGGATACCGGCAAGACCATTGCGCTGACCGCAATTTAATATTTTGTAACATCTCCCAAAAAGTTTTCCAAAAACAAAAGCAACGATTCCTATTAAAGCAACAACTAACAAGCGAAAAAGGGGGTACACGGTGCTAAGAAAGTGGAGCTGGAGCTGGAGCTGGAGCTGCGGATGGAGCTGCGGCTGGAGATGGACGGTTGCGGCAATGGAGGTCAGAGTGCAAAGTCTCTCTCAAGTCCACTTGACACTAATAACAGATTTTGTGGCCGCTCGAAAGTTGTGTAAACACACAGCTACACTGCAACTACAGTTGCATTCCACTCCATTCTGCCGCAAGCCTCTCCTGTTGTCGGGGTCACCCACTGCCCGCCCTGCGTCCAGCCCATTTGCGGCTGCTGTCGGTAGGGTGTCCATCAAAGGGTTAAGTGCCCTGCAGGCAGGAGGCAGACGACAGACGACAGTCGACAGTCGACACAGCTACTAGGTACTAGCTACTGTCAGTGGTCGAAGCTTTTCCGAGATTAAAGATTCACCAGCAACCGGAGACGTCGCACCAGAAGGCTCCTGGATAAAGCGTGTGTACACTCGTAATGCAGACACTTATTCATTCATTATACGAGTATTAAAGTAGCGTTTAGTAATTATTTTTAAGACGAAATTAAAGACTCTGTGCTCTCGACTTTGGTTCGTATCGATAGCCACTCATCGGTTAGGTCTTATCGATGGTGATCAGAGAACTCTGCCCTGAATCAGAGAACTCGAATCCCAAGAGCCTACGAATCCTCCATGACGGACTGGCGGACTTTAACCCTTCGGAATGAGGAGTGCTAGAGATTTGGTCTAATTAATTCTAAATATAATTCATCGCCCGTATTGTCTGGCAATATGTGTGGGCTTCAACGAGAGCGCTCTGCAAATCCTGTGGCCTGTGGCCTGTGGCTTTGTGACAATAACTCCGGCTCTTTCGGCAGCCCGCAGCGATGCCAGATAGCATTTATTTATACCGAACAAGTATTACCCAACGAAAAATGTGGAAAAACTTTTACCCATTGACCTTGAAACTTCGTCCCCGTGGGCGCAACGCGTAGCAAATCTCGAGCGCCATTTTGTTCGGTGCCGCGGGGCTAGGGTCGCCTTTCCTTTCGTTTCCTTTCCTTTCCATATTTCATATAGTTACTAGAGCACCCGGAAGTATACCCTCCAAAGGTCTAGGGGGGCGGGTAGACCTGGAGATGGTAAATTATTTTTTTATTGCCAGCCAAAAGTGAAGCCGGGAGCCGGGAGCAGGGTGCTGGGTGCCGGGTGCCCGGACGGAGTGACTCCGACTCTGCAATGACAGTAAGCGTTAAGTACGAGCAAAGTGAAAAGTATGGCCCGTGGGGGCGGAAAGTTCATGCCCCCATAGACCCATCGACGGCGTCAAACAAAGAAATTGAAGTAAAACTTTTTCTGGCTTTCCTCGCTCTTAGCTCAACTTTTTTGTGCGCTGCACTTTCCAACTGCAGTTCTAGAAATAATACCCCATCGCAGTCACTCTCCGGACGTGAGTACCGTCGTCCTGCTAAACGCAAACATCCTGCCATCGGCTGTGTCGCCTCAAGTCGCCGTGGGATTCTCTTGACTCGTTCGCACAACATTCAAACGAAGAGGCACGAAGTGAATGCATTAAAAGATGGCAAACAAGGCACTTCCTTCATGGTAGCTCCATTATTCGTGATCTCTGGTTTAAACCAAGCCTTGGGAGCTGTCCAAATACCAAGAGAATAGTTTTCGACAGGTCTTTCGTGGCTTTCGTGGCGATCCAATTGTGTCAGAGAAACCACAAACAAATTGAAGGGTCATAAATAACTAATGTTACGAAATTTCAATCATGGATAGCAGTGGAAGGGGCAGGGGCAGGGGCAGCACCATACCCATATCAGCTGTCACTCAAATGGCGGAGAGTTGGTCCGGAAGTTCGACAGGATATGCGGCAGTGGGAGCCGAAACACACGAGTCTAAAAGTTATTTTATTTGATTGATTCGAGTCATTTGAATGGCCCAGAATCGGGCCATCGAAACAGTCCTCTAATTAGTGTTGTGTGCGAGAGGTTCCTCCACACATCCTCCAGCTGGATCCTTCCGTCTCGTGCTGCATTCAAACAAACGCCGCTTACCTGGGCGAAACGGATGCCATGTGCTCTGCTCTGTCCTCATTGAAATGTGCGTAAATGTAATGCCATAACGAGTGTGGCCTCAGCCTGTTCGTCACAGCCGCCACGTAGTCTATTCCTTTTCCCCATTCAAAAGAGCGCAATGAAAAGAAAAATCATAAACAAAACCAAACTTTGTACATGCATTGCTGTCTGTCCTCTGTCCTCTCTGTGGAGTCTCGTTCCTTTCAATGCGTTTTTCACCAACATTCCTAAAAAACCCTGCCCCGAACCCCCATGCCATATTAGTCGTAAAAGTTTGGACCAAACGACCTGAAACTCCAGCAGAGACCGTGTGCCAGTGGACAGTGAAAGGGCTCTGGCGGGGTCCCCACTAACAAGATAAATCATTAGGTGGGCCCCGGGCAAACAAATCCGAGTGTCTGTCTTCTGGTGAGTCCTTGATTCGGTTTGTGCTCCTGCTTCTGTTTGTGTGTTTGAAGCTGACTGCCGTCCTTGTGCGGTCATAATCGATTTTCGATTCGTTTGAAACTTGACAGATTTACTCAGTGTCTAATGGCCGGCTAGCGGATAGTTTGGTCAAAACAACTCAAGCTGGCAGGCGAGGGCGGTAAGCCTCAGTGAGCTCCTCACAAGTGAGTGGTAATCCGCTCCAGAGACTCCATAAACTCCACAAACAAGTGCGACAAACTCGCTATCTGCTATCGATATCAACCCGATCGATAGATCGATACTCGTCAGCTGGTTAAAGGGCTATCCCCAGCGATAGAACGATACTCGTCAGCTGGTTAAAGGACTGCCATCTCCGCACATACATATTTCAGGGTTTAAAAGTGTTTTTTTTTGTAGAACAATTAATCGATAGTCAATAAATATTAGACACAACGATAGCTGGCTCGATAAATCTGGTTTAGATGAGAGCATAGCGTGTTGCAAGAGCTGTTGTTGAGGACAATCGCAAGGAAAGAGGAACACAGGAGAATTGAGAGAGGAATTCAGTGGAATTTTGGATACAGAGACACACGACGCTGCCTCTACTGTTGCCCTATCGTGTGCCTATCGATCATCGCCACCCATCGGGTATGGGAATTCGATAAATTTTCCACCTGCTTTGGTGTGTTATCGGAGGTGTCGAATCTGAATCGTAATCAGGCTACCGCCGCCCACCCCCCCAGGGATTTTGCGTCCATAAATGAAAAGTGAAGGAAAACCAATTGGAAAAAAGTGTAACGAAATCAGGAAATTCAAGAATGCCAGCAAAAGGTTGAAGAGCAAATAAACCATAATAACAAAATCGAACAAAGCCAAAAGAAAAAAAAAATAAATTAAAAATGCATGAAGGAAGAAAACTAAATAAAGACGAGGAGAGAGGAGAAAAATCATAAAAACGATATGAAATTTATGCGCATATTTCAGTTTCGATGTCTGAACGCCCGCCCACAGCCCAAGGGGGCGATAGAAGGAGGGACTGGGGAGTCTGGGAGTCTGGGACTGGGGAGTCTGGGACTGGGAAGTCTGTGAATCCAGTAGAAGCATCGTTCTATCTGAGCTCTTTCTTCCAACGTTTTATTTATTATTTTCTTGATATTTTGCTGTTCCAGATACGTTTTGATTTCCTGCGGTTCCCGCCACAAAAACATGGAGTCCCATGCGACAGGAGGAGTCCTGCGTGGTGGCAGGCACACAACCATTCTGGGGCCTCCACACCGACCCCCCCACCCCCTTCCCATGGATTAAGTATGCCACACATTAGCTTTTGAGATACCAAAAGGGGTGGAGGAGAGCTCATCGGTAGAGGGTATTCGCATTTCGGTTTCAGGACATTATTTGATTTGATTTCTTTTGGTGCAGTGTTCTGTGTGCGGGCGGTGGGCGTTTGCATGCATTTTTATGACTACCTCTTGCTCGACTCCGACTGCCTCTGACCCTGGTCTGTTGTCAAGATATTGATTGGCGCTGCAGTGCTAATGGAGGCAGGGGCTTTCCTGGTGTCCCTGGCGTCCCCGGTGCCTCCTGCATCCGCATGGCTGGCAATCTTGGTATTCGTCTGTCATGGCACTTTGTGGCCCGTTAGCGTCGTAAAATGTTTGCGATGCCTTCCCAGACATGGCCACGATGTAACCTACATGGCATCCAGTCACGCCCACACACACACACTGCATCCCATACTAATCATAAGCGGTGCCAGCACAGCCAGGACAGCCAGGACAGCCAGCACAGCCAGCAGGAACATGTGCTCGGGTACAGTCCCACACGCCCACCTGCTGCCAATTTAATGCATTACGTGAGGGTTGCACAAACCCTGACAGCGGAACGGAACGGAATGGAATGGAATGGAATGGAAAAGTGCATCTAAGGCCAAAGACAATAACATAGATTGCCGGGAAACATTCGGGTTTCATGTCCTCCAGCAGAAGCCACAAAGGAGAAGACTTTTATCCACGATATTTGGTTTTAAATTCATTAATTCATTATTTGCTATTAAAACAAGCTAAAGTACACTTTTGCAGTATTTTTTTTGGTATTTTATAGTCACTTTCTGCCAGAAGCGGATGTATGTAACACCCAGAAGGCAGCGTTTCCAACCCCATAAACTATATATATCAAAATCCGAGTCGATAGAGCCACGTCTGCCCATTCTCTCTCTCTCTCTCTCTCTCTCCCTATCTTGCAGGCACTCTTCCTCGTGCAATGTGCGCCTCCCTGCTCGCGGGAGCAGGGGTGAAAAAAAAGTCACAAATGGTAACAGGATAAAGTCTTGTTTAAATATCTGCCAAACGGTTCGATCGATTTTTATGAAAATTTCTCTTTGTTGATGGAAAATCAATTCGTTTTGTGACATATAAAATACAATTGTATACATTACATAAATTATAAGCTCTGCATAAGCTCTAGGCGCCCCCTGCCCCCCTCGTTGTATTTAATGAATTGGAAAATTAGCACTGAATATTTCATATACGAGTAAATGCACAAAACATGTTGTACAGACCAAAGACCACTGCTGTTTTTTTTTTTTTTTTGTAACAAAATTTCAGGTGATATTCTGGCTTGTATCTTAAAAGGCCCACACTCGATTTCGCTGTGGGCTAAAGAACAATGGTGTCATATGGGAGCGATATTTATTTATTGAATGAGGCATATCTTAGTCTAATATGGCTCTAATGATTATGGCTGGGTGGAGAGGTAGGTCTATTCGCCGGAGTTTGGCCTAAAACCTAGCCTTCACCTGGGCGAAATTCATCGTTTACAGATCGTACATCCAAGGATGCCACAAGGACCATAATGCCCCGGTGATAGTTCTCGGTATCCACCATCTTCCAGCCCTCTCGATTATGTCCATTATCGTTGCGTTCTGGGTGAAATCGGAGCACTATATCGGTACTTATGTATTGTATGTGGCATGTATAATGAACGGAATTTATGGTTTGCCCCCCGTCCCTAAGCCCGCCCACAATCCAATCTTGTGCGGCGGCAAGAGGGAAAAGTTTTTCCAGCTAATTTTCACTTGCACCTAAGCTGCTCGCTCGGAGGCAGCCAACCGCACGATAAACGGTGGCCGGTGATTGAGGCAACAAAAGATGCAATAATTTACGCCAGAACAACGCATAAATCTGTCAAAGTTACTAAAAAATTATATGAAAATAAATAAAATCCACGAATGGAGACGCGTTGAAGCGCATTAAATGGTGATGGGGCACAAAGGGGGCAGAGGGGGGGCCAGAGGGGGGGCAGGGGGCAGGGGGCTTTGGGTAGGTGCTGGAACGTGGGCGCGAGGAGGTTGACGGCGTACTTCAGAATAAACAAATACTGTAAACCAGAGAGGACAAAGTCCCCTAGACTTCACAATGAAGAAGTGGAGAAGGAGGAGGAGGAGAGCGAAGGAGGAGAGCGAAGGAGGAGGAGGAGAGCGATGGAGGAGGAGGAGAAGACCTAAGAGCGGAGGCGGGGAAAAATAGATACAAACATTATAAGAAATAGGCAATTATATCCAGCTTTTGGCAGTAAACAAATTGAATTATTTGTCGTTAATTGTTTTCCCAGTTCCCAGAACGGAATGGGGATGGGGGATGGGGAATGGGGGATGTCCACCCCTCAAATTATCCAATTTCGGTTTTCTGATTTAAATAGTCGTAGAAATCACAGCCACAGCCGTACATCTCATCGACTTCTTTGCCCACAACATGGCCGTTACTTTAGGCACATACAGTGTACAGTCCCGCTCAATATTCAAAAGTCAAACCGCTATATCTTTTTAACCATTTTACCGATTTATATGAAATAATTTTTGTGCCATAGATTGTTTTATTTTCAATATAGCAAGAATGTTTATGGTTGCCAGGACACGTTTTTTAAGGGCTATTTATAAATATTTTCAAAAGCATAACGTGACAGCCAGGAGAACTAAGGTTTGATTTTCTTATAGATTTTCGTGCGTTAAATAGTCTCTTAGAACACTTTTCGAATGTTTACCATTATTGCTTTCCTTTCGATCATCGGCCCACCGATTTGCTGGGGTTTGAAAGGAGTAGACAGACCACATGGACAGAATTTAGCTTTGGGCAACAGCAAAATACCAGCCCAAAACAAAGTTTGGCCAAAAACCGCTAAGAGCAGGCTGTCAATCAACTGGCGAGACGCAGTGTAATGTACGTTTTTCGAGGGCCCAGAGCCACAGAGCACCAGAGCACCAGAGCTGAACATAACTTTAAATTGAAGGCTCATTCTTTAGTGTAAAACATAAGGTAGAACATTTTTGTTTCGGAGCGGTGGAAGGGCTGCCAAAACAGACGATACTTGGACGCATTTTAATGTAATTACATTTAACAAAATTACATTAAATAATAAGCCATTAAATGACAGCCAAAGTTGTCTCGCTGTTCGCTCTTCGCTCTTCGCTCACTGTGAAATGGCAGCCAATTTTCCGAATGGAGCTCTGATGAGAGGCCAACAACAGCTTCGTCAGTAAATAAAGTCCAACGTCTTGCTGAGTTTTCTTTTTAGGGAATTTGACATTTGAAGTCTGATAAATAATTTATGACAGGGGCCAAATGTGGCTGCAGCTCCAGGAAACCGGACTGGACAACGGACAACTGTACCTTATGGGCCTTCCCCCGAACAGCATTGTTATAATGGAATTGAAAGCAGCTCCACTCAGCCGAAATTCGCAGCGAAAGCCGTAGACAATTTGGCAGTATTCTACCTGTTTCCACAATTTTCTTTCAGTGCATCTTGTGCTTTGTTTTGTCCTTCCGTGTGGCTGCAGGCCAATAAACAGGAATCACTTTTAATTGCCATTATATTTTAATATGCATATAATGTAGAAGTCAAGCAATCATCTCGCGTGAGTCATGACAAAATTGAGAGAGAAGCGCTTGCCATCCGCATACCCCATCAATCTGTCCTTTTGCAAAGAGATCTAACCAAAAAGAAGGCCAGAGAACCAAATCGGTTTGTACTAAATCGTAAGCGCAAAAGTTTGCGAAAACCGGAGCATCGCGCAACGAAATTAGGTGCTGCGATGTGTCTTTTCTGTGGAAAGTCAATTGTGTAAGGCCTGGGGGAAGGATTAGTGTGCTTGATAAGGGCCAGAGGAAAACGAATGAGTGACTATTATTTCTGTAGTCTATGCACAAAGGCTGTCGAGGCTGGTCAAATGGGTTGCCTCAATCCAATTAGGTCGGCTAATATGGCAATTCCGTAATCGAGCGTGGTCATTAAGGAGGCAGGGGTGTTCACCATTCACGTAACTAAATCTACAAACGTGTTTCGATGACTAACTCCAGTGGTAATTGGAATTGCAATTGGTTTCAGTTTACTATCGTATCTTTTATCTATGGATATCGCTTCACTCGTGCCAAGGGTGCCAAGAAAAGTCATAATCTCTCAAATATTTAATATAAATATAAATATTAAAATAATACAACACAATACTTTTTGGTAGAATGTTTTTTTTTTAATTAAATAGTTTAAAAAAAAAATATTTTTGTATGTTTTTGTAAGAGTTAAATTTAATATCCTTTCTGGAACCTTTGAACCAAGTGGTTCTTGATCTGCTTGATCTTATGATATATCGCATGTCCTTCAAGGACGAACATTAAGAATCCTACACCACTTTGTGCCTTCAATTTAATTTTTATTTTTAATTTTAAAAATACAAGTTTTCAAATAAAAATCATATTTAATTGTGATTTTATTTTTATTGAAATAATAAAAAATAAATGTTATTTCCCTTTTTTATTAAAACAAAAAAAAACAGAAATAAGTGTTATTTTTAATGGTTTTTTTTTTTAATACAAATTGGGAAATAATTGTTAAAATGCAATTTTTATTTGAAAACTTTTTAGTTGAAACAATAACGGTTCCTAAGAAAAATATATAAAAACAAAAAATAAAAACAATCTTAAAAAATATAAATAAAAACAAAAACTTATATTTTAACCCATAAATAAAGCAAATAATTATTCAGAGTCAGAGTCTATTGTACGTTTTAAAAATGCACTCCACGAAAGTCTTACAGAAGCACGTTTTTCCAACGACTATATATATTTTTTTTAATATTATTAAATATTCTTAACTTTTACAAAAAAATACAAAAAGATTTTTTTTACTTTTTTAATTAAAAAAAAAATTGTACCAAAAAAGTATTGTATTGTAATATTTCAATATTTCTAATATATAGTCTGTGGAATACATTTAAGAGACCATTTTTCGTTTAAAAATGTAAGAAAAAATAATACAATAAAATGGCGCTTAAAAAAACTAGCCCAGCTAATAGAAAATTGATTAATTTATGGGATCAAATTATTTTTCTTATGAAAATAGCAATGAAAAGGTCTTAAAACAGGAGTAAGCTGAAAAGCACAGAAACAATAAATAAAAACACATTTTTGTGATACAAGAAGTCAACGAGAGGGGAAATGGTGTGAATGCACCTACGAAAACATATGTTACATATGGTATAAAAAAAGAGCCGTTGTCTTCCGCTAGATCGACTGTTTTGTGGCCACACCCAGATACCAGATACCAGATACAAGATACCCGGTCACATGGGGGGTAGGGGAGCAAATGAGCGAGCAAACACATGTTGATGTTGGGCACGTTCAGAGCTATTGTCTAGGAATTGGAGCCACTCTCGTTTCACTGGGCACATCCCCCCACCAGCGAGCAATAAATTCCATAATAGTTCTTCATAGTCCTCAACACTGAGGGAATTTGTATAGAATTTTGTGCGAATGGGAACTGAAATTTAAATTGGAAAAAAAAAAACCAATTCTTTGTGATGAGTATTAAGGTATCCAATGGGTGTTACCCTGATAATGAACTGGCTGGCTTTCAGGGCATTTCCGGGCCAACTACGGACGACTAGGCCGACCTCCCAGCACTCTCTATCTATCCCATTGACCCGCATTTACGCCGCCATTGACTGCCAATCAGCATCGAGGGGGTGGGAGGGGCATTAATTATAGTATTATTCACTCACATCTGACAAATTGGGCTTTCTGTGGAAGCCAAGAAGTCCCACAGAAGCACGTACGAGTGGGTGAAGGTCGAAGACCAGAAGGCGGGACTGAAGGGCGAGCAATTATGATTCTGTAAGTAAGCGTCATTAACTACCTGAAACGAAACAGACGAAACGGGAGAACATAATTAATATTCAACACACATACTGAAAGGACTTCGGTATGTATTTCGGTATGTATTTCGGTATATATTTCGGTATATATTTCAGTATGTAGCGGGGCCAATCAAATGGGAAGCAAATTAGAAAATAATTTAATCTATTCGTTATTTTCTTTGCTTTTAATCAGAGATGCCACCGGACAGGTCGGTATGCGGGCTACACACACACACACACACACACACACACTTCAATTTGTATGAATGTAGGTCATGTATGATGGACGTAGCCAGTCGCTGTTGGGTTCAAAGGTCTGCCCGGAACGACACGCCACGCCATACCGCAACATCGAATAACTCGTTCAACCTGTCCCATCCACCTGCCCCATTCGTGGGCACGGGGATAGCCGAGTGTCTGCTGTACAGTCATCGGGCTGGCTCCTTGACTCCTTGATTGCTTTTCATACAGCGCAGCATTGGGTCGCGGACTGTACTCGATATGCGTGTTAGTTTGTTCCCGTACTGGCCGTGTCCGTGTCCGTATCCGTATCCGTGTCCGTGTCCTGGTGCGGCTCCGATGCCCCCCCTCCGTGTTGCTTGTTCCGTGATCCGTAACGTGACCTTTGTCACAACTGTCAATTATGCTATGAATTCATAAAGGCAACTGGAGTACGTTCGCTTTCGGTGAAGCGAGGAGTTGGGCACTAGGACTAGCTAGTCCTGAAACAAAGCAAAGCCCCTAAAACCCTTTGTACTAATCTTAAACGTATTCGATTGGAAAAATAGGGCTCAAACCAGTGGTAAACTCTCCGTAGAGTCTACTACTTTGTGATATTTTCACTAAAAACTCCTCTGTTAGGGGAAGCCATTCCTTTTGGAGCCACAACAAGATAATAGCTTCATGGAACACATACTGGGAGCTGGTAGTGGAACAGCAGAAACGGTCTCACCTTTTGCTAATCTCTAATATATCGATATACCTGAACTATCGTATCAGTTGCGGCGTTTAGATAAGGCACATGGAACGTGGAATACAGACCACACAATATTCTTGAATGTATTCTATTAAACAGTGCTCTTGTCCATCGTAGAATGCATATCCCTTCAGACGTATCGCACTAGAGCATCGGGATCGGTCAGGCTTGATATCGGGATATCGCTAAGGGTATTATGGATATGGTATTATAGGATACTTCGGTCCAAATATATTATTTTCTTAGTTTATAGAAAGTTCATTTTGTGGTGAATATTATTATCAGGTTTTCGATAGTTTTCTTTGATATTTTGATACTATTTCCTCCCATAAGAAAGATGGATTCTTGATGAAAGTTTTCCCTCAAAGTCCCTCTCTTTAAGCTATGACGATTCAGCGGGGGCTGGCCACCTATTTTAACCAACAATTTAATGTTATTCGAAGGCGAATGATGTTACTTTCTATCTTTAAAAGTGAAAATCATGGCGTGGATTAGATTTAAGTGCAACTATCAGTGTGTTATTCTTCTCATAGGCAATAATAGTACTCGAAATATAGTGAAAAAAATGTATACATATGTATATCAATCAATTTTCACATTAAAGTTGATTGAATTATAATTCAATTGTTGAAATAAGCCAAATATCAATTAATTTACAAAATACTACTGATACGTATTTGGTAGGAAATTAAATGGAAATGTGCATTCAATTGTGTTTTAATTTGTTGGCCCCTTTAGACCTCTCTCCTGGGCAAAGCTCGTACGTTAATTAGGGATATAAAACCAGCCATTAAGCGCATGGAAGATACTCCCTCCTTCCAGTTGGGCTCTCTCCATGGAGGACCTTCCTCTCTCAATGGAATCGTCCCGGGACTAGACCTTTCTATGAACTCGAAACGCATACCGTAACGCTGGTAACTCTGGCATATCTGGTAACTCTGGCATCTCTGGTATTCCCCCTAATTCGAGACGGCTCGATTGCAATTCCCACAAACTAAAGTCCAGGTGGCACAGAAGGCGCCAAGGTTTCCTGGAAAGGCATGGGTGCCCAACATCTGCTGGGGTCGGTATTCATTATGCCACCAGCTCTCCCGACTCCAGACTCAGTGGCAAATAGCAAAAACCTACTTGCAACCATTCACACTCGAACACGCCCATATAATTAACACTTTGGTGGATGGCGGATAAATATTTATCATGTGTGTGTGCAGAAAGTGGACTGCGGCGCTGTGTTGTGGCCAATAAATTTATTTATGCATGCCACTAATAATAGAGCGACTTGACTGCCAGCCACAGGAGGCCGAAAGACGACGACCAAGGACGAAGGAGGGCGCCCACATCGAGCTGTGGGGTGTGGCTGGGGAATGCCCTTTGCCTGGATAATCAATGGCTGGTCCCTCACACACACACGTGCTTCGGTGTGTGTCCAAAGTTCAAAGATTGAACAAACGAATGAACCGAATGCACTGCGAATGAATATTTGGAATGATTTATTGAAACGTGTCAATCAGAGGGGCGGCTGATGGGGTCACAGATTAGAGCCCCAGATCGATGACTTCGTTATCATATGATTATTCTCTGGCAAACATAAGTACAGTCACGCACACTTACATAGTACTAGGTACATAAGCATAGATACCAACATTTCGAGCTATGTCTTAACCTCTAAAGGGCACTCACACTTCTCCCTTAAAGTGCAGAGCAGGGCGGAGCTTTTTGGGGAAACGATATGCTGTTAATTAAAGCAAAGTTTTTCACAGTGCCATGTCATGGAGGGATGCAGGAGTCGACCGCAGCATCCACTCAATGGTCGAGAACTTTCGCTCTCGAGTGGATTCTCTGCCCAGAGTTGCATTCGACCAAGTTTCCCTCTATTCTCGCTGTTCCTCTTTCAATTGTGTGTCCTCGTGGCTGCTTCGCGGTTTCCTGGAAAGGAGCGATCGGATTGGTTGTTTACACACACACAAAAACCCACACATACATATGCATATCCATATGTCGTGGCACATGTGTGAGGCAATAAATATTAATTGTATTTCCTGCTATCGCATTTCTTCCCATGTACCCCCTGACAGATACAGATACATACTCGTAAAAGTAAGGCAGTTTTCTGGCAAATAATTACGGGCGTGCTAACCGTCGAAAAAACTGTACTGTATGCAGCCCCAATGTTAGCCAAGAATCCTTAGATTATAGCCAGTGGTGCAGCAGTAGCGTATAAATCCTATTATTGTTTGTTTTGGGCACGAAACGAGTCAAATGCGAGACTTAATCCGACAAAACGATAGAAATACGATACTTGTGCCGTTCGGGCGTTCAGTTTGTGTCTAACGGATCGTTGGCGAGCTTTTTCCGATACACGGGACGGCAGCAGCCCATGCAGCCGCCGTTCAATCTCTTGTCTTTGACTCGCGTCTTTCTCTCTTTCCTACGCCTTTGCTCTCGCTCTTGACGAAGCCTCGCTGTCTCGAACTGTTGCGCTCTTGACGAAGCCTTGCGCTTGACGAAGCCTCGCTCTGACGAACAGTCGCGCTCTTGACGAAGCCTTGCGCTTGACGAAGCCTCGCTCTGACGAACTGTCGCGCCCTTGACGAAGCCTTGCGCTTGACGAAGCCTCGCTGTCTCGAACTGATGCGCTCCTGACGAAGCCTCGCTCTCTCGATTTGTCGCGCCTTTGACGAAGCCTCGCGCTTGACGTAGCCTCGCGCTTGACGAAGCCTCGCTCTCTCGATCTGTTGCGCTCGTGACGAATCCCCGCTTGCCCGCCTGCCCTTGAACGCAGTCGGCAAGCACCTGGCACTCACTTCGTCTTGGATTCTAGACCCCTATCGCCTTTGAATCGTTCTAGGCCAACTGACTCGTCGTGCTCTCGTGTCATATCTAACTCTAATGCTATCAAATCCCTACATCTTTCTTTCAAAGCATATGTATTTGCTATATTTATCAAGTTCTCAATCGAATCTACGCGGCTGAAGAAGCTCAGTAGTTCAACAAATACAATTTAATATCAAAAATAGCCATAATTCATTAAAGAAATGTAAGAGACCCTGTTCCATCAGAAAAACTAGGTCGGATGCCAGATTTTGTGGGCTGTAATAGGATTCCTCAAGGGTTTAATCCGATCGAATGGTTAATAAAGCCAACACAAACAAATCAAGTGGCTACAGAGGATTACTCTTGGTCTCTCTCTCACTCTCTCTCTCTCTCTCTCAGTGTGCGCCGGGCGGAGCGGAGCGAAAGAGAAACAGATGTAGCGGAATAACAAATAAATAACGGGGGAAATGTTTATTTTTTGGAAAGGGCATAAGCGGAGTGACACAATTGACATTAGAACATATGTAACTATCGGTCGTCGTTCCTCGCTTGCTCTCTCTGTTTTTCCCCTTTTCCGATGACAAGTTCGATAGTAATTGAGATAGTTTGCGGTCTGAATTGGCTGTCCGCTCCACGCCACAGCCAATAAATCAATTCGTCCCTTATGGGAGCAGCGGGTGACAGAGAGAGAGAGAGATAGAGAGACATCGGCTCTGATTGGCAGTTGTATAAGTAGAGCCGCGGCCCTTGCCGCTCGTTTTAATCTTGGAAATTGTTCAAAATTAAATTCCATTCAAGTATTGAGTGCTTTTTGCACGCCACGAGCCAAACAAACTTTTTCTGATAGATTTCGGGGCTTTAAAATATTTTAATGAATTATGGTTTTTTTTCTCTATGATAGAAGGTGGTGGTGGTTGTTAACGGTGGTTGTTCTTTTTAAGTACCTGCAATTGTGCAATGCTGGTAGATCCCATAAAAGCTATAAATCGGAACCAAACACTTTGTAGCTTCAGCTTTTGGTTAATACTTATTAGGCTTTCAAAGGAAAAATTGATCATCTTTGGAGGTGCTTTTTTTTCGAAATTGTGCCTTTAAAAAGTCGGCAAAAGTCGAAAATATATACTATTTTTTGTGTGTTTTAGGTTTTATTTAGGGTAACGACGTTTTATCGACCATTCCTGAGTTTTTAAGGTACAAATTTTGAAAATATTACAGCAAAAATCCCTACAATAATTCATTCAATTTTTGTAGAGCCGCAAATTTATTTAAAAAAAAGTCTATAGAAATGCTGTGGCTTGGTGCTCTTAGCCTGAGTTCACTGTTCGTCTTCCGGCGCGATAGTTAGGCGAAAGTCAAAGCCCTGGAGACCTGAGAGAGCCCTAGGTGCAGCTTCTGTGCCGTTGCTGCGTCTTGAACTTTATCCATGCCACAGCGTGCGCCATGCCCCGGCTCCGCCTTGGAGGAGGTTGTTTATGTGTGTGTGTGTGTGTGTGTGTGTGTGTTTATGCAAAGTGAAAGGGATTTCAAATGAATTTGTTATGCGCATTTTGATGTCATTATCCTTAAAAGTCATTGCCCTTTCGCCCCGCCACGCCACGCCCCGCCCCGCTCTGCCATGCCGTGGCTTGTCTGCTCATCATAATCATCACCGCAGTCGTCGTCGTCGTCGTCGTCATCATCTGGCCGATTACCCCATCAGAGGGGTAGCTTCGCGCACCATCAGGTCGTATTGCCGAGGTTTCGTGTATGCAAATAGGGTACTATATGTGTGTCCGTAATTCTGTACATAATATGTCTTTATGATAGCTAGTTATGTGGCTATCGCTGCGTCTTCTGGCTGGTGTCATACCACGTACTCGCAGCATTCCTTGAAAACCCTGAAGAGAGTCTCAATATTAAACGAACAACAGTGGCCGCCGGATAAATATATCTATATATAAATATATGTATATGTGTTCCATGAAGTCGCAGTCTGGATGGTTTTTGTGGTGCCTGATCTCGGCGAAACCCGAGGCAATATTTCCATGGGAATTATTTTGAACGTACTTTTGGTTTTACGCAAAGATTATATATACTTTTTTGAATTTTAATTTAAGCGCAAGCCATTAATAATTACAATAATTAATAATTTAATAATAATAAATTTAATAATAAAATTTACAAAATACCCTAAGGACCGTAAGGATTATAATTTGTAAAAAAAAAACATTAATAATTACAATAATTAATAATTGTAATATTAATAAATTTAATAATAAAATTTAAAAAAAAATACCAGGAACCGTGAGAATTCTAATTATTATAGAAAGAAGTATGAAATAAGATTTATTATTGTATTAATTTATTATTTTGATTTACTTTATTTATTTATTATTATATTTGTATTAATTATTTTTGTATTATTTATTAATTTTTTATTTTTATTTCATTTTTAATATTTATTTATTTCAATTATTTTATATGATAAAAATAAAAAATAATTATTTTGAAATACATAAACCGTCAATCGAGATCTTATATTTGTGGGATTTTTGTTGCATTTTATCAGCTCCACAAAAAAAAAAAAAAAAAAAAACATATCCCTATGTATTTTAGGGCTAGATTTAGATCAGATTTGGTGTATCCGATCTCGGCTGATGGTTTATGTATTTCAAAATTATTATTATTTCTTTTTATCGTGTAAAATAATTTTAAAATATTTTTTCTAACCTCAAAAAAAAATCAATACGGTCGAAATATGGTGGAAACTTATTTGAAAAATTTATTGGATTTTTCTCTTATGTTTTGCGGTTTAAATTTGAAATTTAAGCCCCAAAATTGGGTGCCAAATAGTACCTCCCCGTAACAATAATAATAAAGGACATAATGGTATAATAAATACAACAAAAAGAAGAGCTTTTGTTGATGTTGATAGATTTTCACATCCACGTTAATCAAATTACAGAAATTATAGAAAATATTATCGGTACAAAAGTACATGGAAATGGGTGTTTTATTGCACCTTTTGGCAAAAAAGGTGAGATTCCAAGCTTCAGTTCGTCGATATATGAAATATTTATAGGAATCAATTCTGCACCAATCAGACCCTTGAGCTCAGAGGCTACCGAGGGATATGTCACCGACAACGGTACATTTTCTCCGGAAATACTTTCCGCATAACAACATCGTTCATTGATCGATCGGTCTCGGCCGGACTATAAGTTGCGTGTTAAATTTCAATTGCCATAATTAAATGTGACAACCGTGGCTTTTGAAATTACAAAAAGCTTTTAGCGGGAAAAATGCACCAAAAGCCATTCCCATAGATCGACTGGACGACTGTCTGTCTGTCTGTCTGTCTGTCAGTCCCATCCTGTCGGACGAGTGCTATCTGGTTATGTGAATCGAACCTTATCTCATCTAAAACGGGGTGCTAATTGTGTCGGCCTCAGCCACAGAGGCTACGGCAGGCAACGGCAGGCAACGGCAGGGCAGGGCCGGGCAGGGCAGGGCTAGGGAGGCAGTCTCGTCTCCGTCCGTTCCCATTAGAACTCGACGCGGGTATCAGTTTCTCGGCTCCTCTCAGCTGCTGTCTGCTTTTTTATTTACTTTTATCGCAATTAATTAATCTGTTTAATGGCATTGGGTTACGACTGCGACCAGCTCTACTCCCCGACTGACGACTGCCCGGAATGGCTGAGTGAGCTTCGCCCCGTCTATTCGGTTTGGTCGTCCAACCCAACGCATGCATAATGCCAATCAATCAAATGTAATTATAAACTCTATTTATTCGATATCTGACACACACAGCCGTTCAAGTCGAATGCAGATTAGTTGTGTCAAAGGGGAAAGGAGGATTCGGATTCGGATTGGCATTGCGAAAGTGGAAGCGTCGAGGACACGCTTCAGCTGGTTATGGCAAGTGGAGGCGTCTAATAGCCCCTGACAGTCTCCGAGTTGCACTTCAATGCACCACCAATTTGCGGTTTGCCGCAAGCCTCGACGAGGCGAAGAGTCTTTTGTTGAACGTCGGAGCCCGTGTTGCTCACTGGCCAGGCGAGCAGAACTGATGAGGGCAGGGGGAAACCTTCAGGTCTTCTTGATTGGTATACAAATGTTTCTATCACATGTTTATTTATAAGTTTATACAGTTATCTTATTCAATATGAATTCGCTACTCGCTAGCCAATGCCGAACCACGCGCCACGCGACACTCGCTGCTCTGCCTTCCATTTGCCTTCTGCCGCCATTTGGTCGGGGTCTGGTAATGGATGAAGCACCTAAAGGACCAATAGACGAAATTACCCAAGGTATGGCTTTGATCGCTAAATCAAACACTGACCAAGGTCCCAACGAGAAGGAGGAACTAAAAGAAGAAACGAGATGGAGGAACGAGAGGAAGGAATGTGATGGAGTAACGAGGAGGAACGAGATGGTGTAACGAGAAGCAGGAACGAAAAGAAGGAACCAGAAGGAGGAAACAGAAGAAGGAACGAGAAAGCAAAATGTGATGGAGTAACGAGAAGGAGGAACCAGAAGGATACATGAGAAGGAGTAACGAGAATCAGGAACTAGAAGGAGTAACGAGATGGTGTAACGAGAAGCAGGAACGAAAAGGAGGAAACAGAAGAAGAAACGAGAAAGAAAAATGTGATGGAGTAACGAGAAGGAGGAACCAGAAGGATAAATGAGAAGGAGTAACGAGAAGGAGTAACGAGAATCAGGAACTAGAAGGAGTAACGAGAAGGAGTAACGAGAAGCAGGAACTAGAAGGAGGAACGAGAAGGAGTAACGAAAAGGAGGAACCAGAAGAAAAGATGGAGTATCGTGAAGCAGGAACGAGATGGAGTAACGAGAAAGAGGAAAAGGAAAAGGAAGAGGATACCATTAGCCCCACTGGCGGCGATGTTTCCTTTCCTCCTTGCTTTATTTGTGTCAAATAAAATACCAACTAAAAGGAAAAAAAAGCGTGCATGCCACATGCATTTTTAAGCATTTAAATACTTAAAAATGTAATCGTCCCAGTCCCATATCCTCTATCCCGACGCACTCGAGCACACTCGCACACAGCGTTTGCTATTCGCAGAGCGAGCAGAACATAATATTTCATTCCTATTTGAAAAAGTTTGTAATTAAAAACCCAAAAATGCCTCTAAGCCGGCGGGGCACACGGGCAGGGGCAGGGGCAGGGTCCGTCATGTGTGCGTGTGTGTGTGCCTTTTGTTTTGGGTTATTATTAAAACGATAATAGCCTCAAAATCAACATGGTGCCCCAACCCCGCCCCCGCCCCCGCCCCAACCCGAAGCCCGTCCGTCTTCAAGCGTATGAAGTCCTTTTATGCCATGTTTGTCATTTATTTGTTTGCCTGTTTGCTTGTTTGCCGTTTGTTTTGCTTTCTGGTCTGTTTGCCAATGCCTAACCATTTTTCCGCTTCTCGGCCTTCGTTCCCGCACTCGCTCTGCCTCTCGCTCTGCCTCTTGCTCTGCCTCTCGCTCTGCCTCTCGCTCTGCCTCTCGCTCTGCCTCTCGCTCTGCCTCTCGCTCTGCCTCTCGCTCTGCCTCTCGCTCTGCCTCTCGCTCTGCCTCTCGGTTTCACTTAGTCAAAGGCAAGCAAAAATTTACATAAATAATAAATGCAGAAAACAGAAGGAAGCGAAATGACAAGAAAAAACGGCGGACTGCAGCCGAAAATCCTTAATCAAAACTTAAAAGAATATAAAATATGAAGAATTCTTAAATAAAAACGATAAAATATGATAAAAGGAACGACCGCAGTCTTAACAATGGACAGCACTAACAAATCCAGTCAAAAGGCCCCCAGATATGGGGCTGTCCCGCCGTCAGTCTGCCCGGAACCGTATGGTGGTATATGTGGTATATGGGATCGGTTCAGAACGAAGGAAATCAATCGTAGGATGTCAGGATGGCACTTCGCAGATTCGTGGATTTGTTTTTGGCTTTCAATTTAAGGCTTCAAATGTTTTTGGCTTGCCCCATTCAAGGCTAGAGGCTAGAGGGGGTGAGGGGGTTAGAGGGGGTGAAACAGATAAAACACCAATCGCTGAATTTCATCGGGAGAGTTTTATTTCCTATGAGCTAAAAGGAGGTTAAAACATTGTACCTTCTGGACCCTACATATGCCCGCCTGCTTCGTCCTTCTCCACGCTCGCTTATCGCCTACTCAAAACCAATGTGACCTTCGTGTCTTTCACAGTGTGACCATTTCTCTCGCTCTCTTTGCATCTAGGGTATCTGCGCCTTTGCTCAAGCTCTTTTCCCCACAACTTTTGGGTTGTACTTTTATATCTTTAACCTTTAATGCGCCATTGAGACAATGATCAAGCGTCGATCTCCAACCTCTGCTCAGAGGCCTCCAGTGTGGCCGTACATGCATGCATGACTGTACATAGAATGCAGTCTAGTTTTTGGCAAAACGTTTAAAACTTTTAGTGCATCTGCCAATGTCAAATGCGAATACATAAGTATCCAAAAGTACATATGTGTGTATGTAAATATTTTGTGTGGGAACAGAACCAAACGGGGGCTTGTTCCTGCCAAAAATGTGTGTGGAACAGATTGGACGAGCAAGAATGAACGTGTATCCATGCGTATCGTAGCCATGGGATATGCACATGCTTCTGTATTCCAAAACCCAATCCCAGTCTGTATCTGTATCTGTATCTGTTTCTGTTTCTGTTTGGCTATGCTTCGGACTTTTGCTTATTTATTGGCAGAATGCGGATGGAGATTTTGTCACAGAGGGCGACAGAGGAACCAGATTGGGATACACAAAAGTATTCGGATTCAGATTCAGATACGGATACACAGCCTTTCAGATGGCAATTTCTCTGCTGCATCTGCTGCACTGACAACAATGCGTCTTGCGAATGGAATTGAATTGCATCTCCCCCAGCATATCATTTCTTGCATCAAACGCACACATTATCAAAAGCGATTATGCTTATTGAAAATTAGTTAAGGGCCAGAGCCATCTGACATCTGCCGCCTGCATGGAGCGACAATGGCCCATGACTGAACGATGAATATGGGATGCGAGCGACTGGTGCCTGTCGCCACTCTACCCCACAATCACTAGCCCCTGACTGGGAGATCGACCAGAGACATATGCTTGTGGACGTGGACGTGGTCGTGGTCGTCACGGCGCTTTAGCCGGCTGACAGGCACTGCAGACCGAATGCGCACACGTCTCTGTATCTGTATCTGTATCTGTATCTGCTGGATACACAGAGACACTTGTCCACGCCCAGGCACATGTGACTGGCCGGCGTCCACTCCCTGGGCCCAGTGACAGCCGTGATGTATGGCATTTGAAATATTTTGTGTCACATCAACAAACAGGCGCGTCTAAATATTTAACTCGCGCCTTGACAAGCCTCCACTCCATTCGGTTTTTGGCCTTGATGGAGATGAATGGGACTGTCCCCAGTCCCCAGTCCCCTGTTCCTGCTTTCCCGCTCCCTTCTCCCTGTGCCCTGTTCCTGGGTGTAAACGATGTTTTGATTTGGGTAAATGTAACCCGACCCGACACGACCCAGCCTTGACCCACAGCATAATCAGGGCCAGGTACGTCCGAAGATGACCGGAAAGACTTTTTCGATTCGAAAAAGATCACAAATTATTATCTCCGTTGCCAATAGCATATATATCGAATAAGAACTATCGATAAGCAGAAAAACTGAGAGTAAAATATAATTATACAGCAATATTTGGGGGTATTTCGTGGGTCATGATGGCATTAGTTATAGCCTGGTGTCCAGGCGGAACTCTTCTTGAACCCTTCGTTGTATTTCATTGCCATATGTGCAGGGCAGCCCCTGACGTGCATCATTGAGAGGCTCTCCTTGTTTGGAGGCCAACACGCAGCGATCCACAAGCTTCAAAGTCATCGGAAAAAGAATCTTGAAAGATTTCGAATGATCGAAAATGGTAGAAGAAATGCCTCTCAATGAAATCTCGGCCAAAAACAGCTTCCTTCTTCCTCCTTCCTTGCCTTCAAATCTCTTTTCGGCATAGTCCCTCGGAGAATAGCGGGCCTGAGAGAGCAATTCGTGGCATAATTCATGGTTTCCTACCATTGAGTACCCCTCTATGTTTGCCCAGCTTCAACGTTGTTTGACTGATGGTTATTCTCTTCAAGAGAATTCTCTCACGAGAAGGTCAGCTTCAACATTTTCGACAGGAAACAGCTGATGGCCGCCAGGGTTGCCCCAGCCCTCGAATATGCCTGCCGTGTGCTTCCATCAAGTGCATTTCAGTTCTTTGTGTGACAGCAAACAGAGTCCCCCTCTCGGGCAAGGCATTCAAGGCGAAACTTTCAACCCAATGGCGAAGTAGGGGCGAGGCTGGAGGGTGGCTTGGAGGCAGGGTGGCAACCACAAAAAACTTAATGGGCGCGTGCCTGTTATTAGCAGATTCAGCACGCTGCCACGCGGGGGGTTTGGGACAGGCAAATAAAAAAACATATACTCGCGGCTTGCCATACCCAAGGAGTAAATATATGTATGAACACTCGTAATCGTAGTCGTAGTCCTAGTAGACCAGAGTTCCAGTTGGAGTCAGAGTCAGAGGCTTCTCCTCTGCGGCCTCGATTGAGGGATACCCTTTACTCGATACCCTTTGCAGGGTGGCCAAGTATAAGCAAATGTACCAACTTTAATCGGTATAAATACTGAAGCTAAATCAGTCTCTGTCGATATTTTATTCCTACATAACGCGTACGGCTGTAGTCGATGGTTTTGTGGCGATAAAGAGAACGAGAATGAGAGAACGATAATGAGATCGAGGGATCTATGACCTATTCTATGGCTATAATCGATGATTTTGTGGCGATTACTGTTACGAAAACGAGAGAACGAGTACGAGAGAGCGAGTACTAGAGAACGAGAATGAGAACGAGAACGAGATCGAGAACGGGAGAACGAGAAAGAGAACGAAAATAAGAGCGAGAACAAGAGATCTATGGCCTATTCTATGGTTATTAACGATGGTTTAGTGGCGATGACTGTATGTTTTCGATGATTGTTACGAAAACAAGAGAACGAGAACGATAGAACGAGAATGAGAGAACGAGAACGATAGAACGAGAATGAGAGAACGAGTACGAGAGAACGAGATCGAGAGAACGAAAACGGGAGCGAGAACAAGATATCTATAATCTATTCTAAAGATATAATCCATAGTTTGAGAGAACGAGGGAACGAGACCAAGAGCTCTCTGATCTATTCAAGTTAATGGCTGCCTTCCAAAAGATTGCCAAAAATCGAGCTGCCTTAAGGGGGCGCATGTTTTCGCTTTAAAAATCTGTCAAGCAGTCCTTCGCAGTTTGGGTTTCCCAAACGAACATGTGCTCGGCTATTCGGGCGTCCTTCTCGAATGCACGCAGGACATGGGCTTCCTGGGGAGGAGGCGGAGGAGGAGGCCAACAAAAAATGTTGACAAAACAAAAAGGAAAAAACAACAGTGTTGGTGAACGAAATAAAGAAAGTGCAAACATAAAATTGCTAATTTGAATAAGTCACGTGACACTCTCAGCGTTAGCCTTGAACAGGCAGGGGCCAGGGACAGGGGCTGGGACTGGGGCCAGGGCCAGGGCCTGGGCCTGGGGCTCTGCTTGCCCCCCAGAAAATGGCCGACCCGACTGTTAAGGAATTAAGGAAATTAGCCGCCGAATGCCGACTGATACTCGTATGCCCGCGCGGGGGTCGGGTGGGGCAGGCCGTGGTTAGCGAATTTCCATGCGGATGCGCGGTCTGCGTATCAGCCTGAATTTTATTGTCGTGTGAGACACATGGCTCCAAGTGGCTCCTCAGCTCCCTGCCCCTTAATATGTTATTTATTCACACTTCCACTTTAATGGCCATGGCAGTC
Source organism: Drosophila persimilis (assembly GCF_003286085.1). NCBI lineage: Eukaryota > Metazoa > Arthropoda > Insecta > Diptera > Drosophilidae > Drosophila > Drosophila persimilis. The sequence continues at coordinate 1,177,765 of NW_020825356.1, forward strand.
GACGGGTGCCAGAGACCAGAGACCAGAGACCAGGACGAGAGCAACAACAAATAACGAGTCCACTCGTTGTTGCAGCTGTCGGTGGCGGTGTTGAAATGATATTGGCCACTGCCACTGCCACACCCACGCCGGCACGCCGGCACGCTGATGGAACACCCCCGCCAGTCATGAAAATGCAAATGCAAGCGTTCCATCCACACAATGGCCATATTTTTATTTCACACGCTGCTATTTACATTTGCAAATTGCTTACAGGGCGAGTACACCTACTGTATTAACCCGAAACCGTGGCTGCAACTGCAACTGTAACTCTAATTGTCACTCAGAAGTGCCACCACGACCGCCGCCACACCACGAACAGCCCCCCCCTCCACCTTCCATGGCGGAAGGTGGAAAAAATTGGACGTGTTGAATTCAGGCAACCATCCATCTGAAATGGAAGAGTTGTTTGGCGATGCACACAGCCACACTGGCAAATGACGGGGCCACATGCAGCTCTGCGTTTCGTCTACTAATTAGTGACTGGCGAGAGATGAAGCCCAAGCTCGGACTGGACCAAATTCACCTGCACTCCAAGCACCTTTAAAGTATGTAGCCATACCCGATGCCCGCTCCGCTCCTCTTTGCCGGATGGTGCACATTGCACGACGAAGAATGCAATTTCATTTGTTCTTTCCGGCTATAATAATCATCCGATCTGTTTGAGATTCAGCAAACTGCTGGATAAGATCATGCTCTAGGATTCAGCGCTTTTTGTTTTCCAATATCATGTCATGTGGGGGATAAGTAGGATCGAGAGACAGCGAGGTTGTGTGTGGTTCCATCGAATACCACAATAATGGCGAGAAAGGTAGCCTCACATTCCACTCAGGACTCAGGGAGCGCTGTGGATCCACCGCCCCACATACTTGTGCACTCTGAGACGAGAGTTTGTATTTCCTAATTAATTATAATGCGTGACCATCATACTTAGCGAGTGTTGTGTGTGTCTCCGCCGTGACCTCTCCGCCACTCCCCCACTTCTGGGGGGCCACGCCCACACTTGACTTTGTTGGGGGGGCGCCAAAGGCGCCTCACCCACGTCGCTCGCCTGTTGTCGCTGCTGTTTGTCATAACACACTTGGCCCCCCCCGCCCCCCACTGCCCCAACCTCCCCCCCCTCCTGCTTGTGGGGCACGCCGCCCACATGACTTTGGCTTTTTTTTCCGTCAGTTTTATGCACATGAGACAATGCTTTTTCAACTTTTAACCGGGTCCTCCTCTCGCCAAAAAGTGCGACTCGT